>NC_134359.1:235286665-235586665 GCF_048569485.1 Anomaloglossus baeobatrachus | reverse complement strand
GTTATCACCAAAGTGAACACAATGTTGGCTTCTCAGGCTGGTGCATGGGTGGGGTAAAGCTTCTTCTTGAATGGCAGTCCATGCCACCAGCAAACTCCAAATGCCGCAAATGTGACAAACCTGATAAGCCACAATGTATTGTTAGTAGGTCTGCAGAGCAGGATCTGGGCTACTGCACATGCCTATGGCCTCTGTTATAGACCTGAATTGACAAGGTGAGAGCTGGTCAAGGATAGGAGTTACTGTGCATGTGGCATTTGTGGTCCTACGACAGGATAGTGGGAGTAGTAGCCAGCTTAGGTGCACATGCGTGGCCACTGTTGTTGAATCGCATCGGTGGCTGTGACTTCTGACAACAATCTAGTGGTTTAGAAGACAATATCAGGACAATGGGGAACTTTGAATAAATTCTTTTGTCCAATTTTAATGATGGAAATAACCATGTAATTGACATGTATGTCTTCCAAGCAGCTTCTAGCTACCTAACCATCACAAGTTTCCAGGCTTTACTAAGACAGTCCCTTTATTCCTGACCCCATCACAAGTCACAATGAATACGATGGTATGGACAAATAATTGTTGATATTATCATTGTGCTATGTAGTAGATGCTGGAGTATCATTTGCATACAGAATTATGCAGATTGTTGCTCTCCAAGGGTAATTATCCAGCCACCATCGTGCTAAGATAAAAGTATATGCTATAAAGTCTTGGGAAACATATCTGCGTAAGACTCTTGAGCACTTAGCTGATGTATATGCCAAAAAATCTCCCTGTGTATAGTTTATTTTACTATTAGTTCAGTATATTAAACTGAGGCCAAAATAATGTCCGTATGGCTGAAATGTGTTTGTATAATATTAATATTAGAGGTTCTCCAGGCTTCAGATGAAAGTCTGCAGTCACTCTATATGATGGCCGGCTTCTGGAATCCTGACAGCATGCAGGGTGCACGCCATCAGGATTCTCCACGTGACCACATGAAAGCAATTTGCATACTACCATTCACATTCCAACTAGACGTGCTCGTCCTCTCTCGGTTCTATTGAGAGAGGATGAGCAGGTCTAGTAGGCATGTGACGGCAAGTATCCATGCACACTGGCAGCAACCCCTTAGTCGTATAGGAACAGAAGGTGACTGGATTTTATGGCTTCCAGATGATGGTCACTGTCTGACGTATATCTTATAAACTTATCAGCCTGACCCGAAGCGCATCCACAATTTGCAATTAGTCAAAGTTAGAGATTTTACAGTAGCTTAATAATAGGCTCCCATTCACACTACCGATACACACAGGCAATAAGCCTCAAGATGGTAATTCTCTTCTACAAACAATATCAGTGAATTACTACTGATCTAATGTATGATCACATGATAATGGTTTAACAGAATTCTATGATTATTACGTAATGTTGCAATAAATAATAAATACGGATGATTTTCCTTTATTTCCAGTGCACAGACTTATGAAATTCAGGGTTCTGGGGAATTTGAAGCCCAGATGTTGCTCTATAAGGATGGCACCTTCCTAAATCCATACAACAAGACAACTCTTACAGTATCTACAGCCAGAAGACTGTATGTGGGAGTAATACTGGAAGGTCAGACAAATTCCCACTATGCCATAGTGATGAAGAACTGTTATGCCACGCCTAGCAGACATGCCAATGACTCCGTACAGTATCCTATCATTAAGAAAAGGTAAGTTAGATGCATTTAATAATATAAAACCGTTATTTCTCCCATCCTGGTAAAAGGCAACAGACTGGCCCGGACTGGTAATCTGGCAAAGCAGGCAAAAGCCCCCTGGGCCAACATCTCTGAACTGCAAATTTGGCCACTGGCCCTTTAAAACTGCGTACAGTGTTTGGAATTCCCTGCGGAGGGCGCTGGACCAGGTGCACCATTGAAGGAGAGAAGAGAAGAACATCGGGCAATAAAAGCTTTTTGATTAGGGTGATGAAAGCTCCCTGGCTGACCCAATGTATAAAGAGACCGCAGACCCAATGTATAAGGAGACCGCAGACCCAATGTATAAGGAGACCGCAGACCCAATGTATAAGGAGACCGCAGACCCAATGTAAAAGGAGACTGCACACCCAATGTATAAGGAGACCGCAGACCCATTGTATAAGGAGACCGCAGACCCAATGTATAAGGAGACCGCAGACCCAATTTATAAGGAGACTGCACACCCAATGTATAAGGAGACTGCAGACCCAATGTATAAGGAGACTGCACACCCAATGTATAAGGAGACCGCAGACCCAATGTATAAGGAGACCGCAGACCCAATGTATAAGGAAACCACAGACCCAATGTATAAGGAGACCGCACACCCAATGTATAAGGAGACTGCTCACCCAATGTATAAGGAAACCACAGACCCAATGTATAAGGAGACGGCAGGCCCAATGTATAAGGAGACGGCAGGCCCAATGTATAAGGAGACGGCAGGCCCAGTGTATAAGGAGACCACATGCCCAATGTATAAGGAGACCGCAGACACAATGTACAGTATAAGGAGACCGCAGAACCAATGTTTAAGGAGGCCACATGCCCAATACTTAAGGAGACTGCACGCCCAATGTATAAGGAGACCGCAGACCCAATGTATAAGGAGACCACACGCCCAATGTATGAGGAGACCGAAGACCCAATGTACAGTATAAGGAGACCGCAGAACCAATGTTTAAGGAGTCCACATGCCCAATGCTTAAGGAGACTGCACGCCCAATGTATAAGGAGACCGCAGACCCAATGTATAAGGAGACCACACGCCCAATGTATGAGGAGACCACAGACCCTATGTACAGTATAAGGAGACCGGAGACCCAATGTTTAAGAAGGCCGCATGCCCAATGTTTAAGGAGACCGCAGACCCAATGTATAAGGAGACCGCAGGCCCAATGTATAAGTAGACCGCAGTCCCAATGTATAAGGAGACCGCAGTCCCAATGTATAAAGAGACCGCAGTCCCAATGTATAAAGAGACCGCAGTCCCAATGTATAAGGAGACCGCAGTCCCAATGTATAAGGAGACCGCAGTCCCAATGTATAAGGAGACCGCAGGCCCAATGTATAAGTAGACCGCAGGCCCGATATATAAGGAGACCGCAGACCCATTATATAAGGAGACCGCATGCCCGAAGGACAGGCAGGCAGACGGGGGTGGGAATAACTATCATAACCCAACCCACCTATTAGATATTCTGCAGCACCTAGCATCAAACAACAGTGCATTTCACAAACTTTACTTGCCTGTATTTCAGAAACTATACATCCGATCTCATAACTAAAGGTATGTATAGAATCAGCATGATAGTGCCAGTATAACACTGGCTTTAGTTTATAGATGAAAATCCTGGTGGTTGTCCTCTTTAAACAGTGTAGTTTTTGTCTGCTCTGCTTTATTCTAGATGTGCAAACAAGAAAGACCCAAGTATCAGAGTGATACAAAATGGAGTCTCCAGAGAAGGGCGGTTTTCTCTTCGTATGTTCAAGTTCATTGGAAAAGAACATCAAATATATTTGCACTGTCAAGTAGGCATTTGTAACCCAGGAAATGGACCATGCAAACCTGTAAGTATTGTCATAAATGCATCTTGTATATGCTAGCTACAAAAATATCTGTTACTTTACCGCACAATTTTAGATGTCAGTAATTAAAGGGTTAATCTGAAGTTATCTCTTGAGCAGCTGGTACCTCTGCAGTCTCTTTACTCCCTGGTTGATTGGAGGGCAAGTGCTCTCTCCTGAGTGACAGTTCTAATTAGCTGCTATCAGAGTTTATGCTGAGTCTACAGGCTCAGGGAAATGAGAGCGATGATTGGGAGAGCTGTTTTTAAACGCTGGGGGCCAGAGAACTGTAATTCAACAGGAATGATAATAGCCCTGTCAGGATCTTAGAGGGATAGGGAGGGAGGTGAGTAACTGTGGTGTAGAAATCAGCGGGCTGGAGAGAGCTGATTATGATGTTCGGCGTTAACTCCTCTCCAGCAATCTAACTGCTGCGCACTCTTGTCCAGGCTCTGGTGGTCCAGCTATTTGTAAACAAGCTGTACATTATGTAAGATAAAAGGTCTCACAAAAGGAGAATGACAGCAAATAGATAAAGCAAGTCAATTGTAGACTTGCTTATTTTAACACTATCTAACTAATGCAATCTAAAAACATGAGTATACTCTTTTCTACACAGTATATTCAATCTATTGCTCTATTATTTATATGGGGCCATATAACAGATCCATACAACACAAATCTATAATATGACTGCATACATAAGGCCTATTATAAAGAACAGATTAATATTTGAGTACAATTGTATAATTGAATAGTAAATGCTATTGTCATTGACTGCACTTTATACTATTGGTAAATGATACAATATTATATAACCATTTTTTCTAGTCTTGTTCTGGTGTCACAACCCATGACAGTATCTCTGTGGAAAAACATTTAGTTATAAAGTGCGGACCAATAGCCCAAAAATAAGGTATGTTCCCATGTCAGATGGAAAATATATACATATAAAAGGAGAATGGTGTACACACATGCATCATTGTATCACTGTAATTAACCCATTCACAACATGCCCCTTACATGTACGGCACAAGTCAGAAGCGGGTGCATGGAGCGGGCTCATGGGGTGAGCTCGCTCTATACTCAACAGGTAATGGCTATGTGTTACAGCCAGGACCTGCTTCTAACAATCGTGGGTGGCGCGAAGCATTGCCCATGATTGTTAACTTGTTAAATGCCACTGTCAAACTCTGACAGTGGCATTTAACATGCCCCGGCATGGGTACGAGCCATTCTATGCACCGATTGGCTGGCCCGTGACATGAATTGTGGGTCACCGATGGAGTGCTATGACAGCAGGGGATCTTGCTGAAGACCTCTGTGGCTGTCATTATGGAGCTCCCTTGAAGCACAGCCTGAGGCCGGGCTTCAAAGGAGACCATGATTTTTACTATACACAGCAAATGCTATTGCTTTATTTGGTATAGCACAAGCAATCAGATGAGAATCAGATCACAGGTGCGGAGAAAGTGGAGAGTTTAATTTCTCCATCTTCTCCACTGTCTGTGTTGGAGTATATCGGGCTGCATGCGGATGACATCAGTACAGTCTGATGTTTAGCATGCATCCATTGACTTGAATGGGTGCGTATGCCAATCGCAGCATTCATCTTTTTTTTTTCTCATGCTGACTCGGCATGAAATAAAAACGCTAGTCGGCAAAGTATAACATTGGAATAAGTGCTATCCTAGGAAACATGGGTTATCACTAGTCCAAGTTATACGCTAGCTCATACGCTAGGCTGGTGTAGGCGAACAGTTAGCATTAATCCACTGGAGCTTGATGGAGGGCAGACACAAGTCCTGTACAAGGTCCCTTCACAGTCAGTGTTAGCCACTGTCAAAATGGTGTGAATAAAGACCTTGTCTCATCTCACAAAAATTAAGCCCTCACACAGCTCCATTGGAGGAAAAACAAAAATGTTATGGGTCTCGGAAAATGGAAACACAACAATTTTTTGGGGGGCACAATTTCACTGCATTTGGAATTTTTTTTTACTGTTTTATAGTACACTAAGTGGTAAAATGAATAGTGCCATTTAAAGTACAACTAATCCCACAAAAAACAAGCTCTCGTATATCTATGTGGATAGAAAAATAAATAGTTATAGCTCTGGGAAGACCGGGAGGAAAAAATGAAAATGCCAAAACGGAAATTGGGTTGAAGGGGTTGACCTCTTTGCAACCTCTACCATATACCTTGTTCGGTAAAATTAATCTGATGGGGAGAGGAATATCCTCTGTCCTTTAGGGGTACTTTGCAAGCTGCAACATCGTAGCCGATGCTAGCGATGCCGAGCGTGATAGCACCCGCCCCCATCGCACATGCGATATCTTGTGATAGCTGCTGTAGCGAACATTATCGCTACGGCAGCTTCACATGCACTTACCTGTCCTGCGACGTCGCTCTGGCCGGCGACCCGCCTCCTTCCTAAGGGGACAGGTCGTGCGGCATCATAGTGACGTCACACGGCAGGCGGCCAATAGAAGCGGAGGGGCGGAGATGAGCGGGACATAAAAATCCCGCCCACCTCCTTCCTACCACATAGACGGTGGGACGCAGGTAAGGAGATGTTCCTCGCTCCTGCGGCTTCACACACAGCGATGTGTGCTGCCGCAGGAACGAGGAACAACATTGTAACATCGGTCGTCCCAAAATTATGGAAATGACCGACGCTACACAGATCGCCGATTTACGATGCTTTTGCGATCGTAAATCGGTGCATCTAGGCATTACACGTTGCGACATCGTTACTGGCGCCGGATGTGCGTCACTTTTGATTTGACCCAGACGATATCGCAGTAGCGATGTCGCAACGTGCAAAGTACCCCTTAGCCAAAGCAAGGAGCAGTTGCAAAAAAACAACTCCTGCTCTGAATAGTGTTTTTTTCCCATATGAAGTCACTTTTCGCTATTCATCTTGTGGTATTTGCAAACGTTTTGAACTCCAAATTCATTAAAAAGGCATATGTGGTTCTTGAGTTTTGAGCAAAATAAAAAAAAAGCTCTATATTTTTATACTTTAACCAGTTTTGCTTAGTTTTAGTACAAAAAGTCATAAATGTCGCAAAATTTGAAAACATTACAATGCAGTACATTGAGCTATGCTGTTTCCGTATTTTGGGATTATGGAAAAAGCGTAGCTCGCTGTGCTACTTTGATTTGTAACTCACGTTCACTTCTATGGGAGTTGTGGAAACCGCATAACAGCCACACTTATTTGTTTACCCTGCGACACCTTCTGTGGCCTGTTCTTGGAAACAATATTCCCAATTCAATGGCTGAGATGATCAGGAGATCACACAGCCTTAAACCTGCTTTACATGTTACGATTCTGCATACGATATCGTATGCGATCGTAACCGCCCCCATCGTATGTGCGGCACGTTCAATTTTGTTGAATGTGCCGCACAAACGATTAACCCCCGTCACACGTACTTACCTGTCCTTACGACCTCGATGTGGGCGGCGAACGTCCACTTCCTGGAGTGGGAGGGACATTCGGCGTCACATCGACGTCACGCGGCAGCCGGCCAATAGAAGCGGAGGGGCGGAGATGAGCTGGACGTAAACATCCCGCCCACCTCCTTCCTTCCACATAGCTGGCCGGGAGCCGCAGGACGCAGGTAAGATCTGTTCATCGTTCCCGGGGTGTCACATACTGCGATGTGTGCTACCCCGGGTACGATGAACAACCTGACGTTCAATTCATGAGGAATGAACGACGTGTGTGCGATGAACGTTTTACCGTTCATTCGCAATCGCATGTAGCTGTTACACAATACAATGTACCTTACGATGCCGGATGTGCGTCACTTACGACGTGACCCCGATGACACATCGTAAGATATATTGTAGTGTGTAAAGCGGGCTTTAGTTATGATCGAGTGCTACTATGCTCGGGTGCTCGATACTCATTAAGAGCAGTTGGATGCTCGGATGGGCGCGACTCGAGTACCCGGGTATAAAGGAAGTGAATGGGGGACTCCAGCATTTTTCTGGAAGATTTCCCAGATAAATTCTTGAGCCTCCCCACTAACTTCCATTATATTCGGGTTGTTGAGTTGCGCCCATCTGAGCATCCCACTGCTTGTTACGAGTACCAAGCACTCGAGCATGGAGGTGTTTGCTCATCACTAGTTATGAGTGCCAAGCACCAGAGCATGGTAGTGTTCGCTCATTACTAGTTACGAGTACTGAGCACCCGAGCATGGTAGTGCTCGCTCATCACTACACAGCATCTCATTTTAAAAAAGGAGTTGTACAGACAGGACAATCAACATAAGCACATAGAAAATAAAGAAACTTGTAAATGAAATAGTGTCACGGTCCCATTTCAGTCTACAGGAAGTATACTGAAAGTGGATAAATAGGATAGGAATGAATATTTGGAATTAACCTTTTTTTTCCACATCTTTCTAATGCTGACCTTTAAAACTCTCTTTACAGATGTGTAACCCCAGCAAGCGGGATCTTTCTACACAGAACAATTGGCAGTATCAATAGAAGTAACCACCAAAATTAAATGTCTAGTAATTTTGTTAAATAAAATAGTTTACTCTAATTTTCCCCATGTTAAGGTACATATACACTGAAAAATTATTGTGAATGAGCATTCATAGGAATATTCTTTTCACGATAAATTTGCAGACTAAGGACTTGTTCAGACAACCATATTTTCAGTGCCAATTATGATCTGTCAAAAGATTGCTACAAAACACATACATCTGCACTCTAAAATTCTAACAATAAATAAGGGAACTCTGGTATTGCATTATTGCTATAAGAACATTTGAAAAAAGAGATACTTAGGTTATGTATTGCCCAATGTATGTGAGCCCGGTAACCAACAACAAGGTGATGTCTATGTATCGGGACCTTAACTTAAATGCCTCTATCTGGGTTACAAACCTACATGTCTGAGCAGAAAGGATCTAGCTATAAAGGAGGATGGACACAGCCTGGTTATAGGGTGGAGTACTCTACAAATACAGTACTGACCAAAAGTTTGGACACACCTTCTCATTCAAAGAGTTTTCTTTATTTTCATGACTCTGAAAATTGTAGATTCACATTGAAGGCATCAAAACTATGAATTAACACATATGGAATGCAATACTTAACAAAAAAGTGTGAAACAACTGAAAATATGTCTTATATTCTAGGCTCTTCAAAGTGGCCACCTTTTGCTTTGATTACTGCTTTGCACACTCTTGGCATTCTCTTGATGAGCTTCAAAAAGTAGTCACCGGAAATGGTTTTCACTTCACAGGTGTGCCCTGTCAGGTTTAATAAGTGGGATATCTTGCCTTATAAATGGGGTTGGGACCCTCAGTTGTGTTTTGCAGAAGTCTGGTGGATACACAGCTGATAGTCCTACTGAATAGACTGTTAGAATTTGTATTATGGCAAGAAAAAAGCAGCTAAGTAAAGAAAAACAAGTGGCCATCATTACTTTAAGAAATGAAGGTTAGTCAGTCCGAAAGATTGGGAAAGCTTTGAAAGTGTCCCCAAGTGCAGTGGCAAAAACCATCAAACGCTACAAAGAAACTGGCTCACATGAGGACCGCCCCAGGAAAGGAAGACAGAGTCACCTCTGCTGTGGAGAATAAAGCGGGCTTTACACGCTACGATTTTGCTACAGCGATCTCGTTGAGGTCACGGAT
The DNA here is from genome assembly GCF_048569485.1 of Anomaloglossus baeobatrachus. Lineage (NCBI taxonomy): Eukaryota > Metazoa > Chordata > Amphibia > Anura > Aromobatidae > Anomaloglossus > Anomaloglossus baeobatrachus. Next base: position 235,577,416 of record NC_134359.1, on the reverse strand, counting down.
TTTGTGACGCACATTCGGCTGCTGTAGTGATCTTGTTGTGTGTGACTCCTAGGAGCGATTTTGGATCATTGCAAAAACGTCCAAAATCGCTCCTCATTGACATGGAGGGCCATTCTCAATTATCGCTGCTGTCGCGTGGGCGAAGTTTATCCTCGTCCTTGCGGCAGCACACATCGCTACGTGTGACGCCGCAGGAACGAGGAACCTCTCCTTACCTGCCACACGCCAGCAATGAGGAAGGAAGAAGGTGGGCAGGATGTTCGTCCCGCTCATCTCCGCCCCTCCGCTTTGATTGGGCGCCGCTTAGTGACGTCGCTGTGATGCCAAGCAAACCGCCCCCTTAGAAAGGAGGCGGTTCGCCAGTCACAGCGATGTCGCCAAGCAGGTAAGTACGTGTGACGCTGCCATAGCGATAATGTTCGCTACGGCAGCAATCTTCACATATCACCATAACGATGGGGGAAGGTGCTATCACGCTCGCCATCGCTAGCATCTGCTAGCGATGTCACAGCGTGTAAAGCCACCCTTAGTTTATTCGAGTCACCAGCCTCAGAAATCGCAGGTTAACAACAGCTCAGATTAGAGACCAGGTCAATGCCACACAGAGTTCTAGCAGCAGACACATCTCTAGAAGAACTGTTAAGAGGAGACTTTGTGCAGCAGGCCTTCATGGTAAAATAGCTGCTAGGAAACCACTGCTAAGGACAGGCAACAAGCAGAAGAGACTTGTTTGGGCTAAAGAACACAAAGGGATGGACATTAGACCAGTGGAAATTTGTGCTTTGGTCTGATGAGTCTAAATTTGAGATGTTTGGATTCAACCACCGTGTCTTTGTGCATTTAGTTGGATCATGATTTATTTTTCAACAGGTCAATGACCCCAAACACACCTCCAGGCTGTGTAAGTGCTATTTGACTAAGAAGGAGAGTGATGGGGTGCTACGCCAGATGACTTGGCCTTCACAGTCACCAGACCTGAACCCAATCGAGATGGTTTGGGGTGAGCTGGACCGCAGAGTGAAGGCAAAAGGGCCAACAAGTGCTAAGCATCTCTGGGAACCCCTTCAAGACTGTTGGAAGACCATTTCCGGTGACTACCTTTTGAAGCTCATCAAGAGAATACCAAGAGTGTGCAAAGCAGTAATCAAAGCAAAAGTTGGCTACTTTGAAGAACCTAGAATATAAGACATATTTTCAGTTGTTTCACACTTTTTTGTTAAGTATTTCATTCCACTTGTGTTAATTCATAGTTTTGATGCCTTCAAGGTGAATCTACAATTTTCAGTCATGAAAATAAAGAAAACTCTTTGAATGAGATGGTGTGACCAAACGTTTGATCTGTACTGTATATCAAAAAGACTGACCTGCACATCAAACAGGTGTGAACAAGTGCTAGCTGAAAATACAATATAACTACAACATACATACAGCTGCACTCTAAAATGCTAACAATGAATAAGGGAACTCTGGTATTGCATTACTGCTATAGGAATATTTGAAAAAAGAGACACTTAGCTAATGTAATGGCCAATGAATGTGAGCCCGGTAACGAATGCCTACCCATTAGCTCTAAACAATCTATTAACGATCTGTACTAAATGATCTGTAAGTGCGATCTTGCCTGTACAAACAGGCTATTAAATGACCCCCGATCAGTAAATGATTATCAATGCCCGGTCATTTAATGCCGCTGTAATGAACCTTTACAGGTTCGCAGATTAATCTAGTAACTCTAATGTTTGATGAAATATGTTTTGTATAGATTCACACCACTGGTGTGCAGACCTGCTGGCAGATATGTTGACAGTTCTCCAAAACACCATGACTTTTTGACCTTCTGAGAAACAATGCTTCTAGAATGCTTTGGAATTTAGTATTACACATGTATCACTTTGTAAACATACTGAAGGATTGAGCTGCGCAGTATAAATAAACGGTACACTACTCTCTGTGCAACTGCTTAGGGATAGAATGATGGATCCAATATTTTGAGAATAGTTCTCTCTTGGGGTCCCAGATATTGCATCATAAGAATGTTATAAAAATGGTATAGAGTCTGGGACAGGAGCTTAGTTTTTACATTTTCTTTTAACTTCTGTAAAATCATATACCAGTTGTTTAAATCAGCGCTGTGGAGTCTGTAAAAAATGGACCAACTTCGACTCGTAAATTATATAATAAATTGGGTACAGTAATTCTATACAGTATGTGCTAATTTTTTTTTCCATAAGAATTTTAGAAAGTTATGAAATGTCCTCTAAATTGTTTGTTCTGTTCCTGATCTAAGGATCTAGGCTTTTAGTTGAGATGAATATGTACTGATGAACTTCATGTACATGCTCATTAGTGAAGGTCCTCCTCTACAGATGAGAGTAAAAAGGAACTGGGAAGGAATAAGAGATAGTCTGCAAGAAGAATTTGGTTATTGCTGCCAGAACCCCTAAAATTGATTCCATTTTGAAGAGACATGCTGAGAATGGGGCAATCGTAGATCAAGCCCTTCTCTGGGGAAGACCTACTTACGGTACCGTCACACTAAGCGACAATCCAGCGCTCCCACCAGCAACCTGACCTGGCAGGGATCGCTGGAGCGTCGCTACACGGGTTGCTGGTGAGCTGTCACACAGGCAGATCTCACCAGCAACCAGTGACCAGCCCCCAGCCAGCATCGACGTGTGGAAGCGATGCGGCGCTTGGTAACTAAGGTAAATATCGGGTAACCAACCCGATATTTACCTTGGTTACCAGCGCACACCACTTAGCGCTGGCTCCCTGCACACCTAGCCACAGTACACATTGGGTTAATTACCTGATGTGTACTCTGCTACGTGTGCAGGCAGCAGGGAGCCGGCTTCTGCGGACGCTGGTAACCACGGTAAACATCGGGTAATCAAGAAGCCCTTCCCTTGGTTACCCGATATTTACCTTCGTTACCAGCGTCCGCCGCTCTCACACTGCCAGTGCCGGCTCCCTGTTCCCTGCACTCCCAGCCACAGTACACATCGGGTTAATTACCCGATGTGTACTCTGCTATGTGTGCAGGGAGCAGGGAGCCGCCACTGGCAGCGTGAGAGCGGCGGACGCTGGTAACGAAGGTAAATATCGTGTAACCAAAGGAAGGGCTTCTCGGTTACCCGATGTTTACCGTGGTTACCAGCGTCCGCAGAAGCCGGCTCCCTGCTCACTGCACATTCAGTTGTTGCTCTGTCGCTGTCTCACACAGCGATGTGTGCTTCACAGCGGGAGAGCAACAACTAAAAAATGGTCCAGGACATTCAGCAACAACCAGCGACCTCACAGCAGGGGCCAGGTTGTTGGTGGATGTCACACACAGCGACATCACTAGCAACATCGCTGCTACGTCACAAAAGTCGTGCCTCAGCAGCGATGTTGCTAGCGATGTTGCTTAGTGAGACGTGGCTTTTAATGAATGAGAGATTGCTTGAGCTGAAATCCTTTTTTGTAGATAAGGCCATCCCTCAGGTAACACTAAATGAAGGTCAATGGACACAGGTGGCTGAATTGAAGGAATTGCTTCATCACCCGTTAACAATGACTAAAAAATTACGAGCTGAGGATTTAACTCCTGGCATTTTTATAAAGAAGTGGAAGAACTTGCTGTTTTTGCTGTCCCAAACAGGAGGTTTAATCACAGATGACATTGCTGCTTCAATGAAACAGAGAGAGACAGTGATATTAGAAAATACAATTCTTCTGGCAGCTGTGTATGTGGATTCAAGTCTTCGTATATTGCTGGATGATCAACAGCTTACTAAATGAAAAGAAGCTCTGTCAGAGGTACCCGTTAGAATGAGTGGGCTACAGGATGGCCAAGAGCAAGAGGACTTAGGTCCTGCCAGTGCTACTGCTGCCGTATCTTCAGCCTCATCAGTTGAGGAATTTAATTTTGAAAAGTATTTGGATGAAATGTAATAGGCAAAGCATTGCCACAGTGAAAAAGATTCCACTCCCATAGCAAACAGACCAGATTTCAGCAAACTTAGCTCTTACAGTAAAAGAGTTCAACCTTTCATGAAAACTGACAACATGAGGCAATTCCTTTATATCTCGAGATTGTTAGAGATGCTGCCCATGTGGTCACTGCTTTACCACCAGCCCAAGTTGCTGTAGAGAGATTGTTCTCTAGCCTTAAAATTATTAGGTCAGATGTGATGTCATCTATGAAGGAGGATCTGATGGAGGCGATAACTATTTATCTGAACAAATTCATAGACTGTACAAATGCTATTCAATATGTTTTTGTTAAAAACAGTTTTTTTCTATTCACTGCATAGTGCATTGCATATTTACATTTTATTAAAGTTTTTTCTGTTCTAAATACATATTATGTTCCATCTAAATAGCTTGATTATTTTATTATAATGGTGGTGAAAAGCCTGATGTTACCAATACTACAGTAAATGTATGACTTAAACATGAGCCATATTTGAGGGAGTCGGAGTCAGGATATTGAGGAGTCGAAGGTTTGGCTTACCAACTCCACAGGCCTAGTTTAAATGTTGCTTCTATGTTTATGGAATATGTCTTTGGTTAATAAAAATTACCTGATTTAACAATGAATAAATGGACAATCTGTGACTTTTCTCGGAGGCATATTGACCTGACCCTCAAGTGTGTGGTCAATGTGCTGTCTGGTCGTGCACAATCCAAAGAGTTGACCCTTTGTAGAATAAATCGGGCTACTCTGACACCTGACCATTGTCATAAATAAAAATTTGTACTTAGTAAAGTGGTATGAGTTGAATTCTCAAGACTGAGGACATCAGTTTCATGATCAAACACATGCAATAACAGTTCAGAGCTCATCATTTCATACAGTGAGGCAGAAGTGATTGTGGTCAGAGTGCCTAATTTTAGTCACGTGGTCATCACTGGCATCAGCAGTAAGCTACATCCTAGATACCCATCTGTTTTCGGATGTTCATGTGTTTATAGGTCAGATACCACAGGAATTTCAATTGTATTTTTCTCACGCATGTGGTTCAATGTTTAATAACCTAAATAAAAGATGTGATCATATAAACACATGTCAGATGTATAGTCATTAGTCAACATATCTGTAATACTTTTTTTAATGATCCTGCCTCTGTTTCCCAGTTCTGGATCAGCATCAACATTAGGACCCTTCCTGACCCCTTGGAAAGCGAAAATTATGGAAAAATTTATTTTTTCTCACTTATTGAAAGCAAGGAGCGTATGGCTAAGGAGTGGACATTTTGTGGAGGTCCCCTCATTGAAAAGTGGGAAAGATCAGAGGAATGGGAGTGAGCTGCATCTTCGCCCAAGACAGTATTTTAATCAGAATGAGAACTTTGCCTAGCTATTTACCTGCACACGGCCTACTACACAACATCCAGATTGGCCCAGGGTGTGTGGAAGAATCTCTACTACCCCCTCATACAGTATGATGTTTGCACTGCCCCCTCATACAGTATGATGTTCCCACTGCCCCCTCACACAGTATGATGTTCCCACTGCCCCCTCACACAGTATGATGTTCCCACTGCCCCCTCTTACAGTATGATGTTCCCACTGCCCCCTCACACAGTATGATGTTCCCACTGCCCCCTCACACAGTACAGTAGGATGTTCCCACTGCCCCCTTACACAGTACAGTATGATGTTCCCACTGCCCCTTCATACAGTATGATTCCTGAACAGTATTCTTTCAACCAAAGTAGGATGTCCCCAGGGCCCCCAACATTAATGCACTACTCTGGTGTTTTTTGTAATTGCATCACCGGAGTGGTGCAATAAATGCAAGTCCCCTGCCCCCTGTCATATACTCACTTTCCGGCAGCCTCACCCACTCTCGGCGTCACTCTGTCGGTCTACGGCAAAAACTGACTAGCCAGAGCTCTCCAGTTATTCAAGGAGCGTGTCAGAGGTCAATTTTCAATACAACTCAATGGGAGCCTTGTTTTGAGAAAGGCTGCTCTCATTTAGTCGGATTCTGGGGAGGAGTCTGCATATCATGTACTTGCGGCCAGGTGATCATCGGTCCTAGCTCTGACCCCGGAGAATCCTCAACGTGCACAGTGCCTGTGTGCCGCCGCCGTGTCAGCAGCCGGGCTGCTCGGATCCGAATCCGTGGTGGCTCTAAGGGCGTCCGGACCCAGGGGTCGTGTGGCCACTCACATGAAGGGGGTATTTACAGGGGGTTATGTTTAGAGTTCGTGATGCCAACCGTAGTGTGTGGTAATGTGGAGTGCCACCTCTGCAATTGGGAGTACCCGGGGACGATGGAGTGGGGCAGCCGGATGTTAGAACCCTGCATGGGTAGGGGGGATGCCCCGGGACTCAGTGATGGGAGCTGGGGGGTGCCATGGGGAGCGAAGAGGGACACTTTTGTACTCACTCAGTCCATAAAGCTGACACCAACAACTGGATAAACCAAAGTTCTGGACACCACTGCCACTGAGGGGAGCTAGTTTGGGTCCCATCCCCGATGGTGCTGCCTAGTAATCTGTGACCTTCCTCCTGGCATATAGTTCACTTCTTTGTTGGTCCCAGTAGCATAAAACTAGTCGGATCCCGCTACCTAGTGTGACTAACTGTGGGAGCTTGGGGTTCACGCTTGGGATTTTCTGGACCGTTTTTGTGTAAAGTCATCCCCCTAGTTGCGCTAGTACCCCAATTGTGGAGCGGGTGGAGAACGGATCTTGAAGGCTCCGTTCTTGTCGGGTAAATTGTCAGGTTGTCTGAAGCTACTCCCTGACCTAGGGTCCACGCACCCCGTCGTACCCTGGTCCCAGCCCAGTGATAGTACAAGGCCGCCGGCTGTCCTCCTCGACAGTTCCGTGCCCCTTGTCACGATCCCCTGCGACCGGGGATCCAGCTCCTACTAGGCCCAGACCACCGTCTGCTACCTAGTTCCTTCCAAGGAGCCCGGCTCCTGACTTCCTCACTCCTTCACTTCCTACACTTCACTCTCCAACCGACTGACTCCTGACACTCCTGACCTCCCCTTAACCAACCCACCAGGTAGGCGACCCTATTCCACTCAGGCCGTCCACTGGTGTGTCTGGTGGGTGTGGTGCAGAGTGTACCTAAGATTTTAATTGGATAATGTAGGCAACACCATGTAGTTGGGGACCCATAACCAAGGAGGAGGTGGATATTGCACAGAAGGGCAGATTGCACAATACCCCGTGACAACCCGATAGTCCAGGGGCGTCACATTTTCGAAGTGACTGCAGACTTGTGAATCATCACTTTGCATGCACGGTGAGCGGTGAGGATTCTCTGGGGTCAGAGCGCCCATCTAGTGCCTATTTTACTACTGCCGACTTTACTATGAATTTTGTGCAACAGACCAGTTACATTGCAACATATTCTTAAAGGGGTTGTCCAACCTAAAACGACAATTGAAATGCCAAACCTGTTTAGAAAAAACATACATTTGTATGGAAGTGAATACGGCAGTCTTTGAGTCCAGGAAATTCAAAAGAGCTAGTGACAAGACACTGCCCTCTGGTATCCATGTGGAACCTCTAAAGAAAGTAGCTGTTTCCTTGAGGGAAGAATTTAAGAAGGACACCAGAACAGGTGGTTGCAGTGACGCAGCAGCAAAATATAAAAGGGCAAGATGTCAAACGGAGGCAGGAGTTGGCTCCAAGCCATTGAAGAGAGCAGACTCAGAGTCCTGCGTGTGGAGTGCTGATCACCCTGCTGAGGAGGCAACCAGGACTGTTCCTTCCCCAGCACAGATCCAGAGCCCCATCTCCGAGGTCAAGCTATAGGCTATGCCTATCAAGATCTGGAGCCCGGTCTCTCTGGTCAAGCCATGCACTACACCTGTCAAGACCCAGAACACCAAAGTTGTGATCAAGCCAATAACACCTGTCAAGACCCAGAAGTCCGTCTTTGTGTTCAAGGCGTAGACTACACCAATCAAGACCAGAAACTCCAGCTCTTGTGGGAGACTCCATTGTATGGTACCAAATGTTGTAGAATAGCCAATGACACTGTACTAAGTGACATTGAAGTTGGGGTGGACATATCATTGGTGCAACCTGTGCAGCTGCTCATTTCCTCCTCTAAAGTAGGTATAATTGTGCCTTATGGTGAGCTATTTGACTGCAAAAGGTCCAATTATTGTTCTTGCACAGGGGTCGTCTTCTGTCTGTGTCTGCCAGTGATTGAAGTAATTGTAAAGCTCTTGCATACTGTAGAAGTTGTACAGTAGTTTAGCAACTATCATTAGAGCCTGATATTTACCCAATTAGATAGCGATGAATGATGAGGCAGACACACCTGACAAAGGTAGTCAGTTGTCGAGTGAGAAGGTACATAGATACAGTTTAGCACATTTATTTTGTGATTAAAGCCCGCTTTACACGCTACAATATATCTTACGATGTGTCGGCGGGGTCACGTCGTAAGTGACGGACATCCGGCATCGTAAGGTACATTGTAGTGTGTGACAGGTGCGTGCGATTGAACGTTAAAACGTTCATCGCATACGTCGTTGAATCCTGACGAATTGCACGTCGGGTTGTTCAATGTTCAATGTTCCCGAGGCAGCACACATCGCAGTGTGTGACACCCCGGGAATATTGAACAGATCTTACCTGCCTCCCGCGGCTCCAGCCGACAATGCGGAAGGAAGGAGGTGGGCGGGATGTTTACGTCCCGCTCATCTCCACCCCTCCGCTTCTATTGGCCGGCTGCCATGTGACGCCGAACGTCCCTCCCACTCCAGGAAGTGGACGTTCGCCGCCCACATCGAGGTCGTATGGACAGGTAAGTACGTGTGACGGGGGTGAATCGTTTGTGTGGCACGTTCAACGAATTGAACGTGCCACACACATACGATGGGGGCGTTGCAAATCGCATACGATATTATATGCGAAATTCCAACGTGTAAAGCAGGCTTAACTGTTCAAGTTTGATCTGCTCATCCTGTGAGAAATTAATTGATTCTCTATAATCACCAATATCTGAAGTGTTTAATAAACCTTAACATGTTTTTCCTACCTCATCTGAGATTTTTTTTGCTCAACAATACCATTATTATAATAAAACAATGGATACAAGAGATTCATGCATAAATATTTTAATTATAATATTTCAAATAAGAATCAAAAAACAATCAAAAAGTACATCAAACAGAGACATTCCTATGAGGGACAAAAGGATGCATGCAGATAATAAATATAATTTAGTCCATGTTATTCATCATTTGCATGGAGTTCAGATTTTTACAGCACATAATTTACACATGAAATGCAAATGAACATAAAGTTAGTTCACCGTAATAAATTATTATGCTGAATATTAATACAATAAAGAACCCAACATAATCATTATATTTTAATTGTAGGTATAGAGGTATATCAAACCAGTAAATGTTGCTCTTAAATTACTTGTAGATGTTTAACTATAGAGAAAAGCAGCAATTAATTAGTGAAACACAACTGCAATATACCAGTCAAAATTCATTGAGTCCCCAGTTATTTGCAGACATAGTGCCGTTTCTGCGTGGGGAAAATATGACACACCAATAAGTAATGTTATACTGTATTAGTATGAGATAAACAGCAAAATAATTTGAAAAAGCGATGTGCAAAAAAATTAGATTTATTACATATTTTAAATATCAAGTGTGCATATAACACCGCATGTGATTATAACAGTGATTATAAAAGCACATCGCACTGACAAATGATGCAGTTAATCCACATACTAAAGCCCAGTTATATTAACAGCAGAAAATTTGCTGATAAATAGTTATTAAAGTATATGTTGTAAAAACGGGGGCTCAGACATCTATAGTTTCACAGCAACTAGTGCAGTAAAAAAGCTAGCAATATGTCATGCAATTTTCCTTACTCATACTAATCTGCATAATTAAAACAAAACTGTTCTACACATATATGGGGAATATTGAATTAAATGCCCACAAAATGTGTGGATCAAAGACACAGTAGAACAATTAATTGTACAGGGTTTTATACCTTAGTAATAGCGACTAATTATGATGGTTGTAAATAAGAGCTGCAGCATACTTGTCCCTCCACCTCGATGATCGTTTCGCTCCCAGGATTCTTCCAAGAGGTGTAATAATGGTATTGTTGAGCAAATAATTGATAAAGTGTCGTGCACTTATGGTGTTTGGGACTATTGTAGTACTAACTCATGTGAGATTAGCATGATGTAGGCAAAGATACCCTGAATCCAACAGTGTATCACTTAGATTACTGGGTGCAGCCGTTCTGACACAATCTGAGTTTTTAGATTTAGCAATGCAGCAGAGCTGAGAGCTGCCACCCCCACATCAGGCTCTCTATAAAGATTGGCACCTCACTGTCAATGCTCAATCACAGGAGTGAGCGTGCCTGACTGCCTTCAGTGTAACTTTTTAGACTGAGCAATAAGTCCTGAGTGCTTAAAAAACATTCCAGGAAAACAACAACGCAGACATTCCTGAGTTCTTTGTTGTAACCCTTGCAGTATGCTGTCTTCAGATTACATAGCAAAAAACATCTGCTGCCAGATTCCCTTTAAGCAGTTGACTGACAAAACTGTATGGGCAGCTTTAGTGTAGTGTAAATTCTACTTTCTTTCCTGTTGCGTTTTATTAGCACATTTTCTGCAAGTGTCTGCACCAAACTATGCAATAAAAGCCTTTTCTGATTATTGCATTTTTCTGCATTTTCCCCCTTGATGCATTTTTGGTACATATTTATAGCCGCATTTTTTTCTTCTTTATTATTTTTCTTTTTTAAAGTACAGAAATGCTTTGATTCTTCATTTTAAAAGAAATGCAATTACCAATTTACCATGTATTTTTTTTCATGCTCCTTATAGAAGTCTATAGAGAAAAAAATGCACAATAAAATAATGTAGACGCACAATGAGCATGAAATGCTATTTTATGGGGGAAAAAAACTTCATAAAAAGGAAGGAAGCCTAGACCAATATTTTTAGGGTGTAAAAGCTAGTTGCTAGTTTCCACAGGGCACCATTGAGTCTGAAGCCGGCTCTGTTATTGGTTGAGCCCCAACTGTGACATCACTCGTGTAGACAATTGTGATGTCACGGAATCTGTGGATATAATGAGGAATGTTGCAGAGAGGTTCTTTGTCTGGAGAGGCTCATTGTGTGCGACACTGTAAGCGATTTTCCTCTAGGCTAAAATGCTGTTTAAGCTATTTCTATTATTGATTGTGCTATTAGCACTCGTGGAACCTGCTCCCATCGGTCACCGCAGGAACCATTCAGGAGCGCAGAACACGATCCATGTCGGTAAGTACAGGACAGATATACCCCAACTTTCTCTATGAAAGCCAATTTGCATTTTTGAGCCTTTATTTTCTGTTCCCCATCATCCAAGAGACAAACATTTTTTTTTATTTTTCCATCCATGTAGCCGTATGAGGCTTGTAGTTTTGTGGGACAAGTTGTATATTTGAATGACACCATTTATTTTACCATTCAATGTGAAATTGGGGCCAAAAAATGCAATTCCACCATTTATTTTCTCTTTTTTTATGGCATACATTCTGTAATAAAAAGCTGCTCTGATTCATGATTCATCAGATCTGTATGATTATGTATAGTACTACATATATATATATATATATATACTGTATATATAATACATATCATATGTAACACAATATTGTATATAGTGTAAATCTCTGTCTCCTTTGAAGCTTAGCATATACAATATATGAGCTTCAAACAGGACCGACTTGCTGAAAAAGGCCTCTGGCTGCCATAGTAACCCATCGGTGTCCTGCGATAGCGTCACAGGGCCTATGGGAGCCGGTTAGCATGAGCAGCGGTGCACCTTCCATTTAAATTAGGCTATCAGAGACTGACATTTACGGTAAATGGTTACCAGCCATCTCAGGCCGTGGTTGTTAGAGACAGATGATGGCTATTTAATATAGCCCGTATCTGTCGCGTGTGGAGAGAGGTCAGATCCAGAACCCTCTCCACACGTAATCACCCCTGCAATCACCTATATGTACTTGATCTTGCACCAAGGGGTTGTAGGGTATCCATTGTTTTAATTTTAATTTCAGAAATCAATGACACATGAAAATAGGAAACTTTGTAATAAATCTTATCAGGAAAATCTGCTTTTTTTCTCTTCCTGAATTGATCTTTCACTCTCAATTCATGGTTAAAACGTATAAAATCTGTCTTCAGTGAAGACAAATTTTCCTGTTACTGAGATAGGAGATAACAGTTGGTGATTTTAAGATTCTGTGGAAAGGGGAGCAGCGTCAGACGACAGACATTCTGCTGCAAATTCTCTTGAGATGCCAGTTACAGTTCTCCATAGAACTTTATGAGCTCCAACTGTCATCTATCTCAGTAATGAGGAAATTTCAGTTTGGGAGGAGAAACTTTACACAGGGCGCCATTTAGTGTAAGGCGGGCTCTGTTAGTGGTTGAGCCCCAACTGTTACATCACTCGTGTACACGATTGTGATGTCACGGAATCTGTGGATATAATGAGGAATCTTGCAGAGAGGTTCTTTGTCTGGAGAGGCTCACTGTGTGCGACACTGTAAGCGATTTTCCTCTAGGCTAAAATGCTGTTTAGGCTATTTCTATTATTGATTGTGCTATTAGCACTCGTGGAACCTGCTCCCATCGGTCACCGCAGGAACCATTCAGGAGCGCAGAACAGGATCCATGTTGGTAAGTACAGGACAGATATTCCCCAACTATCCCTACGAAAGCCAATTTTCATTTTTGAGCCTTTATTTTCTGTTCCCCATCTTCCAAGAGCCAAACATTTTTTTTTATTTTTCCATCCACGTAGCCGTATGAGGCTTGTAGTTTTGTGGGACAAATTGAAGTTTTGAATGTCACCATTTATTTTACCATTCAATGTGAAATTGGGGCCAAAAAATGCAATTCCGCCATTTATTTTCTCTTTTTTATGGCATACATTCTGTAATAAAAAGCTGCTCTGAATCATGATTCATCAGATAAGTAAGTTTACATATAGTACTATATATATATATATATATATATATATACACAATATATACTGTATATAATATATATCATATGTAACACAATATTGTAGTATATAGTGTAAATCTCTGTCTCCTTTGAAGCTTAGCATATATATGAGCTTCAAACAGGACCGACTTGCTAAAGAAGGCCTCTGGCTGTCATAGTAACCCATTGGTGTCCTATAGGAGCCGGTTAGCGTGAGCAGCAGTGCACCTTCCATTTCAATTATGCTGTCAGAGAATGACATTTAAATGGTTAACAGCCATCTCAGGCCGTGGTTGTTAGAGACAGATGACGGCAATTTAATATAGCCGGTATCTGCTGCATGTAGAGAGAGCTCAGCTCCAGAACTTATCCACATGTGATCACCCCTGCAATCACCTTTATGTATATAATATTGCATCTAGGGGTCAAAGTGTATCCATTGTTTTAGTTTTAATTTCAGAATCAATAAGACACATGAAAAAAAACAACTTATCAAGAAAATCTGCTTTTTTTTCCTCCACCTGATTTGATCTTTCTTTCTCAATTCATGGTGAAAATGTATAAAATCTGTCTTTAGTGAAGACAGATTTTCCTGTTACTGAGATAGGAGATAACAGTTGGTGCTTTTAAGATTCTTTGGAAAGGGGAGGAGCTAGAGGATGACAGACATTCTGCTGCAAGTTCTCCAGAGATGTCAATTACAGATCTCCATAGAACTTTATGAGCACTAACTGTCATCTATCTCAGTAATGAGGACATTTCAGTTCAAGAGGAGAAAGAAGCAGATTTCTCTGATAAGTTATATTATAAAGTTGCTTATTTTCATAAGTATTATTAATTTATGGGGGGAAAAATTAAATTGACAGTTCTTTAATGCTGAGTAGTATGGACAGATGAATAATCTGATAGGACGAGTCCCAGTGTTCAGTGTAATAACACACAGATGAGACATTGAGGATTACTACTGGTGCCTCCATCCTGGATACACAAAGCACTACATGTAGCAGAAGGCTGCCCACAAGCGATAGGAATACTTATGCCTTATTATTTGTCTGTACTGTTCTTTTTTAATGTCTATTTTTACTTTCTAGGTATCAAAAAACACCTGCGCTATGGTCCGTGCTCAGTAACATGCGGTAAGTAGCTCATAATTCAGATGTAGGGAATAATAGTCACACGTGGCTGGGATGCTCACACGTGGGCTTTCATCTATACATTTGGGGGAAATAATAGTAGATTTTTGATTATTGGGGAATTTCTCCAAGTTTTGATTTTTTTATGATTCTATGAATAAAATCTGTGCAGTCCTAGGATTATATATAGGAAATGGTCCGAGGTCTGGATTAGGAAGTTATGTACCAAGTACAATGTATATGTTAGTGGCTCTGAATATCTGACATCCTCCTCCAGACTACAGAGAATTACACTGATAGATTGTGAACACTCTCTGTATTGTCACACAACTAACTGATCTTTCATTTTCCAGGCGTTGGCACCAGGGAGGTGTATCTCAACCGAGGATGCCAAGAAAACAATATGAAGAACTGTTTTCTCCGCTTTGAAAAGTGCATAGGACCCGTGAGATGTGGATGTAAGTAACAGTTTTAGGCCGCGGTCCCACAACCGATAATCGGATTGAATATGGTAACGACATTCAGCTGAAACTCTAATCAGAGTGTGAGCCGTGTCAGTTTACTGAGATCCGATTCTCTCGCTTTATCCGATTCCCTTGGTTTTCTCCCTTGTCTGTGTCCACATAATTTGAACTGCACTTGGATGACATCCAAGTACAGTATGATGCTTTATAGACACCTGTAGACTTTTATAGGGGCGCCCCCGTCAAATATATTCTGCCACTCATAGCATGCTGCGATATTTTTTTTTTCTTCATGCTCAATCGGTATGAGAAAAAAAACAACTGTCCCATAGTATAACATTGGTCCATGGCTATGCGATAAAACATCAGCCGAGTTATACGTTCGTGTGAGCGCAGCCATATAGTGAGGATGACCAAAAGACATCTAGTCCAAGCCATTGGTGGACACAGAGAAAAGTGGGTCTCTGTGGAAAAACAATATATGGGCCCTTTGCAGCCCAAAAGCTCATCATAATGCAAAATTTGTCATGCTTTATAGGTTAGAAATGGGCCCTGGTAACTCTTGGGCCCCGGTATAGCCGCACAGGCTGCACCAATGATATGTCCACCTCTGGCGCAAACAATATATGGGCCCTTTTTAGCTAAAAATCTCAATAAATGCACAATTTACCTTTTTACCAAATTTACAATTTTTGCTTTGAAGGTAGAAATCGGCCCCCTTACCTCTAGAGCCCCTGTGCGGCCACAAAGGTGGCACCAATGATATGTCCGCTCCTGGCAACAGCAATATATAGGCAGCCAAAAAGCTCGTCAAAAAGCACAATTTCCCCTGGTTTGGTGGTAGAAATGGGCCCCCTGACCTCTTGAGCCATAGATGTTGCCCCAATGTAATGTCCACTCCTGCTGCAACCTATTATCTCAGGCAATCCCTATGAGCAGGGAGGCAACACAGATTCAAAATGAGTAAAATTGTGCCCAGAAGACATTTCTGGATGAAAGATTCATATCCAGTAATCTAGTACAGAGATCTAGTATTTCTAAAACTTTTTTTCTCTTTTTAAAAAAAAAAAAGTTTTGGTACCGTGTTAGCCAATTGAAAAATGATTGATTGCTCTCAGTAAGAGAAACAAAATTATAATTTTGTAGTTGTGATACATTTTTAATGGCTAACTAAAAAAATAAAATGGAATGTTACAAATCAAGCTTTCAAGACATCTTACCGCCAGATAATTACAGACGAAAAAACCCATTTACCTGTGGCCAAACATTTCTGTGCTTCAGGACCCAACATAAACCATATGAAAGTTGTCATATTAAAAGGCAACTTCAGATTACAGAACCATCGCAGGGTCTAGGAACACAAATTCATTACAATGTTTGACTCTGTAAACACAGGAGTCGAACTGTCAGGAGGATTTATGACCCACTACAGAATCTGAGAAGTCTGCTCCAGAGACAGTGAGGGCACCAGACCTCTGGTCCTAATAATAATAATAAGTTTTATTTCTATAGCGCCAACATATTTCGCAGCGCTTTACAATTCAGAGGGGACATGTACAGACAATATGAGACAATACAAAATAACAAAATTAAGATACTAGGAGGAGTGAGGGCCCTGCTCGTAAGCTTACAGTCTATGAGGACATAGGGGAGGCACAAAAGGTGAATGGGGGGGGGATAAGCTTTTTATATATGGTCCAGCCATCGATTTAATAGGGGATAATATCCCCTATATAATATCTAATATCCTACATGGATATTGGGACACTAAAACTCTTTCACACCACTAATCTAAGCTAATTAAGGATTCCCTCTCTAAGCTTAGTGTTTGTTTATTTAAAAGCCCTTTTATTATGCCATCCCTCTGCCCTGTTTTGTGTATATATTTGTGTATATATTTGTGTTTCTTCAGATATTTTGTCATAGCATGCCTGATGAAGAGACCTGAGATGTCTCGTAAGCTTGCTTTGTAACATCCTATTTTATTTTAGTTAGCCATTAAAAGGTATCACAACTACAAAATTATAATTTTGTTTCTCTCACTGAGAGCAATCAATCTTTTTTTTTTCTCTGTACATATAGGAAGCCCCTATTATATATTTATAAAAGAACAGATTTCTGTATTCTCCATTATATAATGAAATGGTATAAAAAAATCAACGATCATGTTTACAAATTAAATGCCCCTCTTTTTTATTGTCTTATCTGGTTCTTCCGTCCACCCGTACCATGTACTTACTTTCCAGTTCTGAACACATTCCAGCTCTGGTTATCTGGTCACTTATGTTCTTTCTTTTTCTCATTTAGTGGATGACATCAACTCTCCAAATATGTCTCATGATAAGGTCATGTGGATTGTTACAGCTGCTGGCTGTCTTTTTGTCTTTGCAATATCAATTGTTGTCATCTGTAGCCTTCATTATAAGTAAGTATAGTAAGTAATGATTTATGGGCTACACATTAGTCTGTAGAGGAAATATCACATCTTCAGGTTACTCCAGTAATGGGAGTACTTTAGTGATGACTTCTTCTGTCTCACACAGGTCACTTTGGAGTCGTCGCCTGAGACTAACTGATTTGTATATATTAGATTTGCATACACATTATTAACACTAGAACTACTGAGGTAGTCATTTTGACTACTTTGCACCATGTATTTCTATATAGGTGTCACGAGTCCAGTAGTTCTAGTGTTAAAGGGTTGTCCACTACTAGGACAACCCCTTTTGATTCCACTTGTTTCCCCCAGTTAAAATAAAAGACCCTGTACTCACCTCCCGTTCTGTCACCGTTCCAACGCTATCGGTAATAGCGGTTCGGGGGTCATGTGACATTGAGCCCCGCATCCAATCACCTCCAGCTTCTCCATCCCCCGCGTTTGGACCAAATGAGTAATCAGCAGGAAGTGAGTGGCAGTCACAGCGTCACTTCCTGTTGATTAATTTGTTGGGTGGAGAGAAGTCGGCGGTGATTGGACACGGTGGCCCATGACGTCATAATGTCATGTGAGCCCCAAACCGCGCTTACTGTCAGCACTGAAACGGTGCCAAAACGGGAGGTGAGTGCAGGATCTTTTATTTTAACTGGGGGGGAAACAAGGGGAATCAGAAGGGGTTGTTCTAGTAGTGGACAACCCCTTTAAAAGATATTGCTGAATGTCATGGACACCAAAATGACTGACTGGTGATAGTTCTACAGATAGGACGAGATAAAATGTATCATGATTACATTTTGCAGAATAGAGACGTTTTCCTTCCTTTCAATTTGACTTTTATTTTACAATTTTATAGATGTCTACTTAAAAACAAGACTATTAAGGATACAGAAATGGATG
Organism: Anomaloglossus baeobatrachus; assembly: GCF_048569485.1. NCBI lineage: Eukaryota > Metazoa > Chordata > Amphibia > Anura > Aromobatidae > Anomaloglossus > Anomaloglossus baeobatrachus. The sequence goes on along the minus strand of NC_134359.1, from coordinate 235,559,495 downwards.
CTGACGACATTAGCGAGAGCGACCCCAAATCAAACGGTAAATATAGATGACAAAACTGATAAAAAAACACTCCAGCTAAATATATATCGTCAATTCCTTCTGGATACATCTGCTGTCTTCTCTGGTTTTCACGCCATTCTGGTCACCTTCTGACTGCTATCCAGCTTTGTTCACACAAACTGAGGACATTGATTGGTGTTCATCATTATATAAAATGGATTTAATTGAAAAACAACATTATATTAAAAAAATAGTCTTAAAGGATCTTGTTAGGAAATGATCCTTAGACATAGAGTAGAAACACAATGGAAGCTTTTGTTTTACAAATGCTGATTTCACTGTTCTGTGTTATAGGAAAACATGAGGACGACATATCAATTACAATTGATGATTCTCCTCAAGGAATTATGGATGATCAGAGAGACGTCTTCGCAGGCAACAAGATCTCTGTGCCTGGCCCCCCTGATAATATCAGCCCCGGTGAGGAAGTGGTCACCTCCTCTCACGGTAAGTTCTCAGGGATTTTAGAAAAACAACCTAATATAAATGAAATAGGTCCTATAGGAACTTGTCAGTGAAAGAATAGGTAATATATTGGTAGTTAGAGACTTGGTCCTTCTATTGTCATAGTTTAATGTACCATCTGGAGGTTACAGGGATGTTGCTACGGTTCTAAAAGATCAGGGGCCGGAGAACCAAAACACATCTTCCTATACAACCTGGCCACCACTTAAAAGAAAATGTATATATACTGTGTATCCCCAGAAATAAGAATCTGTTATATTATTGTCTGCCCCCCAAAATGCACTATGGCTTATTTTCGGGGTAGGGCTTATTTATAGGGAAAGGCAGGATGGGAGTAAATTTACCCCCCAAAAAAGCAGACACTCCCCCAGAGAATCATCCTCCCTGTTCTTTTAGCATTATCCCCACCGCCAATTAATGCCTCAAAGTCAGTGTGCCAGATAGAAGGGTCCTCTAAAGATAATTGTGTATAATAGAAAGTAGAAAAGCTGACAATGTGTACTGAGCAAGTAATAATGCCTGATATGCTCCTTTGAAGGTTATAATATCCCAAGGGCCTGCCTCAAGTAATAAATCCCCTTCAGTATCCCCTTTAAGTATCAATACTACTAAAAAATTAATAATTCCCACTGAAAGCTTCAATCAAACCTTATAATGCACCCATGTAAACCAAATAATGACAGGCTCCCTATATACTTTATGATGGTCCCACAGCTCCCTATATATAAAGCCAGAGAATAAGAGAACTGTGGAAAAAAGCGCAAAATAGGGTCTTACCCCCAATATATATAGGGTCAAATGCGAGCAGAACTACTCACCAAATGGAGTTGTGAAAGTCACAACTCCTATAAGTGCATGGAATCCAGGTCAACGGCAGCAGCACCCCACAGGCAGATAACAGAGAGAAAATAGAGACGGGCTTTTCATACCGCGCCAATGACCACTGATGAACGTTGTGAGATTAATGTCACTTTATTCCAGGTCTACGCGTTTCAGGAGTCTCTGCTCCCTTCCTCAAGACAAAACAGGCATAAGGAACATAAAATCACTGATTTGATGTTCCTTATGCCTGTTTTGTCCTGAGGAAAGGAAGCAGACACTCCTGAAACGCGTAGACCTGGAATACAACGTTCATCAGTGGTCATTGGCGCGATATGAAAAGCCCGTCTCTATTTTCTCTCTGTTCTATATAAAGCCATAAAGACTATACTCTCCTAATCTTGATTTTCGATACCGCAGCCTTCATCTCCTCATCTAGAGGTGGCGCAACGCAATGATGTTGTCTTGCTGTCTGCTTGGGCATGCTAACGTCTCCTAAATTTTAGGTCTATTGCGATCTGCGACTTAGGAGATGGGCAGTGATAGAGGACAGAGCTTTTTCTCCTTTCTCTGTCATGGGACTGAATAGTTTCAGCAGACACAGAAGATCTGAAGCTTCAGGCAAGAAGTTCAGTGCCGGAGTCCCAGATCTTTGATGCTAGCGACGCCTCTGGAAAGTTCTAATAACATATATATATATATATATATATATATATATATATATATATAATGTTAATCACCAATAAATATCTAGAAGATTTTATTAATTCTACTTTCAATCATTTCCATTACAGGAAATCATGAGGTCGTAATAACTTTCCCAAATGAGAATATTCATCATGAACCTGTGGCTGAAGAGGGAGACGTCCTCCAGGAGACCAAGATCAACATGGCTGAACCCAGTGATGCAATGCTCACCATCAGCCTTAATGGGGATGTAGTCACCCCCTCTGAGGGTAAGTTTCAAAGCTATTATTAGAAATAAATTTAAAGACTATATATATAAAAAATAAATAAAAACTGTAAATGCCAAGATAATAAATCCACTAATATGATGTCTGAAAGTCTGCAAGATTGTAGAAAACATATGTTGAAGAGCAGGCCAGCGACCATTGGGGAGTCTTGACAAATGTGGTGCTGCCCCCAGGCGACGTCTCCTTGTATCCGATCTATATAACTGACAGGTCTTTCTCATATCTTGAATTTGGGCAGACCTGTCAATCAACTGAAGCGGCGAAGGGAGAAGCTGGCTGGGGGCAGTACCGAACCAGTCAGATCTCACTATAGTCCCCGAGTGCCTTTTCAAACTATGCTTTTTCTGAAGCAAGGAGCATTTCTCCGGAGATTGGGTCCCTCTTTTCTCAGTTTAATGTACCATTTAGAAGTTATAATAACCTGTAAATTTTATTAATCTTCAATATCGTATTGCATTTTATTAAATCTAATTTCAATATTCTGTGGAGAACTTGATATTTGTGGAGTGGAGGTGAAAAAGTCCATGACTAAGCCGGACTTAAATAATTGCAAACAGACACCTCCATCCATTCTAAAAGGAAGAAATCAAGTTAAAAATCAAAACAAAGGGAAAAGAGGTTTTTTTCAAGAATCGGATTATCACTATGTTTATATATATGATTATGAGTCCTCACAACCTGGACGTCTGATGAGATATTTCCGAAACACTGAGAAAAACTCTACTGCATTGCCGAAAAGAAAAAAGTGTTTTAAATATCTCAACTCAAATTTTATCAGATCATCTTTAATTTTCTTCAAAATGACTTAGGGGCCTGATTTCTGAAATCTTTTACACCAGTATTCTGAGGTAAAAACTTTTTTTTGAAAACCTGCAAAAATTTTTTTGCAAATCCAAGCTGCCCTAAAATTTAGCAATTCTTGGTGTTCTCACACTATATTTGCCTAAAGGAGGCTTTACACGCTGCGACATCACTAATGCGATGTCGTTGGGGGTCACGGAATTTGTGACGCACATACGGCCGCATTAGCGATGCCGTTGCGTGTGAAACCTATGAGCGATTTTGCATCGTCGCAAAAACGTGCAAAATCGCTCATCAGCGACATGGGGGTCCATTCTCAAATATCGTTGGCGCTGCAGGTACAAAGTAGTTCATCACTCCTGCGGCAGCACACATCGCTATGTGTGACGCCGCAGGAACGAAGAACCTCTCCTTACCTGCCGCCGGCCCCAATGCGGAAGGAAGGAGGTGGGCGGAATGTTTGTTCCGTTCATCTCCGTCCCCCTCCGCTTCTAGTGGACGGCCGCTTAGTGACGTCGCTGTGAAGCCGCACGAACCGCCCCCTTAGAAAGGAGGCGGTTCGCCGGTCACAGCGACGTCGCTAGGCAGGTAAGTACGTGTGACGGGTCCGGGCGATGTTGTGCGACATGGGCTGCGATTTGCCCGTGTCGCACAACCGATGGGGGCGGGAACGCACGCTAGCGATATCGGTACCGATATCGCAGTGTGTAAAGTGGCCTTTACTCCAACAAAGTGGGCAAATGGGAGATGGGGCAACCGACGCTCATCAAATTCATGACGAACAGCATCATTTGCTAAGTCACAACTCTTAAAACTAGAAGTCCCAGGGAGAGGTCATTTGACATTTCTAGCATTTGAACCCTCTGGAGCTCGAAATTCCTGGGACTTCTAGTGTTAAGCGGGCTTTACACACAGTGACATCGCTAGCGATGTTGCTGGTGAAAGCACCTGCCCCCGTCGGTTGTGCGTCAGGGCAAATCGCTGCCCGTGGTGCACAACATCGTTGGTCCCCGTCACACATACTTACCTGCCTAGCGACGTCGCTGTGGCCGGGGAGCCGCGTCCTTTCTAAGGGGGCAGTTCGTTCAGTGTCACAGCGGCGTCACTAAGCGGCCGCCCAATAGAAGCGGAGGGGCGGAGATGATCAGGCCGAACATCCCACCCACCTCCTTCCTCCCTCATTTAGGGCGTCTGCAGGGACGGTGATGTTCCTCATTCCTGCGGCAGCACACATCGCTATGTGTGCTGCCGCAGGAACGACGAACAACCTGCGTCCTGCAACAGCAACGATAATCGCCAAAGGAACGACGTGTCAACGATCAACAATTAGGTAAGTAATTTTGATCGTTAACGGTCGTTCCTGCGTTTCACATGCAACGACATCGATAACGAGGCCGGATGTGCGTCACGAATTCTGTGACCCCAACGACATCTCGTTAGCGATGTCTTTGCGTGTAAAGCCCGCTTTACTCCAGTCCCTGAGGCAAGGTCTCAGCGACACAAATAGTCATCTGATGCTCCTGATTCACGAGGAGGCCTTCTCATCAAGACCAATGTGAAGAAATTGTTTTGGGAGTATTGTCTTGAAAAATTGTGGAATAATTATTGGTGGATGAAACAATGACTTTCCAAAATTCACAAGTCTTTTTCTCCACCGCCCATGGGTCTCGTTGTGGTGAGAATAAGTTCATGTAGACTGGGGTCTTGGGTGAGAAATTGAGAAATTATTACAGCCACTAACAAGTGTGGGAGATTCCTGGGTGTTTAGGGTGCAGTAAATGTGTTCTCCAAACATTGTCAGATGTTAAATGGTTGATGGGCCATGTTTCGCCATGGAATTTAGCTGGCACTGCCCTGTCCCATTATGAGTTCTGATGGTTATAGTGTATATAGTAAAAAATGAGTTCCTAATTCCTTCTGTGAATTATCTACTTAATCCTTTTTTTATTAATGGTGATGATTACAAACTATTCAGTATATATGTCATAAATAGATGAGATGGGGAATAGCCTCTTATAGCTAAGAATTAGTTTGGTATAAAAGTCTTTATTTTCTACAGAGTAGCCCGGAAATCTGATATGTAGAATATAAATGGTTATTTATATCAAATTAGATTCTGCAATAAGCCCTTAGATTAGTGCTGTAATATTATTTGTAGTCTCCTAATGGGATGTTGTGTAAAAAAAAACTGTGCATATTGTGTTTCCTATATGTAGTATTCTGCTTCTTCATGTTTGGTCATAATTCATTAATGTTTCTGCAGAAAAATCAAGAGTGGAGTCACACTGACTTCCAACGATGCATGAGGAATCCAGCGGGGGCAACAACACCGCTCCAACCACATTACATGGTGGCTACCATGTAAGCATGAGGCAACCTGGGATTAAACAACAAGAGGCAGTTTCCGGGCTCGGTCTCTGCTCTCACCCATGGATAACACACTTGCCGGACTGGATATTCCTCAGTAAGACATCTTCAAAGACTAATGACTTACCTGCTGTACAAAGACGCAGATTCTGGGCTCAGTCTCTGCTTTCACCCACTGGATATGACACATACTGGACTTTCCGCAGTCAGACGTATTCACAGACAAGTGACTTTCCTGCTGCATAACGAGGCAGAATTCCGGGCTCGGTCTCTGCTCTCACCGATGGATATGACAAATATCAGACTTTCTGCAGTCAGATGTATTCACAGACAAGTGACTTTCCTGCTGCATAACGAGGCAGAATTCCAGACTCGGTCTCTGCTCTCACCAATGGATATGACAAATATCAGACTTTCCGCAGTCAGATGTATTCACAGACAAGTGACTTTCCTGCTGCATAACGAGGCAGAATTCCGTGCTCGGTCTCTGCTCATACCTATGGATATGACAAATATCAGACTTTCTGCAGTCAGACGTATTCACAGACAAGTGACTTACCTGCTGCATAACGAGGCAGAATTCCGGGCTCGGTCTCTGCTCTCACTTTTGGATATGACAAATATCAGACTTCTGCAGTCAGACGTATTCACAGACAAGTGACTTACCTGCTGCATAACGAGGCAGAATTCCGGGCTCGGTCTCTGCTCTCACCGATGGATATGACAAATATCAGACTTTCCGCAGTCAGACGTATTCACAGACAAGTGACTTACCTGCTGCATAACGAGGCAGAATTCCGGGCTCGGTCTCTGCTCTTACCTATGGATATGACAAATATCAGACTTTCCGCAGTCAGACGTATTCACAGACAAGTGACTTACCTGCTGCATAACGAGGCAGATTCCAGACTCGGTCTCTGCTCTCAAAAATCCACAGCCCAAGGGAAGGGCAATCCTTCAGCCATGGTTCCCTAGAGGTTTCCTCCATTGGGGGTTTTTCCTCTCCTGAGTGCTGAAGGACGACTCTTCATGAGTCAAGGGCCCAAAGTAATCTGGGCCACATTTAAGACCATTTCCCTGACTTCCATTGGAAACTTCCACATATTCCAACTTGAATAAATTTAATAATGAAGTCAGTATATATCATGTTTATCTAAGTCATTTTTGGATCTTTACAGTATAGCACAATATACACAGCACAATATACACAGCACTAGACGTTTTGTATAGTCATTACCATCACACTTGGCTGCTTATAATCCCGTTTTCTCACACAAATGTAAACTAGAGTACAAGTGGTGTTGTAATTAAAGTGAAGTAAATATTGAACACATCACTAATTTCTAAGTAGATATATTTCTAAAGATGCTGTTTATATGAATTTTTCACCAGATGTCGGAAACAACCCATCCAATCTACACAGGCAAATAAATCAAACCATAGATGTCCATAAATTGAGTGATGTGTAATAATGAGAAATGACACAGGAAAAAAGAATTGAAAACATGAAGAAAGAGAGGTGCAAAAAAACATGGAAAGTCATAACACTCTTTGGATGCCATAATACACACTATGTTTGAAAGCGAGGGAGTACATGGAAATCATGGGGTTCTAATTGGGCGCCTTCACCAAAAAATAATTAATATTTGGATGGATCATAGAGCATATCTCACAACTTTGCAGACCTTACAAAGTAATTTTCCTCCTACTGAAGCCGTTAGATTACCTTCTCATTGCACGCATAAAGTATGATGCCAGAAAAGTGCCCCTCAAACACTGTATGACACCACCATAGTGAATTCCTCCATAGCACCCTCCACATGCACAGTATCATGACCCTGTGGCGCCCTGGACAAGCCAGGGGCCACAGAGAACAACGCCACAACACCCCACACTCCCAGCAGGCACACCGAAGTCAGACACAAAACCCTTGTTGCCTTCCTCCAGGGGCTGATGTCCACACCAGGGGGTGGGCCAGGCGGTTGGTCCCACCCACCGAGGTGTTCACAGTCCTGGAGGCGGGAAAAACAGATAGTCTAGTTTTGACAGTGACAGTGGAAGGAGGAAAGTGCAGTAACAGAGCAACTGACTGACAGCGTCCGGGTGTGTGGCCCGGGCGAGACAGCAAGGTTGGCAGACGGTGGTGACCGTCTGCAGGAGTGGCCGATTGGAGTCTACCGTAAAGACCGTGGACGGGTGGTGGCCCGGTGGTACCGGACCGGTACGCAAAGAGAAGCCAGCACCAGTGGCAGGGGCTTTTCGGACCCCGGCAAGGCTAGGAGTCGCCGTGAATTTGCCGAATCCGTTAGTGAAGGGGACCTCCTGGGTTTCCAAACAGTCAAGTCCCGACAGAAGGCAACAGTCCAACCGAGTGAGGGAGACACCGCCACCGCCAAGGCAACCGTTTCTCAGGGCCAGCGCCTGTGGGCAAAAGGGGCTCCTCCGGCCCATATCCAAGCCGGGGAGCGGGTTACCGGTGGGAACCCATTGGAACCGTACAGACAGCGTAGGTGCAGGGAAAAGACAGTCACCGCGAACCTGCCGGGAGCAACAACACCGCAGCCGTCCGAAGGACCCGTCCATCCAGCCGCTTGTTTTACCGTGAACTGTGTCCTCATCATTTGGCTGAGTGAGTACCACCGTGCCGTGCGGCACAGCGCTGCCCCCACGACCCTGCACCTCATCAGGCCCCGCAACCCGCCTGTCATCCATCCCTACCCCATCACCAGGCCCCGGGACAACCAACCCCCTACCCACGGAGGGGAGAATTAACAACAAAGCTGCTCCCTGTCACCGCTCCCGGGATCCCCGTCCAGAGCAGTGGTGGTGTCCACAAAATCAGCACAACCGTGGGTGGCGTCACGGACAATATCCCTAAAACCAAACCAACCCCCCTTTCACTCACGGGCGAGGAGCGCCGCTCGAGTCCCCGGGATCCAGCCCATCGCTCGAGCCACCGAGCAGCAGCAGCAGCAGCCGGACCCGAGCAGTGGGAGAGAGCAGCGTCCCCTCCTCCGCCCACGACAACCCTAATGCACCCCCCATCAACTAACCCAGCAAAGTACCGTGACCCCAAACATAGTATGATCCCCAACGGTGACCCCCACACAGCCCTCTAGGCAGTATACTGGGTATACTGTATAATGGCTCCCACACCCCTTCAAACTGTAGATTGGCCCCCACTAGACCTCCAAACAGTATAATGGCTGCCACACAGCACTCGGCACAGTATGATGGACCCCACAGAAACCTTCACATTGTATAGTTGCTTGCATACAGTATAAAGGCCCTCAAATAGCTATCCATAAAGTATAGAGGCTCCCTAATAGCAATCCAAATATTATTATGGCCCCCACATAGCTTTATATATATATATATATATATATATATATAAATAAAATACATCCCCCATAGTCCTCCATATAGTATAATGGGCCTTACATAGTCCTCCATATAGATAATGCACTCCCATAGTCCTCTATATAGAATAATGCACACCACATAGTCTTCTTTCTAGACACCCCACAGTCCTCCATATTGTATAATGCACACCCTATAGTCCTCCATAAAGAATAATGCACACCCCATAGTTCTCCAAATAGTATAATGCACACCCCAGAGTCCTCCATATAGGATAATGCACATTTTATAGTCCTCCATATAGTATTATGGCCACCACTGTACTCATTGATTAAAAAAACAAGAAACAAAAAACCTTCTTCTTGGCCCCCGCTGCTGAGAGGCTTGCAGCTCTGCTCTACCTGACACAGTGGGAGCGCTGTAGTAACATCATTGTCTGGCTGCTTTGAGAAGTCAGACACCGTGGAAGAATGATGGAGGACGGAGCATGAGAGGACCACTCCCTATTTCATCACTACTTTAAACTGTATCTTTATCAAGGTTGCCGATACAATTGAACATGAGATGACGGGGGGGGGGGGGGGGGGTGCGATGCCAGCGCTGACACCTGGCCCCTCCCTTCCCCAGACTCGCGGGATTCATAGCGGCCTCATGGTCTGCCACTCTTGATGGTATCCCACTGGTTGGAGGTTAGAAGGCACTTCATATGACCCTCAAAGCACCATATCAACTGGGAAGTTTGGAGGTGGGACATCATGGTGTGGGGCTGTTTTTCAGCATGCCATACTGGAAAACTTGATATAATAGGAGGAAAGATGAATGTACAAATGTACAGAGACATTCTTCATAAAATCTGCTGCCATGTACCAGGATTATGAAATGAAACAAGGGTGGACGTTTCAGCAAGACAGTGAACCCAAACACACAGCCAAGGAAAATCTCAATTGAATTCAAAGAAAGATAATATAAAGCTGCTAGAATGACCCAACCAATCATCAGAGCTAAATCCAATAGAAAATTTATGGCAGGAACTAAAGCTCAGAATTCATAGGAGCCCACGCAACCTACAGGATTTGAAGAGTGTTTGTGTGGAGGAATGGGACAAAATGATACCTGAACAATGCATGCAACTAGTTTCTCCATACAGGAGGCATCTTGAAGCCGACATCACCAACAAAAGCTTTTGCATGAAGTATTAAATACATTTCAGTAAGCATGTTCAATACTCTTTCCCTGTGTAATTTCTCATTATTACACATTAAATATATGAACATCTATGGTTTGATTTCTTTGCCTGAGTTGATTGGATGGGTTGTTACCAACACCTGATTAAAATACTTGTCAATAGCACCTTTGGAAATATATTTACTTAAAAAAATTGGTGACATGTTCGATACTTATTTCACCCCCCTGTATATGTCACATGTCTGATACAGTTCTATGGTAAATGTTCTGGAACATTGCCCAATTCATATATAGTAGGTGCCAGCTGCTTTATACAGCTGACACCTGCTTCTAACAACCTGACTTCAATCAGCACTAATTAACAACTTACGTGCTGTTTTAAGTAGTTTGACCCAGGCAGGGCCGCCATCAGGGTATTACAACCATGACTGGTGTACTGGGCACGGTGAAAGGGGGGGCCCGGCGATCCTCGAGAAATTTTTTAGCTGTGTTCAATCCCGGTGCCCCCCTTTTCAATGGGCCCCAGTCACAGCGACAGCAGAGGGGCCCCAGCTAAACCAAACCCCTGCCTTGCTTCAGCTGGATGCGTGGAGGGCGCACAATCCAGCTGAAATGCTTCGCGAATCAGAGAGGACGCCGTGCAATATGGTAGCCAAGGAAGGTGAGGGAAATGTTTTGCTTTTGTTTTTTTTTGCTGAAAATATGCCAGAAAGCGTCCATATATACCAGGAGGACAACATATATAACAGGAAGAGGACATAACCCAGGAGCGGATATATATACCAGGATGGGGATAAATAAATCAGGATGGGGACATCCATACAGGAGAGGCCCAGGATTGGTACACAAATACCAGGAGAACAACATATATACCAGGAAGGGGACAGGGCCCAGGAGGGGATTTAAATAAATATATATATACTAGAAGGTGGCCCGATTCTACGCATCGGGTATTCTAGAATTTACGTATTGTGTAGTTCATGTATGATTTTTGTTATATATATATATATATATATATAGAGATGTTGTTGTGTGTAGTTACCAAGTGTTTGTGTAGGCGCTGTACATGTTCTGGGTGTTGTCTGGGTGTGGCGGGGGGTGAGAGCGGTGTTGTATGTGTGTTGCGTGTGTTGCGTTGTTTGTGGAGCGCTGTGTGTCTGTAGAGTTGTGTGTGTGTGTTGCGCGGTTTGTGTGTGTGTGGTGTGTTTTGGGGGGAGGTATGTTTTGTGCAATGTGTGTGTTGTGCGGTATGTGCGTATATTTGTGTGTGCCGCGGTGTTTGTGTGTTGGGTGTTGTGTGTGTGCAGCGTTGTCTGTGTGTGTGGGTGTCTGTGTAGGGCAGTTGTTTGTGGTTCCCAGTGTGTGTGTGTGTGTGTGGTGTGTTGTGCAGTGCGCGCGTGTGTGTGTGTGTGTGTGTGTGCATCAGCCTCTCTTCTCTCAGCCTACCTCTCCCAGCCTCCCTCCTCCCAGCCTCCCTCAGCATCAGCCTCCCTCTCCCAGCCTCCCCAAGCATCAGCCTCCACCAGCATCAGCCTCTCTCCTTCCAGCCTCCCCCAGCATCAGCCTCCGCCAGCATCAGCCTCTCTCCTTCCAGCCTCCTCCAGCATCAGCCTCCCTCTCCCAGCCTTCCCCAGGATCAGCCTCTCTCCTCCCAGCCTCCGTCCTCCCAGCCTTCCCCAGCATCAGCTTTCCCCTCCCAGCCTCCCTCAGCATCAGCCTTCCCCAGCATCAGCCTCTCTCCTCCCAGCCTCAGCCTCTCTCCTTCCAGCCTCCCCCAGCATCAGCCTCTCTCCTTCCAGCTTCCCTCAGCATCAGCCTCCCCTTCCCAGCCTTCCCCAGGATCAGCCTCTCTCCTCCCAGCCTCCTTCCTCCCAGCCTCCCCCTCCCAGCCTCCCTCAGCATCAGCCTTCCGCTCCCAGTCTCCCCCAGCATCAGCCTCCCCATGCATCAGCCTCCACCAGCATCAGCCTCTCTCCTTCCAGCCTCCCCCAGCATCAGCCTCCCCTTCCCAGCCTTCCCCAGGATCAGCCTCTCTCCTCCCAGCCTCCTTCCTCCCAGCCTCCCCCTCCCAGCCTCCCTCAGCATCAGCCTTCCGCTCCCAGTCTCCCCCAGCATCAGCCTCCCCAAGCATCAGCCTCCACCAGCATTAGCCTCTCTCCTTCCAGCCTCCCCCAGCATCAGCCTCTCTCCTTCCAGCCTCCCTCAGCATCAGCCTCCCGTTCCCAGCCTTCCCCAGGATCAGCCTCTCTCCTCCCAGCCTCCTTCCTCCCAGCCTCCCTCAGCATTAGCCTTCCCCTCCCAGTCTCCCCCAGCATCAGCCTCCCCAAGCATCAGCCTCCACCAGCATTAGCCTCCACCAGCATTAGCCTCTCTCCTTCCAGCCTCCCCCAGCATCAGCCTCCCCAAGCATCAGCCTCCACCAGCATCAGCCTCCCTCGTCCCAGCCTCCCCCTCCCAGCCTCCCCCAGCATCAGCCTCTCTCCTCCCAGCCTTCCCCATGATCAGCCTCTCTGCTCCCAGCCTCCTCCAGCACGCCGTGCTCCTCTGCCGACACTCACACACCCGATCGCATCCACTCACACACACCCGATCGCATCCACTCACACACACCCGATCGCATCCACTCACACACACCCGATCGCATCCACTCACACACACCCGATCGCATCCACTCACACACACCCGATCGCATCCACTCACACACACAGACACTGACGATATCGCACATACGCGCTTATACTCACAACATCCGGAGGTATCACATGCTTCTGGCCATGTGATCCTCCCGCAGGTCCTGGAAGCTAACAGCACAGTACCGCCGCCGAGAAGCAAGCGATATCCCAGGATGTTGTGAGTATGTGGATGCGATGTGATGTGTGTGTGAGAGTGAGTGTGATCTGATTTGTGTGTGTGTATGTGTGTGCTGTTATGTGTGTGTGCTGTTATGTGTCTGTATTTTCCGCCGCTGCAGGACCTTGATGTATGGATGCGATGTGATGTGTGTGTGAGGTGTGTGTGAGAGTGAGTGTGAGCCGGTGTACACTGGTAACTATGATACACATCGGGTAACTAAGGGACCTTAGTTACCCGATGTGTATAATGGTTACCAGCTTTCACGGCCTCCGTCAAGATCCCAGCATCGCAAGGTTATGTCTGGCGCTGCTGGGATCCTGACGCAGCCGGTGTAGAAGCAAGCGATATCCCAGCATGTTGTGATGTGTGAGGTGTGTGTGAGAGTGAGTGTGAGAGTGAGTGTGATCTGATGTGTGTGTGTACTCACCTGGGAGTCGCGGCTCCGTGTCAGTTGGGCCAGAGCGAGCGTGCATTGCGTGAGGGGGCGGGGCCTGCAGAGAGCCGGGGCGAGAGGCCAATCCGTGTGGGGGGGCGGGGCCATGGCGAGCCCAGCGGCCAATCAGCTTTGTGTCACCGTAAGGACACAATTTCGGAGCATGACAGACAGACAGACAGACAGACAGACAGATAGACAGACAGACAGACAGACAGACAGAATAAGGCAATTATATAGATATATATATATATATATATATATATATATACCAGGATGGAGACAAATAAATCCAGATGGGGACATATAGCAGAGGCCCAGGATGGGTACATATATACCAGGATGATGACATATATGCTAGGAAAGGCACAAATAAATAAACTAGGATGGGGACATTTATACCCCGATGGTCCCAGGGGAGGGACATATATATTCCAGGAGGATATTATACAGAGGGGCAGTGTTTGTGTGTGTGTAGGGGAAATATACAGAGGGGCAGTGTGTGTGGGAGGATATACAGTGGGTACAAAAAGTATTCAGACCCCTTTAAATATTTCACTCTTTGTTTCACTGCAGCCATTTGGTGAATGCAAAAAAAGTTCATTTTTTTCTCATTAATGTACACTCTGCACCCCATCTTAACAGAAAAAAAACAGAAATGTAGACATTTTGCAAATTTATTAAGCAAAAAAACCTGAAATATCACATGGTCATAAGTATTCAGACCCTTTAGCTCAGTATTGAGTAGAGGTACCCTTTTGAGCTAGTACAGCCATGAGTCTTCTTGGGAATGATCCAACAAGTTTTTGACACCTGGATTTTGGGATCCTCTGCCATTCTTCCTTGCAGATCCTCTCCAAGAACGTTGGCAGACAACCATTTTCAGGTCTCTCCAGAGATGCTCTATTGGGTTTAGGTCAGGGCTCTGGCTGGGCCAGTCAAGAATGGTCACAGAATTGTTCTGAAGCCACTCCTTTGTTTTTGTTGGCTGTGTACTTAGAGTCATTGTCTTGTTGGAAGGTGAACCTTCAGCCAAGTCTGAGGTTCAGAGCACTCTGGAAGAGGTTTTCTTCAAGGATATCTCTGTACTTGGCTGTATTCATCTTTCCTTCAATTCAACCAGTCGTTCTGTCCCCGCAGCTGAAAAAACACCCCTATAGCATGATGCTGCCACCACCATGTTTCACTATTGGGATTTTATTGGGCAGGTGATGAGCAGTGCCTGGTTTTCTCCACACATACCGCTTAGAATTATCACCAAAAAGTTCTATCCTCGTCTCATCAGACCAGAGAATCTTATTTCTCATAGTCTTGGAGTCTTTCATGTGTTTTTTTGTAAACCCTATGCGGGCTTTCATATGTCTTGCACTGAGGAAAGGCTTCCGTAGGGCCACTCTGCCATAAAGGCCCGACCTATGGAAGGCTGCAGTGAGAGTTGACTTTGCTGAACTTTCTCCCATCTCCCTACTGCATCTCTGGAGCTCAGCCACAGTAATCTTGGGGTTCCACTCTACCTCTCTCACAAGGCTCTTCTCCCACGATTGCTCAGTTTGGCTGGATTGCCAAGTCTAGGAAGAGTTCTGGTGATCCCAAACTTTTTCCATTTAAGGATTATGGAGGCCACTGTGCTCTTAGGAACCTTGAGTACTGCAGAAATTATTTTGTAACCTTGGCCAGATCTGTGCTGTGCCACAATTTTGTCTCTGAGCTCCTTGGGCAGTTCTTTTGACCTCATGATTCTCATTTGGTCTGACATGCACTGTGAACTGTGAGGTCTTATATAGACAGATGTGTGTGTGCCTTTCCAAATCAAGTCCTATCAGTTGAATTAAACACAGCTGGACTCCAATGAAGGAGTAGAACCATCTCAAGGAGGATCACAAGGAAATGAACAGCATGCGACTTAAATATGAGTGTCTGAGCAAAGGGTCTGAATACTTATGAACATGTGATATTTCAGTTATTCTTAAAAAATAAATTTGCAAAAATTTCTGTTTTACTTTCTGTCAAGATGGGGTGCAGAGTGTACGTTATTGAGAAAAAAATGAGCTTTTTTGAATTTACCAAATGGCTGCAATGAAACAAACAGTGGAAAATTAAAAGGAGTCTGAATACTTTCCGTACCCACTTTATGTAAAGAGGGGTAGCTTTGTGGGGGATAGGATACAGAGGGGAAGTGTGTGGGGGGGATATTATATGGAAGAGCAGTGTGTGTGGGAGATATTATACAGAGGGGCAGTGTGTGTGCAGGGATATTATACAGATTATACAGAGGAGCAGTGTGAGCAGGGATATTATACAGAGGAGCAGTTTGTGTGGGGGGATATTATACAGAGGAGCAGTGTGTGAGGGGGATATGCAAAGGAGCAGTGTGTGTGGTGGGATGTTATACAGAGGAGCAGTTTGTGTGAGGGGTATATTATACAGAGAGGTAATGTGTGTTTGAGGGGGATATAATACAGAGGAGCAGTTTGGGGGATATTATACAGAGAGACAATGTGTGGGGGGATATTATACGGAGGAGCAGTGTGTGTGTGTGTGTGTGTGTGTGTGTGTGAGATATTATACATGGGGCAGTGTGGGAGAGATATTATGGAGAGGGGCGGTGTAAGGGGTGTATTATTAATTTTCTAAGGGAAATACTTCATTTTTCGAAAGAACTTCAAGAGTGCTAACACTTTTGGTCATGATTGTGTGTGTGTCTGTGTGTGTAATATAAATACACATTTTTCCAAAAGCGATAAGACTGTGGAAGATTGAAGGGCTGGAGGAGGAGCTGGGGTGGAGCCTGGGTGGAGTCTCAAGGGGGCCCAAAAATGTTGCCAGTTTGGGGCCCTGAAATCCCTAGTGGTGGCCCTGGATGTGGAAATTAAGTGTGTGTTTTCATTTAACTTGTTCTTAGGTCCTTAATGTGGAGCTGATGGGTTACCATGGCATTTGGGGTCCTTACTGAAAGCAATGTAACTACAATCTTTGCATATCATGTTCAAAATGTAAAAAAATATAGAAAAATGTGATTTAGAAAAAATTTCCAACAGAAAATTCACTGTAATGAGGTAGAGGGAATCACTTTTAACTCCCGTCTGGCCTGTGATTTGGCAGTGTCCATTGCGGTCAACAACAGTTTTTTTCACCTTTGAAAAGAAGGAAACTGCTGAGCAGAGGCCGAACGGTGTCAGGAGTAACTCTGCTGCCTCATTAGTGAATATATCCATTGGCGGTTTCACGTGAATCACAAATTTCGGAGATGTAGAGGGAAATCCTGATCTAAGTGATCGTCATAGAGCACAGGATAAATGTGGACTCATCCAAAATGTCCTGTACCACAAATTTCCATCAATAGCATTCAACTCAACCCACAAAAAGACAAGTCTCCACTCAGGTCCTTCCCCTGTTAACGTAAATATAGGGACTTCCGTGTTACTGGTAACACAAAGGCTCTGGAAAAGCGCTATTGTCGCGGGCGGGGAGGAGGGTGTCAGCACACCGCGCTCACCCCTTCTGCTCGGGTCCGGCAGTTGCTCCTGGTGGCTCGAGCTGCGGGCCGGATCCCGGGGTGTCTCGAGCGACACTCCTCGCCCGTGAGTGAAAAGGGGGTGTTTGTTGGGATTATAGTTCGTGACGCCACCCACGGTTGTGGTGATGGCACCACCGCTGCTCAGTGTGGGGGTCCCGGGGATGGTGATGGGAGCAGCCAGGTGTTGTGTTGCCCCTCCGTGGGTAGGGGTTGGGGATCCCGGGGCCCGGTGAAGAGATGTGAAGTGTAGGGCCTGGAGGGCGCAGGGACGCGGGGGCAGCGCTGTGCCTTGCGGCACTATGGTACTCACTCAGCCTGACACGGACACAGTTTGTACGGTAAACCAACGGCTGGTAGGACGGTCCCACAGACGGCTGCACCTGCACTCCCGGTAGGTGACGGTGACGTCTCTCTTCCTTGCACCTGTGTGGTCTGGTGGTATCGGTGGATTCCCTCCGGTTACCCGCTCCCCGACCGCAATCTGGGCCGGAGGAGCTCTACACTTTGCCCGCAGGCGCTGGCCCTGGGGAAACTGGTGCCTTGGCGGTGGCGGTGTCTCCCCGTTAATGGTCGGGCTGTTGCCGTCAATCGGGACTTTGTTGCTGGGGGATCTGCGTCCCCTTCGCTGACGGATTCGGCAAATTGGGCGACTCCTAGCCTTGCCGGGGTCCGAGAGGCCCCTGCCCTGGTGCTGACTGTCCTTCGCAACACTGCTCCAGACCACCGGGCACACAGCCAACGGGGTCCTTCCAGGAACTTCCGAACTGTCCCACTCCGGACAGTCACCGCCGTCGCTGACCTTGCTGTTCTAGCCCTACACACAGCTGGGCTCTCAGGCTTTGCACACTCTCTGCGCTGTCTCCACTTCTTGCTTTCCTCCTTTTTCACTTTCCTTTCCTTTGCTTTCACTTCTTGTTGTTTACTCTAGCCCCTGCCTGGGCTACTCTGCTGTTCACTCGTTCATGTCCCTGACTGGACTCCACTCTCAAGCTCTTCCCTGAGCTGACTGCCTGGTAACTTCCTGCCTCCAGAGTTGTGAGCTCCTTGGTGGGCGGAGCCAACCGCCTGGCCCACCCCCTGGTGTGCATCACAGACTCCTGGAGGAAGGCAACAAGGATTTCTGGTTAGCAGGTGTGCCTACCTGGAGTGTGGGGTGTAGTGGTGTTGTTATCAGTGTCCCCTGGCTTGCCCAGGGCGACACATTCCCCCTTAGCAAAATGCAGACCGTCCGCGGGCTGCCGTCCTACACCGGTTTTATTTTTCTGTAAAAAGGGGATAACAAGGGTTAATCAAACATAAATAACATTTTTAATCATAAACTCTTCCCAAACGGGAGGCACATTTTACTTAAACGTTTCAACGGTGTACGGTCACGGTTTCCGCTCTCTCCCAAACCAAGCAACCTGGCCCTGATGCTGCCCCTAAAACCCAGGCAGCACCCCTTGACCCACAGTCCAGCACAAGTCACCCGAGCGGGATCTGTCCTTCCCTCCAGAGGGTAGCCACCGGTCCCTTTGGTGGCTGGGCCCTGGCCTGCTCTGCTCAGGGCCCTCCCTCCAACCTGCCTCTCCGGAGGCGGCATTGCGGAAACGGTAACGGTACCCAACATATTTACAAGCCACTAACGTTTGTGGTTGCCCTGCAGAGTTCACGGGCTTGTCCATGGATAGTTCCCATGCATTTTAAACCTTTAACGGTCCCCACGGGGACAACGGTGCCGGCTCCTGCCGGTTGCAAATCAACACACAAATCAGGTGAAGTACTCGGTATCATTTTCTTCTTATCATTTCAAACAAACAACAACTTCAGTGATGGTCCCAACGGGGACTGTGCAGCGGCACTCCGCTGCCTTTTGCGGCTCAACAGTCCATTCCCACTCGTGGGGCTCTAGTGCCACCTTCACATGGTGCACCGCTCTGGACCCCAATGGTAGCTCGCTGCAGGCGATCTTCTTCCATATACATGCGGGCATGCACATCCGCTCTACACCCCTCTCGGGCATCGATCTCCCTGCGCAGCTGCTGTTGCCGTCGCTCCCAGCCGGGAGCACTTTCTGTTTGCTCCGGTTCAGCGTGTGCGGGGGACGGGCCCAGCCAGAGTCCCTCCGTGTCGGCTACGACCGGCACCTTCAGTAATGGGGGACCCCGCTGTGACATGGCCTGCTCTGCCTCCTGGCAGCTGCATCCCCGCCGTGCCTCCGGTGCATCTTTGCTGACGGGCTCAGCCTTTGGCTTCTTCCATAGAAGCGGTTCAGGGTGGTCATGAGCTTCTGCTGCAGGTCGGTCCGCCGGGGCGGATTGGCAGGGTACCGCTACCGGTGGTGGTGGTAGCGGGCCTAGTGGCGGGGCAGCAGCAGCTAACGCGGGTAGCGGGAGAGGCAGCAGGGTGAACGGGTGTAGGCCGGGCCCCTCAGCCGCAGCGGCCGATCCCTCGGGAATACAGGGACGTGGGTCTCTTACCCGTTCCTCCAAATCTTCCTCCACCTCGCATCTCCGCACAGCAGCCACCACTTCCACCATGTCGGCCTCCCACTCCTCCAGGAGGAGCTGCGCGCGGACCTGCAGACGGCTGCTTAGCTGGGCGGTCCGGACTTCCACCCACGCCGCCATGCCGGGCGCGGGGACCACGGTGTTGTTGGTCGGACTCAGCATCTTTAGCAGCGGCCTCTTCCAGGAACCAGTAAATGGCCGCAGGGTCCTGGCGTCCCTGCTTCCACAGCCGCGCTTACATGCGGCCAGCCGCCATCGCGTCCCCCTTAGCTCTTTCCGGCCCCTCCTCTCTCGGGGCGGGGTTTTGGCCTTCGCGCTTCTACTGCTCGAGAAGACGCTCGAGCGGGAACTTTTCGCGCCAAAGATGGCGGCTTCTGAAATTTTTCTGCCGGATATCTCCGGCGGTCACAAGGCGCACCTCTACCTGACGGCAGAGCGGTAAGATCCTGTTCGTGACGCCAAGTTGTCGCGGGCGGGGAGGAGGGTGTCAGCACACCGCGCTCACCCCTTCTGCTCGGGTCCGGCAGTTGCTCCTGGTGGCTCGAGCTGCGGGCCGGATCCCGGGGTGTCTCGAGCGACACTCCTCGCCCGTGAGTGAAAAGGGGGTGTTTGTTGGGATTATAGTTCGTGACGCCACCCACGGTTGTGGTGATGGCACCACCGCTGCTCAGTGTGGGGGTCCCGGGGATGGTGATGGGAGCAGCCAGGTGTTGTGTTGCCTCTCCGTGGGTAGGGGTTGGGGATCCCGGGGCCCGGTGAAGAGATGTGAAGTGTAGGGCCTGGAGGGCGCAGGGACGCGGGGGCAGCGCTGTGCCTTGCGGCACTATGGTACTCACTCAGCCTGACACGGACACAGTTTGTACGGTAAACCAACGGCTGGTAGGACGGTCCCACAGACGGCTGCACCTGCACTCCCGGTAGGTGACAGTGACGTCTCTCTTCCTTGCACCTGTGTGGTCTGGTGGTATCGGTGGATTCCCTCCGGTTACCCGCTCCCCGACCGCAATCTGGGCCGGAGGAGCTCTACACTTTGCCCGCAGGCGCTGGCCCTGGGGAAACTGGTGCCTTGGCGGTGGCGGTGTCTCCCCGTTAATGGTCAGGCTGTTGCCGTCAATCGGGACTTTGTTGCTGGGGGATCTGCGTCCCCTTCGCTGACGGATTCGGCAAATTGGGCGACTCCTAGCCTTGCCGGGGTCCGAGAGGCCCCTGCCCTGGTGCTGACTGTCCTTCGGAACACTGCTCCAGACCACCGGGCACACAGCCAACGGGGTCCTTCCAGGAACTTCCGAACTGTCCCACTCCGGACAGTCACCGCCGTCGCTGACCTTGCTGTTCTAGCCCTACACACAGCTGGGCTCTCAGGCTTTGCACACTCTCTGCGCTGTCTCCACTTCTTGCTTTCCTCCTTTTTCACTTTCCTTTCCTTTGCTTTCACTTCTTGTTGTTTACTCTAGCCCCTGCCTGGGCTACTCTGCTGTTCACTCGTTCATGTCCCTGACTGGACTCCACTCTCAAGCTCTTCCCTGAGCTGACTGCCTGGTAACTTCCTGCCTCCAGAGTTGTGAGCTCCTTGGTGGGCGGAGCCAACCGCCTGGCCCACCCCCTGGTGTGCATCACAGACTCCTGGAGGAAGGCAACAAGGATTTCTGGTTAGCAGGTGTGCCTACCTGGAGTGTGGGGTGTAGTGGTGTTGTTATCAGTGTCCCCTGGCTTGCCCAGGGCGACACACTATTCCCACCAAAAAAGAAATCCAGCAAAATCTGCAGTCCCAAATCCAAATGCCCCCCTCTCTTCTAAGCACCCCAGTGTGTCTAAACCACAGTTAACGTCCACTTGTTTGATATTATTGTAGTGAGGAGAGCCCACTTAATGTATGGGCTGTGTGTCTCCAGAAGTACGAGCTGGGCACAATATACGGGCTTATTTGACATTTTTAATTCTGCAACATTCACTGAGTTTGACTCCATGGGTGTTTTCCAGAGCCAAAATCGACACTACACCCCCCTGTTGAATTGCCAGAGGGGTGTAATTTCCAAAATGTGGTCACTTTAGGGGGTTTCTGCTGTTTTGGCACTTAGGGGCTCTGCAAATGGAGTCTGCAAATGATTCTAGGAAAATCTGTGCTCAAAAAGTCAAATGGCGCGCCTTTCCTTCCGAGCCCTGTGGTGCGGCCAAACAGTACTGTACAGTCACATGTGGGAAATTGCCATATCCTGGAGATATTGTGTAACACATTATGAGGTCCTTTTCATATTCTCCTTGGAAAATTTGGAAATCTGGGGTAAAACAACATTTTAGTGGTGAAAATGTAATTACCGCATTTTTTGGGTTATAAGATGCACGTTTCCTCCCAAAAATTGGGAGGAAAATGAGGGGTGCATCTTAAAATCCAAATGTAGCTTACCGAGAGGTGGAGAATGGGTGCTGTGCTGGCTGCTGTGCAAGGTGCGATGAGGGCTGTCTGTGCCGGCAGCTGGTTGGCTGAAGGGTTGTCTGTGAGGGTGGCTATCTGTGCGGGTGGCTGTCAGTCTGTCTGTGTTGGGGGGGCTGCCTGTCTGTCTGTGTTGAGGGGCTGGCTCTTTCCCTGTGCAGGCGGCTGTCTCTCTGCCTGTTCAGGTGGCTGGTGTGGACTGCTGTCTGTCAATGTGGGCTGCTGTCTGGCTGTCTATGCAGGCGGCTGTGTGGATCAAGGCAGTGTGGCGGGTGACCCAGATGCTCTGGCTTCAAATAATGGTGCGCAGATGGAGCTCTTGGCTCAATAACAAGCCGAGCGCTCCATCTGCGCACGTGCCAACTCCGAGCACCATTTCTTTGAAGCCTGCACCGCCGACAGAGCATTTGTGCCACTTGCTGCACCGCCCTGCTCCACACAGTCAGCACAGCCCCCACCGCTGCCATCACAGACCACACTGCTGTCAGCACAGCCCTCACTCTGCCGTCACAGACCCCACCGCTGTCATCACAGACCCCACCGCTGTCATCACAGACCCCACCGCTGCCATCATAGCCCCCACTGCTGTCAGCACAGCCCCCACTGCTGCCAGCACAGCCCCCATGGCAGTGCCTGCTGAATCGCCCTACTCCACCACCGCCCCTGCTTCCTGTGACCCAGTTCCACCACCGCTGCCGCCCCCCTCCAATAAGACACCACCAAAGTATAAGACGGACCCCATTTTTTTTTACCTTTTTCATCTCAAAATTTGGGGTGTGTCTTATAATCTGGTGCATCTTATAAAGCAAAAAGTGCAGTATTTTTTCTTCACAGAGTGATACAATAAAATATTGCGACACACCTGTAGTAGTTTTCCAGCACACATGAAGTTTTGGTGCACTCAGGAGAAATTGCACAAACAAATTTTATTGTGCATTTTCTCCTGTTACCTTTGTGAAAGTAAAAATATGGGGCTAAAGCAACATTTTTGTAGAAAAAAATGTGATTCATTATTTCTGTGAGTCAATGTTATAAAATTCTGTGTAGCACCTACGGGTTCAAGGTGGTCACCACAAATCAAGATAAATTCCTTGAGGGGTCTAGTTTTTAAAATGGGGTCACTTGTGGGTGGTTTCCACTGCTTAGCCACAGCAGGGGCCTGTGGCGTAATTAGAGTTCAATAGGCCCCGGTGTAAAATTTGGTCCTGTCCCTGATCACAACAGTGATTTAGTGCTAGACAGTTCTGTTATTGGCTGAAAAACCTTATTTTGCACCAATCAGATTGCAGCAAGCTCCATCACAGTCACAAATTCACTGCCTGTAATCACTGATCCCAGACACCTTCTGTCAATACTGCTGCAATAAATCCAGGCTCACAGTGGCCTCTGACCCTAGCCTTCCTCCAGTTAAGCCTATGCATTGCTGCAAAAGATATATGTAAAGCCCCACAGGTGTTGTGTCGGTGCATTACCTTCAGGGACTCCACGTGGATGGAACAGTCTGGTCACAGGTAGGGAATCTTCTCTTAGGATTGTCGTGACGCCACTCTCGGTATTGTGGTCAGTGGGGACCGCCACTGCAGATTAAGGGGTGCCTGGGGCTGATGGTGGGTGCAGTTAGTTGTAGTGGCCTCCCGAGAGTGAGGCAAGCCCCAGGGCCCTGTGTAAGTGTGTGGCACCACAAGTTGCAGAATGACTCACACGCACAAGCAGAATGTCTTTCAGGGGTTTTACTCACATTAGGTGGCAGGGTGAGTAACCCGAGCGTAGCTGGGATGAACCAGGCTGGAACCAGGTATCCTTCCGGCTGGCTGATGAGGGTGACTACCAACTCACCTTCCTTAGCCCTTTGTGTTTTTGTGGTGACCCCGACTTGAAGTCCCTACGGGGGTCACCCAGGGAAGTTGCTGCTGCCTGTTATCCCCTCGTTTTTGGCCCGTTTGCTTGTAGCCTGGACCAAGTCACTCCAGCTGCTTGCCTCCTGTGAACTATGGGCCCTCTCTTTGCTACGTGGCTGCGGACTCTGTGGTGTTGTCTTGAGGGTCTGAAGTGCCCCCTCAGGCAGGTTTGGCAGAAGAAAGGTGAATCTATCTCTGCACTGGGACCTGTTACCCTTGCGGGCCTGGTACCTCCCTGGCAGTCCCCTTACTCTGCCACCGCTTTGCTCTCTCTAGCCTTGGGTGGATTTCAGGTGGCACTACCAGGTGACCGATCTCCCCCGTCGGTAGTCACTGCGCGTACGTTGTCAGACTGTGACAGCCTGCAGGGTCTGCTCCTCACGTCTGCTCTCCCTGAGCTGCACTTACTAACTGGCTCACTACTTCCTCCTCTCCTGTTCTTGCCTATGCAAGCTAGCAACCAGGCTCTCTACCACACCCCTTGAGTGGACATGGAGGCTACGCCCTCTCCTGGAATCTCTCAGGGGTCCTCCCAAAGGTAGATGTGTGAGACCTGATTACTATGCGCCTGTGTAGTCACACCTCGGTCAGCCTTCTGTATTACCTGTATTGCACTGCCCTAAGCATGGGTGCAGTACTCAGTGGTGCCTAACCAGGTCAGGGGCACCACATTCCCCCTTAGTTATCACCAGCACGTCCTCGGGCTGCAAGACAACATTTTAAAATGCATAAAGCAGTAAAACATTTTAAAACCACCAGGTACCATACATCACCACCCTCCACCCACAAGTCCGTTAGCTCACCCAAAACCCTCTCAGGAGGCAGGTCACCGGTCCTTTTAGCAACCAGGTCTGGGCTATCCACTTCCCCAGACCTTTCCTCCAATCTTCCTCTCCTGTTGAGCCGCGCCTTCAGCCTCTTCTGAAAGGATGTAGAGGCAGCCTCCACAGTTTGTGCTGACCAGGTACCCTATTTGTGGTGGAGAGCCAAGCCCCATAAACAGGCGTGCTCCCTGGTCACAGGCGAGCCAGGCCCCTAAACAGGCTGGCTCTGGTGGTTGTACCTCTGGGGTAACTATACAGTGCGAGAGTTTGTGGCTATAGCTAGTTCATAGCCTATGGTCCATAGAAAAAGTGCACAAAACAGTTTCTCACATTAGTTCATGTGGGCGCATGCTTGAACTTGGAACGTTGCAAACTTCAAACTTGTAACTTTGCTGTGTTTCGTACTTCACTTTACATGGACTTCTCCCAGCGGGAATACGGCAGCATCTCTGGCTCTGGGCCTGGTGCTGCATCCACTGCTGATGGCTCTGGGGTCAGCTCCTCAGCCTCCTGGCCTCCCCTTCCCCTTAGTTCTTCGGAGCACTCTTCTTGCGGCAGCGCTGGGGATGGGTCCTCATCAGCAGGCCAGGGCGGTGGGCTTTTTATCGTGGATGTTACTGGAGCCTTCTTGTGGGAATGCGGAGGGAGCAGATACCGGTCCACCATCTCCTTTGGGAAATGAGCCTCCAGATCAGCCTTAAGCCTCAGGTATTCGGGGTCCTCTCCCGGTGGGGACGGGAGGTCCAATTCCTTGGGCTGGGGAGTGGCATCTGCTCTGGCCTTGCAGGCCGGGGTAGATGGCCTTGCGGCCTTGTCTTGGTAGGCCGCGCCCAGCATGGCGGCGGCCTGGTCTTGGCGGGCCGAGCCTGGCATGGCGGCGGCCTGGTCTTGGCGGGCCGGGCCTAGCATGACGGCGGCCTGGGTCAGCATTACTCCTGCGGAGTGGATGAGCGTCGCTGCTGCGGCAGGATCTTGGCGGGCCATGCATCGCTGCGGCGACCTGATCTGTGTGGGCCGAGCCTGGCGGGGCTGCGGCCTGTGTCAGCGTCGCTCCTGCGGTGTGGATGAGCATCGCGGCTGCGGCGTGGATGGGTGTCGCTTCTGCAGAGTGGCTGGGCGTCGTGGCTGCGGCAGGATCTTGGCGGCCGGGCCTGGCATGGCGGCGGCCTGGGCTTGGCGAGCCGAGCCTGGCGGGGCTGCGGCCTGGTTCAGTGTCGCCGCGCCGGGCATCTCTCCAGGGACCGCGGGCATGGCAGCGGGGGTCGGGGCACTCGTGCAGGCAGGGGCATCAGCTGACTAACCCCTTGGCGGCATCTCCGGTGTCTGGGCAGTCGCTGCTCCGCGTGTCGCTTGCCTCGTCATCCATTTCTCATGGGCCCAGGCGACTCTAGCCATCTCGCTGAGCTCTGCGCGTGCTTCCTGGATCTGCTGCATCACCTTTGCCTCCAGCCTTTCACACCACTGGTCCAGCTCCCAGTTCCACCAGGCAGCAGAGCCCAGCTCTGGATCGCTGCGTGTGAACGCCATTTTCTCTGTGTCGTCGCTGTTCTCCAGATCTTCTTCCAGTAGCAGGCTTGTCACTTCCTGTAGCTTTTCTTTTAATAGCAGACTTTCGCTTTCTCCTTCTTCTTCCACCAGCCTTGTATTTCGCCTCCGGGTAAGGTCAGAGCTCTCTCCATCACACCCGAGGTCAGTACGCTGCAGAGGATCTCTCTGTAACTAGCCACACCTCTTCGTGGGCGGTAACTTCTTCTAGCGCGTGCTCCTGTTGTTTCTTGGCGCTCTTTTCATGGGGGCAATATGGTGGCGCTTTAAACTTTTTAAGCGGACCGCCCAGGCACATGGTCACCTGTCTTAACAGGTCTAGTCCATAACCTGTTCGTGTCGCCAGATGTAAAGCCCCACAGGTGTTGTGTCGGTGCATTACCTTCAGGGACTCCACGTGGATGGAACAGTCTGGTCACAGGTAAGGAATCTTCTCTTAGGATTGTTATGACGCCACTCTCGATATTACGGTCAGTGGGGACCGCCACTGCAGATTAAGGGGTACCTGGGGCTGATGGTGGGTGCAGTTAGTTGTAGTGGCCTCCCGAGAGTGAGGCAAGCCCCAGGGCCCTGTGTGTGTGGCACCACAAGTGGCAGAATGACTCACACGCACAAGCAGAATATCTTTCAGGGGTTTTACTCACATTAGGTGGCAGGGTGAGTAACCCGGGCGTAGCTGGGATGAACCAGGCTGGAACCAGGTATCCTTCCAGCTGGCTGATGAGGGTGACTACCAACTCGCCTTCTTTAGCCCTTTGTGTTTTTGTGGTGACCCCGACTTGAAGTCCCTACGGGGGTCACCCAGGGAAGTTGCTGCTGCCTGTTCTCCCCTCGTTTTTGGCCCGTTTGCTTGTAGCCTGGACCAGGTCACTCCGGCTGCTTGCCTCCTGTGAACTATGGGCCCTCTCTTTGCTATGTGGCTGCGGACTCTGGGGTGTTGTCTTAAGGGTCTGAAGTGCCCCCTCAGGCAGGTTTGGCAGAAGAAAGGTGAATCTATCTCTGCACTGGGACCTGTTACCCTTGCGGTCCTGGTACCTCCCTGGCAGTCTCCTTACTCTGCCACCGCTTTGCTGTCCCTAGCCTTGGATGGATTTTGGGTGGCACTACCAGGTGACCGATCTCCCCCGTCGGTAGTCACTGCGCGTACATTGTCAGACTGTGACAGCCTGCAGGGTCTGCTCCTCACGTCTGCTCTCCCTGAGCTGCACTTACTAACTGGCTCACTACTTCCTCCTCTCCTGTTCTTGCCTACACAACCTAGCAACCAGGCTCTCTACCACACCCCTTGAGTGGACATGG
Organism: Anomaloglossus baeobatrachus; assembly: GCF_048569485.1. Classification (NCBI taxonomy): domain Eukaryota; kingdom Metazoa; phylum Chordata; class Amphibia; order Anura; family Aromobatidae; genus Anomaloglossus; species Anomaloglossus baeobatrachus. Next base: position 235,532,175 of record NC_134359.1, on the reverse strand, counting down.
AGGCTACGCCCCCTCCTGGAATATCTCAGGGGTCCTCCCAAAGGTAGATGTGTGAGACCTGATTACCATGTGCCTGTGTAGTCACACCTTGGTCAGCCTTCTGTATTACCTGTATTGCACTGCCCTAAGCATGGGTGCAATACTCAGTGGTGCCACATATATACTGTATATATAAATATATATAAATATAAATATATATATATATATATATATATATATATATATATATACTAGCTGTAGTACCTGGTGTTGCCTAGGATAGTAATCAAGTGTCTCTCTCTGTCCCTCTCTCCTACTCTCCCTCTCTCCCTCTTTCCCACTCTGCCACTCTCCCTTTCTCCCTCTCTCCCACTCTCTCCACTCTCCCTCTCACCACCGAAATCATATTAACTGACACATAAGCTTCTTATACGAAGAATGTCCTTCATTGTCTATAGCAACCAATCAGAGCTCCTATTAATGACCTGTAGCAAAATAGAGGCAGAGCTGTGATTGGTTGCTATAGGCCACCTCATGAATATCCAGGCTAACTGTCAAAACAGCCAATATATTGCCTCATAAAACCCCACACAATTAGTATACAGGTAAGGTCATGTGACTTACTGTACATCAGCCTCTACAATAGCGTTGGCTAAAGGTCCAGTCACACTAAGCAACTTACCAGCGATCCCAACAACGATAGGGATCGCTGGTAAGTTGCTAGGAGGTTGCTGGTGAGATGTCACACTGCGACGCTCCAGCGATCCCACCAGCAACCTGACCTGGCAGGGATCGCTGGAGCGTCGCTACACAAGTTGCTGGTGAGCTCACCAGCAACCAGTGACCAGCCCCCAGCGCCGTGTGGAAGATGCTGCGCTTGGTAACTAAGGTAAATATCGGGTAACCAACCCGATATTTACCTTGGTTACCACCGCACGGAGCTACACGTGCAGAGAGCAGGGAGCAGCGCACACTGAGCGCTGGCTCCCTGCTCTCCTAGTTACAGCACACATCGGGTTAATTACCCGATGTGTGCTGCAGCTAAATGTGCACATAGCAGGGAGCAGCGCACAATGCTTAGCGCTGGCTCCTTGCTCTCCTAGTTACAGCACACATCGGGTTAATTAACCCGATGTGTGCTGCAGCTACATGTGCACAGAGCAGGAGCCGGCACTGACAGAGCGGAGGAGGCTGGTAACAAAGGTAAATATCGGGTAACCAAGGACAGGGCTTCTTGGTTACCCGATGTTTACATTGGTTACCAGCCTCCGCAGAAGCCGGCTCCTGCTGCCTGCACATTTAGTTGTTGCTGTCACACACAGCGATCTGTGCTTCACAGCAGGACAGCAACAACTAAAAAATGGCCCAGGACATTCAGCAACAACCAACGACCTCACAGCAGGGGCCAGGTTGTTGCTGGATGTCACACACAGCAACATCGCTAGCAACGTCACAAAAGTTGTTCGTTAGCAGCGATGTTGCTAGCGATGTTGCTTAGTGTGACGGGGCCTTAAGCGTTACAACTGAAATCCTATTAACTCTCACATAAGCTGACCTATACTAACAATGTCCTTCATTGCCTATAGCAACTAATCAGGGCTACTTGACCTCTAATGAAATAGAAGCAGAGCTGTGATTGGTTGCTATAGGCCACCTGATAAATATCCAGGGTAACTCTCAAAACAGCCAATATATTACCTCAAACATCCAAACAGTTTCTGTGTGTGTGTTTCTTTCTGCGTGTGTCTCTTTCTATGTATGGCTCTTTCTGTGTGTGTCTCTTTCTGTGTGTATCTTTGTTTCTGTGTGTATCTTTCTGTCTGTGTGTCTCTTTGTGTGTCTTTCTGTCTGTGTGTCTCTTTCTGTGTGTGTCTCTTTCTGTGTGTGTGTGTGTGTGTGTGTGTGTGTATGTGTGTCTTTCTGTGCATGTCTCTTTCTATGTATGGCTCTTTATGTGTGTGTCTTTTTCTGTGTGTATCTTTCTGTCTGTGTCTCTTTCTGTGTATGTGTCTCGTTCTGTGTTAGTGTCTCTTTCTGTGTATGTGTCTTTCTATGAATGGCTCTTTCTCTGTGTCTTTTTCTGTGTATGTCTCTCTTTCTGTGTGTATCTTTCTGTCTGTGTGTATCTTTGTGTCTTTCTGTGTGTTTCTCTTTCTGTGTGTTTCTCTTTCTGTGTGTTTCTCTTTCTGTGTGTTTCTCTTTCTGTGTGTGTCTCTTTATGTGTGTGTCTCTTTATTTGTATATGTGTCTCTTTCTGTGTGTGTGGGTCTCTTTGTGTCTCTTTCTCTGTGCATAATAGGAGTCAATAACAGATCCGTTCCCAGCTCCACTGACTTTAATGTAAGCAGGTTTTTTGGCGAATACAAGTAAAGTGTGGGGGTCAAATTTTCTCCTCAAAACATAGTCTATGATGTTCCCTTAAGAGGGCTTTACACGCTGTGATATCGTTAGTGAATTACCGTCGGGGTCACGGTGTTTGTGACGCACATCCAGCTTCATTAACGAGGTTGCAGTGTGTAATACCTACGAGCGACCTTAAACGATCGCAAAAGAGGTCAAAATCGTTTGCCGCAGAGAGGTCGTCCTGAAACCAAAAATCGTTGTCTGCATATTAGCGAGGTTGTTCCTCGTTCCTGCGGCACCACACATCGCTGTGTGTGACACCGCAGGAACGACGAAGATCTCCTTACCTGCGTCCACCGGCAATGCGGAAGGAAGGAGGTGGGCGGGATGTTACGTCCCGCTTATCTCCGCCCCTCTGCTTCTATTGGACGCCTGCCGTGTGACGTCGCTGTGACGCCGCACGAATCTCCCCCTTAGAAAGGCGGATCACCGTCCAAAGCGACGTCACTTGGCAGGTAAGTCCGTGTGGCGAGGTTGTGCGCCACGGGCAGTGATTAGCCACGTGTCGGGGCGGGTACGATCGCTTGCGATCTCGCTAGCGAGATCGCAGCGTGTAAAGTACCTTGTAGTCAAATGAGTTGGCTGTGCAAAATTTCGTCATTGTAAATGCGACGGTGCGGATTCCTTTAACAGACCTACACACACACATACATACAGTACAAACATACATACACTCAGCATGATATATATCTAATATATAACGCTGTATGTGTGTATGTGTGTGTGTATGTCCGGGATTGGCATCTGCACCGTCGCAGCTACAGCCACAAAATTTTGCACACTCACACTTCTGGACCCCGAGAGCGTCATAGGCTGTGTTTTGAGGGGAAATTTTAACTCCGCGCTTTACAGTTATTCACCAAAAAACCTGCCTCCATTAAAACGAATGGAGCTGGGAGCCACAGTGCAGCCAGAACTTCAGAAGAATGCGCAGCCACGCCCTTATATGGAATGTTGACTTGTTACAATGCAGCCAGGGAAACAGACAGACACAGACAGGGAAAGAGGCAGACACAGACAGGCTAAGAAACAGACATAGACAGGGTAAGAGACAGACACAAAGAGACAGACACAGACAAAGAGACAGACTGACAGGGAAAGAGACAGACAAAAAGACAGACACAAGGAAAGAGACAGACAGGGAAAGAGAGGGAAAGAGACAGAAAGTGAAAGAGACAGACAGGGAAAAAGACAGACAGGGAAAGAGACAGACAGGGAAAGTGACAGAGGTAGATAGACAGATAGGGAAAGAGATAGATAGACAGACAGGGAAATAGACAGAGACAGTCAGAGACAGACAGGGAAAGAGACAGACAGACAAAGAGATAGAGAGAGAGACAGAGAGATATATACAGAGGGAGAGACAGACAGATAATGGGAGAGAAACAGAGAGACAGTTACTATCCCGGGTAGCGCCGGGTGCTATGTTGTGAGGCAAAATTTTAACCCCGTGCGTTCCAATTTACCAATCAATTTTGCCCCTATCTACATAATGGGGAACGAAAAGTGAAACGAAAAGTGTTGGGGGCAAATTGACAGCTGCCAGATGTGAACAAGGGGGACTTAAAAAATGAGAGCGATGGCGCCAAAGAGTATATACCGTAGAGTTGCTAAGGTGGGGCCCCGACATGGGATACTCACCATACTCAGGGATATGAACACACACACAAAATGCGCCACACACTACCACGTACTTGAACACATATACCACCCTCAGCACACATCTCACCACACATACACCAACCTCACCACATAATCGCCCTAAACACACACAAGTCTGGTATTATCCTTCAAAAATAAAAATCTGATTAATAAGCAGCCAAACTACAAGAACAACAAATGTACCACATAGGAAATACGGCAGCTGTCAGTCACATGACCTGTCTATATGTGTATGTGTAAGCTAATATATACTGTCAAGGGGGAAGTCTTTCTGTTGCCTGGAGATTTATCAGGTTGCCAGTAGCAACCAATCACAGCTTAGCTTCTATTTTGCTATAGTTAATTAATCTGAGCTCAGCAGTTATTAACCCAGACGAAGCCGGGTAGTACAGCTAGTATATATATATATATATATATATAATGCATATATATATATATACATACAAACATATATAGTGCACAGGTATCCACTAGTGATGGACGAGCCTGAAATGTAAAGTTCAGGGTCTGAACTGGATACCTAGTGTCCATCCACAGACCCTAAACCAGGAATTCGAACTCTATGTAACTATTTGTGTACCCAGATGATAGAAATTAAAAAAAAGGAAAAATAAAGAACATAGGGAATTAAGGAGGACCGTTATACTTACCAACCGACCCCATGGCTGTAACACTACTTCCAGGTCTCATTACCTCAGGCTCTCACACATATTCACTGCTTCCCCTACCCACCTCTAGTCCTGGCGTCTGTGATTGATTGCAGTCAGACCGCGTCCCGACCCTGTGTGACAGCATCTGTAATTGGTTGGAATCATGCACGCTGTCTGCATCCCTATAGGGGTATGAAAATAAATAAATAAATTAGCATAGGGTCCCCATATATTGTGATACCAAGCCATGATAAAGCATATGGCTACAGACTGCAGCCCCATTCGTGTGCTTATCTTAGCTGTGTATCAAAATAAGAAGGACCCTATGAGACTTTTTTTTTAAAAAATGAGTTAAATAAATAATTTAAAACAACAGCATCCGGTAACCCTCAATTTTGATACCCAGCCAAGATAAAGCCCAACAGCTGAGGGGCTGGTATTCTCAAGCAGGTGATTCCCATGGTTATTGAGGCCCCCAGCCTAAAAATAGCAGCTTGCAGCCCCCCAGAATTGTCGCATTCATTAAATGTGACAATCCCGACACTTTACCCAGCTCATCACAATTGCCCTGGTGTGGTGGCAATCAGGGAAATATAAGGGGTTAATGACAGATCACAGCTGCCACTAAGCCTTAGGTTAGTAATGGGGTTCACTCAGTGAAGGAAAGATTGACTGGGCTGGCTATGTGGTATAAGCTGTTTGGGCTGGAGTATGATGACCTGGTCACTAAGAGTAAAAGTGCTCTTATGGATAGTGACTAGTTCACCATACTCCATCTCGGACAGCTTACACTCACATAGCCAGCACAGTCCACCTTTCCTCCACTGAGAATTTTGTGAGTGGCATACATTCACAATAAAATACAGTAGTACTGTGAATTTCTAATGAAGGTCGATGATTGACCGAAACGTCAATTAGCTGTTTGTTACAGACTGTTCCTGATTGTCAATAAATCCACATCTTTTGCAAAGCATCCAACTGTGTACCGAGTAGAAATGATTGAATACAAGGTTCGGTGTTGGTACCGAACACAGACTTTACAAGAAAACAGAGTTTGGGTGCTTTACATAGGAACACCACTCACACGAACATCACTGGGCTCGGGTACGTTCGGTGCTCACCCAGTGCAAGCCGCTTGGAGTGTTTGAGCGGCTCCCACTGGGTGTAACAACAGAATGATCGGATGTAGTGTGTACCCAATAAAAATGGAAAAACCTCGCCCACCCGTGATCTGTTTATGGCTGGCTTCATGTGGGCAGAGACCCGAACTGCCCAATTAGTGACTTCAATTGGGGTTCAGGTCAAGTCCAAGTCCAAACCAATTTTTATCTAAAGTGCAACTGAACCCACAAAACCAAATGTCTACGGAGCCACTCATTTCTAGTGCCAAATTTCACTACTACTAATAATCATGAATTGGAACCCTACTCTGGCACCTCATCCCCCATTTCTGGAGTGCAGAACATGATTTACCTATTGTTTTTTTATTTATTAATCACATCATTTAATTAGTTCTTTTTCCGGGTTCAAATGGACTAACATTCATCCAGTTATGGATACTCTGAGCGCAATACAGACAATGATGGTATTTGGCAACTTTTCATAACTTTGCACAGAACAACCTAAGATAACATTGTTAGATATAAATCAATGGCACCAGTGTGGATTATGATATATATATTTTAATCCATATTTTATTTGAGCTGTTATTCTGTTGCCGGTAAAATATTTTTCTTGATCTAATGCCAATAAGCTTGTATGTAAAATATTCAGTAAACGTGATAAACGATCACAACCATTGCCAAACTGCGTAAATACTATGAGCACCATAAATTGACATTGATCTTCGACCCTATGTTTTGCCTGTGGAGAGCTAATTAATCAAGGTTTTATCTGTGGCCCTTGACCCCAACAACTCACTTAAGGATGGTGCCGTGCTGGACACAGACATAGGAGGGTTGAAACAAATTTACTTTAAAAAGTCAGGTCAGAATAGCCGTTAGAACAGTAAAAAAGGGGCACAAACTTATTGGTTATAGAGATAAAGCAATGTCCAGCAAGCCAACGAGTATAAAAATTGACTTGGTACTTTATTAAGAAAAAAAATATTTTAAAAATTATTCAGAAGAATTACCATACAGGCAGTAAAAGGCATGAGTGAATAAAAATAATCCACTAAGGATAGACAAGAGACACGTTTCGGCGTGATGAAGGCATAGCCGAAACGCGTCTCTTGTCTATCCTTAGTGGATTATTTTTCATCACTCATGCCTTTTACTGCCTGTATGGTAATTCTTTTGAATAATTTTTAAAATATTTTTTTAATAAAGTTCCAAGTAAATGTTTATACTCATTGGCTCGCTGGACATTGCTTTTTCTCTATATCTGGATTGAGGCATCGACTCCTGCCTGTTGGTCCATCACAGAGCTGTTTAATGAACTATCCCATACAAGGCAATACATTTACAATGGTAACTGGCTTTTCCAAATATTTTTTCTTAAACTTATTGCTTACACACTAGAAAAAGGTACCGCGCTTAATGGTTGTACAACAACACTGACAAAGCTTAACATTTACTCAAAACTATATATTTATTATACACCCTACATATGCCCTGTACCTGTCACATATAATTTTGAATATTGACCCGCCATATCCTAAAGGTGTGTAATATGCGCTCTGTTAGGATTTCACTTGCTGATTCGAGTGGTCGTCATCTGTTCGCTCACATGCGATTTGCAATCTCCTCCTGTTTCTCTCAAATTGAAAATTATATCGAGAAAATTATAACAATGAGAGAAGCAGGAGGAGACGTGTATTATACACTTTGGGGATTCGGCTAATGTGCAGAATGGCAAGCCCAGGGGAGACACTGGTCAGTTTAGGGCAGCAGAGCAGGGAGAAGTTCTGCAGCAGCTGAGATGTGTATAATGAGGTTCTGCAGCATCTGAGGTGTGTATTTTGAGGTTCTGCAGCAGCTAAGGTGTGTATGATGAGGTTATGCAGCATCTTAGGTGTGTATTATGAAATTCTGCAGAATATCACAATTCGGCGTGGATTTATCTTACAAATTTTCCAACAAAATTATTTGCAGCATTGCCAGCAGGTGTGAGCCCAGACTGGTTAATAAAGGGATTACAGTATATATGCCGTAGTTCTTCCACTTCCATACACAGGGCCCCTCCATCATGGTGTGTATGCAGGGCTGTATTTTGCCTTCGTGCTGCCCTAGGCACTTTAAGTGGTCGCGCCCCTTAGTGACAACGTAACACTATGAGTTTTCGCACACGACATCTGTTTAAGGCAGATCTACTCTGTAAAACACTTGAAAAAGTATCAATGAGAAACAAAGGGCACTAACCCCCCCCCCAATGGGGATCACCACAGGCACATCAAAACATAGCATGAGTATAAAATATTCCCACCACACTGTCCCCACTTATATACTGTGACTGTCACACTGCCCCTAATAAACTACACACTGCCCTCCCTTATAAATTATACCCACCACACCTTCCTCAATTATGAAATATTATCTGTACATTGACCTCACATCATGTTGCCCCCTCCTCACAATGTCCCATGCATGCTGCCCCCTCCTCACAATGTCCCATGCATGCTGCCCACTCCTCAGTGTCCCATGCATGCTGCCCCCTCCTCACAGTGTCCCATGCATGCTGCCCCCTCCTCACAATGTCCCATGCATGCTGCCCCCTCCTCACAATTTCCCATGCATGCTGCCCCCTCCTCACAATGTCCCATGCATGCTGCCCCTCTCCATGAGCTCCTAATGCTGCCTTCTTCTTTTCCATAATGACACCTCCATGCTGCCCCATTCATCATACTAAAACCACCACACTAACGCTTATGCTGAGACACCCCCCCACACACACACTACCCCACTCTTGATATTGACTCCCCTACATTGCTCCACTCCATACTGAGCCCACACATGCTGCCCCTTCTCCACAATGAGCTCCCAATGCTGCCCCCCTCTCATTCTGAGTCCTTACACTCCCCCCATCGATTTTGTCATTGCACTATCCCTCAACCCTTGTCCTCTGTCTCTAGCATTGGCCCCTCTCCCCCATTCCCCCAGCAGCAGCCTCTCTCCCCCGCCTTCAGCAGCAGCCTCTCCCCCAGCATCAGCCTCTCTTCCCCAGCCCCCCCAGCATCAACCTCTCTCCCCCCAGCGTCCCCCAGCATCAGCCTCTCTCCCCCCAGCCTCCCCTAGTTTCAGCCTCTCTCCCCCAGCTTTCCCCAGCATCAGCCTCTCTCCCCCAGCTTCCCCCAGCATCAACCTCTCTCCTCCCAGCCTCCCCCAGTATCAGCCTCTCTCCTCCCAGCCTCTCCCAGCATCAGCCTCCCCCAGCATCAGCCTCCCTCAGCATCTGCCTCCCTCCTCCCAGCCTCCTCCAGCATCAGCCTCCCCCAGCATCAGCCTCCCCCTCCCAGCCTCCCCCAGCATCAGCCTCCCTCCTCCCAGCCTCCCCCAGCATCAGCCTCCCCCAGCATCAGCCTCCCCCCTCCCAGCCTCCCCCAGCATCAGCCTCCCTCCTCCCAGCCTCCCCCAGCATCAGCCTCCCTCCTCCCAGCCTCCCCCAGCATCAGCCTCCCCAGCATCAGCCTCTTTCCTCCCAGCCTCCCCCAGCATCAGCCTCCCTCAGCATCAGCCTCCCTCTTCCCAGCCTCCCCCAGCATCAGCCTCCCCCCTCCCAGCCCCCCCAGCATCAGCCTCCCTCCTCCCAGCCTCCCCCAGCATCAGCCTCCCTCCTCCCAGCCTCCCCCAGCATCAGCCTCCCCCAGGATCAGCCTCTTTCCTCCCAGCCTCCCCCAGCATCAGCCTCTCTCCTCCCAGCCTCCCCCAGCATCAGCCTCCCCCCTCCCAGCCTCCCCCAGCATCAGCCTCTCTCCTCCAAGCCTCCCCCAGCATCAGCCTCCCCCCTCCCAGCCTCCCCTAGCATCAGCCTCCCTCCTCCCAGCCTCCCCCAGCATCAGCCTCCCTCCTCCCAGCCTCCCCCAGCATCAGCCTCTCTCCTCCCAGCCTCCCCCAGCATCAGCCTCCCCCAGCATCAGCCTCTCTCCTCCCAGCCTCCCCCAGCATCAGCCTCAGCCTCCCTCCTCCCAGCCTCCCCCAGCGTCAGCCTCCCCCAGCATCAGCCTCCCCCCTCCTAGCCTCCCCCAGCATCAGCCTCCCCCTCCCAGCCTCCCCCAGCATCAGCCTCCCCCCCCTCCTAGCCTCCCCCAGCACAGCCTCCCCCCCTCCTAGCCTCCCCCAGCATGAGACTTTCTGCTCCAGGGCCCGCTGTCATGTTCCTGGCTCACGTGAGTATCCTCTTCTGACACCGGCTTCCATCGTGGCGTCCTCTGCGGCGTCCTGCTGTGAGCTCTGCATGTGAAATCCACACAACATTGGACGCAGCACAGAGGAAGGAGCTGATTGGCGCGCCTGCGACCCCGGAAGTGCAGGCGCCGGCAGTTCCGGGGTCAATCAGCTCTCTGTGCCCGGCCGCCGCAGTTTGTCTGCATTCGCGTCTTAATTGATGTGGATACAAATAAATGGAGGTGCGCCTCTCCCCCCTCCCCCCTCCGAAAATACAGCGGATTTAATGGATATGTAAAAAAAAAAAAATTGTTTTTTTTTGTTTTTTTTTTACTGCTAGAAGGTGCCACCCCCCTCGCATCCTGCCGCCCTAGGCACGGGACCACGGGTGCCTAATGGTAAATACGGCCCTGTGTGTATGTTATACTGCAGCTCAGTGTGTTCAGGTCAGTGGAGCTGAGAGGCAGCGACACATACACAGCGCCCCCCATCCTCATGTTGTGTATGTGGTACTGTACCTCAGTCTGTTCAGGTCAGTGGAGCTGAGAGGCAGCAACACATATAACACGAAGACTCTTTATTATGTAGAAAGCAGAGATTTTTTTTCTAATTTTGTACTTTCCCTTTTATCATCTGTATTATGGACTTTTTGGTCTGGAGTACACGCAGCACCGGCCGCCGGCTTCATCATGCATTGTCTGGTATCATCCTGTACATTTATCCTCAGGATTTGTATAGTAGATGCTGATCCCACCAATGGGGCCACGACCTGTGTTGCTCTAAGTGTATAGGAATTTATACCATCTCTCCATGAAGAGCGGCAGCGCCTCATTCTCCAGACACATGTGGCCCCATTGGTGAGATCCGCATGAACCATCCATGATGTAATATCCAGGGATAGGGTATAAATGGTTGAAATCGGAAGACCTCTATAAGAACGAGGTAAGACGTGGTGTATTTGAGTTATCCCACAACCCGGAAGTCCGGAGCCAGCATATACGGTTGCGTTTAGAATGGAATTGAATTTTTGTGATCCTCATTTTAGCCACTCCATTCTAGATGGCTCACTAGTGAAGTGACTAGAATGGAGTTGATTTTTTGAGGATCTCATTATATCAACTCCACTGTAGACGGTTCATTACTGATGTGACTAGATTGGAGTTGATTTTTTGAGGCCCTCACTGTAGACACTTTTTTTTGAGTCCCTCATTTTAGCAACTCTACACTAGACTCTGCACTGAGGTGACTAGAATGGAGTTGATCTTTTGAAGATCTCTCCCTCAAAAAAATCAACTCCAATCTAGACAGCTCCTCATAGAAACCACTAGAATGGAGTTGATTTTTTTAGGTTCTTTTATATATATATATATATATATATATATATATATATATTTATATATACATATACCGTATATATATATATACATACTTTTTTATATATATATATATATATATATATATATATACACATACATACAGTACATATATACATACATATATATGCATATATATATTCAAACATATATGTATATATATACATACATATAAATACATACATATACATACTAACATATATATGAACCAGGCATGTGGAGTCCATCCGTTCACCTTTTCTGCATCACACAAAAACACGGTGGTTGAATCCAAAGATTTCACATTTGGACTCATCAGAACAAAGCACAGGTTTCCACTGGTTAAATGTCCATTCCTTGTGTTCTTCAGCCCAAACAAGTCTCTTCTGCTTGTTGCCTGTCCTTAGCAGTGGTTTCCTAGCAGATATTTTACCATGAAGGTCTGCTGCACAAAGTCTCCTCTTAACAGTTGTTCTAGAGATGTGTCTGCTGCTAGAACTCTGTGTGGCATTGACCTGGTCTCTAATCTGAGCTGCTGTTAACCTGCGATTTCTGAGGCTTGTGACTCGGATAAACTTATCCTCCGCAGCAAAGGTGACTCTTGGTCTTTCGTTCCTGGAGCGGTCCTCATGTGAGACAGTTTCTTTGTAGTGTTTGATGGATTTTACCACTGCACTTGGGGACACTTTCAAAGTTTTCACAATTTTTTTGGACTGACTGACCTTCATTTCTTAAAGTAATGATGGCCACTCATTTTTCTTTACTTAGCTGCTTTTTTTTCTTGCAATAATATAAATTCTAACAGTCTATTCAGTAGGACTATCAGCTGTGTATCCACCAGACTTCTGCACAACACAACTGATGGTCCCAACCCCATTTATAAGGCAAGAAATCCCACTTATTAAACCTGACAGGGCACACCTGTGAAGTGAATACCATTTCCGGTGACTCCCTCTTGAAGCTCATCAAGAGAATGCCAAGAGTGTGCAAAGCAGTAATCAAAGCAAAAGGTGGCTACTTTGAAGAACCTAGAATATAAGACATATTTTCAGTTGTTTCACACTTTTTTGTTAAGTATTTCATTCCACATGTGTTAATTCATAGTTTTGATGCCTTTAATGTGAATCTACAATTTTTAGTCATGAAAATAAAGAAAACTCTTTGAATGAGAAGGTGTGTCCAAACTTTTGCTCTGTACTGTACATACATATATATATACATACATACATACATATACATACACATATATATATATATATATACTTATATACATATATATATATATATATATATATATATATACAGTATATACATACATACATATATACATATACATAAATACATATACATACTTACATATATATATATACATACATATATACAGTACAGACTGAAAGTTTGGACACACCTTCTCATCTCTAGAACAACTGTTAAGAGGAGACTTTGTGCAGCAGGCCTTCATGGTAAAATAGCTGTAGGAAAACCACTGCTAAGGATAGGCAACAGACAGAAGAGACTAGTTTGGGCTAAAGAACACAAGCAATGGACATTAGACCAGTGGAAATCTGTGCTTTGGTCTGATGAGTCCAAATTTGAGATCTTTGGATGCAACCACCGTGTCTTTGTAGAAAAGGTGAACGGATGGACTCTACATGGCTGGTTCCCACCGTGAAGCATGGAGGAGGAGGTGTGATGGTGTCGGGGTGATTTGCTGCTGACACTGTTGGGGATTTATTCAAAATTGAAGGCATACAGAACCAGCATGCCTACCACAGCATCTTGCAGCGGCGTGCTATTCCATCCGGTTTGCGTTTAGTTGGACCATCATTTATTTTTCAACAGGACATTGACCCTAAACACACCTCCAGGCTGTGTAAGGGCTATTTGACTAAGAAGGAGAGTGATGGGGTGCTACGCCAGATGACCTTGTCTCCACAGTCACCAGACCTGAACCCAATCGAGATGGTTTGGGGTGAGCTGGACCGCAGAGTGAAGGCAAAAGGGCCAACAAGTGCTAAGCATCTCTGGGAACTCCTTCAAGACTGTTGGAAGAACATTTCAGGTGACTACCTCTTGAAGCTCATCAAGAGAATGCCAAGAGTGTGCAAAGCAGTAATCAAAGCAAAAGGTGGATACTTTGAAGAACCTAGAATATAAGACATATTTTCAGTTGTTTCACACTTTTTTAAGTATTTCATTCCACGTTTTAATTCATAGTTTTGATTCCTTCAATGTTCAACCTTCATATGTATATATATATATGTATATGTATATATATATATATATATGTATATATATACATATACAGTGTATATATACATATATATATATATATATATATATATATATATATATATTATATATATTATCTATATATATAATTGCCTTGCCTTATTCTGTCTGTCTGTCTGTCTTGCTCCAAAATTGTGTTCTTACAGTGACAACCGTCGGATTGGCCGCTGGGCTCGGCCTGGCACCGCCCCCCCACACGGATTGGCCGCTGGGCTCGGCCTGGCCCCGCCCCTGCATGGATTGGCCGTTTGGGCAGGCCACGCCCCTCACGCTGTGCCGCTAGGCCACGCCCCTCATGCTGTGCCGCTAGTCCACACCCCTCACGCTGTGCCGCTAGGCCACGCCCCTCATGCTGTGCCGCTAGGCCACGCCCCTCACACGGTGCCGCTAGGCCACGCCCCTCACACGGTGCCGCTAGGCCACGCCCCTCACACGGTGCCGCTAGGCCACGCCCCTCACACGGTGCCGCTAGGCCACGCCCCTCACACTATGTCGCTAGGCCGCACCCTCACACTGTGCCACTAGGCCACGCCCCTCACACTATGCCGCTAGGCCACGCCCTCACACTATGGCCCTAGGCCACGCTCCTCACGCTATGGCACTAGGCCATGCCCCCTCACAACCTGCCGCTAGGCCACGCCCTCTCTCACTATGCAGCTAGGCCACGCTCCCTCACACTGGCGCTAGGCCACGTCCCCCTCATACTTTGCCGCTAGGCCACGCCCCTCACACTGTGCCGCTAGGCTACGCCCCCTCACACTGTGCCGTTAGGCAGGCCACGCCCCCTGACACTGTGCCGCTAGGCCACGCCCCCTGACACTGTGCCGCTAGGCCACGCCCCCTCACACTATGCCGCTAGGCCATGCCCCCTCACACTGCCGCTAGGCCACGCCCCCACACTATGGCGCTAGGCCACGCCCACACTATGGTACTAGGCCACGCCCCCTCACACTATGGCGCTAGGCCACGCCCTCTCACACTATGGTGCTAGGCCACGCCCCCTCACACTATGCCGCTAGGCCACGCCCCCTCACACTGCCGCTAGGCCATGCCCCCTCACACTGCCGCTAGGCCACGCCCCCACACTATGGTGCTAGGCCACGCCCCCTCACACTATGGCGCTAGGCCACGCCCTCTCACACTATGGCGCTAGGCCACGCCCCCTCACACTATGTCGATAGGCCACGCCCCTCACACTATGCTGATAGGCCACGCCCCCTCACACTATGGCACTAGGCCACGCCCCCACTATGCCGCTAGGCCACGCCCCCACTATGCTGCTAGGCCACGCTCCCCGCACACGTTGGGCACCTGTACACCTCCCCCCAGGACAACTCCCATTATACTCCTATTATACTCCTCTCTGAGGGGTTTGCAGCATGGGGGATGGAGCACGATGGGGGGTGAAGCATAGGGGATGCAGCACGATGGGGGGTGCAGCATGGGGGGTGGACCATGATGGGGGGTGCCCAGAATGGGGGGATGAAACACGATGGGGGGTTCGCAGCATGGGGGATGGAGCACGATGGGGGGTGCCCAGAATGGGAGGTTGAAACACGATGGGGGGTGCGCAGCATGGGGGATGGAGCACGATGGGGGGTGCAGCATGGGGGGGTTGGAGCATGATGGGGGGTGCCCAGAATGGGGGGGATGAAACACGATGGGGGGTGCCCAGAATGGGGGGATGAAACACGATGGGGGGTGCGCAGCATGGGGGATGGAGCACGATGGGGGGTGCGCAGCATGGGGGATGGAGCACGATGGGGGGTGCGCAGCATGGGGAATGGAGCACGATGGGGGGTGCAGCATGGGGGATGGAGCACGATGGGGGGTGCGCAGCATGGGGGATGGAGCACGATGGGGGATGGAGCACGATGGGGGGGTGCACACCTCCCCCCAAAACACACACACACCGCCACACGCACACCGCACAACACACCACACACACTGGCAACCCCAAACACCCCCCTACACAGACACCCACACACACAGACAACACCGCACACACACAACACACAAACACCGCGGCACACACAAATATACGCACATACCGCGCAACACACACACATTGCACAAAACATACCTCCCCCCAAAACACACACATGCACCCCACACCCACATAAACTGCGCAACACACACAGCACCACACACACACAACGCTGCAGACACACAGCGCTCCACAAACAACGCAACACACACAACGAAACACACAAACAACACCGCTCTCACACCCCCCACCCAGACAACACCCAGAACATTTACAGCGCCCTACACAAACACTTGACAACTACACACAACAACATCTATATATATATATATATATATATATATATATATATAACAAAAATCATACATTAACTACACAATAAATTCTAGAATACTCGATGCGTAGAATCGGGCCACCTTCTAGTATATATATATTATATAAATATATATATTATATATATATATTATTATATACATATATATATATATATATCTATATATATATATATATAAAGCTGAATGTGTGTATATGTATGTGTGTGTGTCTGTGTGTGTGTGTGTGTGTTTCCGGGATTGGCATCTGCACCGTCGCAGCAGCAGCCACCAAATTTTGCACACTCACACATCTGGACCCCGAGAGCGTCAAAGGCTATGTTGTGAGGCGAAATTTTAACCCAGCGTGTTCCAATTTACCAGTCAATTTTGCCCCTATCTACATAATGGGGAAAAAGTGAAACGAAAAGTGTATCCGCACCGTCGCATTTACAATCACGAAATTTTGCACACTCACACGTCTGGACCCCAAGAGCATCATAGGCTATCTTGTGAGGTGAAATTTTAACCCCGCGCGTTCCAATTTACCAATCAATTTTGCCCCTATCTACATAATGGGAAAAAAGTGAAACAAAAAGTGTATCCGCACCGTCGCATTTACAATCACAAAATTTTACACAGACACCTCATGTGACCCAGGGAACGTCCTAGACTATGTTTTGACAGGAAAATTTAACTCTGCGCTTTACAATTACTCTCCAAAAAACATGCCTTCATTAAAGTAAATGGAGCCTGGAACTACAGGTTATTAGTAGGAGCTGTGAGTGGTTGCTATAGGAACAAAAGACATTCATAGTATAAGAAGCTTATATGTGAGGTAATAAGATGTCGGTGGGGAGACGGATAGAGAGAGACAGAGAGAGACAGACAGACAGGGAAAGAGACAGAGAGATAGAGACAGACAGGGAAAAAGACAGACAGAGACAAACGGTGAAAGAGACAGACAGAGACAGACGGCGAAAAAGACAGACCTGGAAAGAGACAAATAGGGAAAAAGACAGACAGACATGCAGACAGGGACAGAGACAGGCAGACCGGGAAGGAGGAGACAGCCAGAGAGACAAAGATAGATGGGGAAAGACACAAACCTTGATAGAGACAGACGGGGTAAGAGACAGAGAAATAGAGACAGACAAAGACAGGCAGACAGGGAAAGACAGACAGGAAAAGACACAGACAGAGACGGGGAGACAGACCTGGGAAAGAGACAGACCTGGGAAAGAGACAGACCTGGCAAAGAGACAGACCTGGGAAAGAGACAGACCTGGAAAGAGACAGATGGGGAAAGAAACAGAGAGATAGAGACGGGGAAAGAAACAGATAGAGACAGACAAAGAAAGAGAGACAGACAGACAGGCGGACGGGGAAAGAGACAGACGGATGGGGAAAGAGACAGGCGGAGGGGGAAAGAGACAGGCGGAGGGGGAAAGAGACAGGCGGACGGGGAAAGAGACAGGCAGACGGGGAAAGAGACAGGCGGACGGGGAAAGAGACAGGCGGATGGGGAAAGAGACAGACGGACGGGGAAAGAGACAGACGGACGGGGAAAGAGACAGATCTGGAAAGAGACAGATGGAGCACATTACTTGGCCAATTTAGTTAAATCTGTGTGTAATATCTGTGGCGATGAAATATATGTAGTGAAATGCTTCTATTAGCTAAGTTTTTGCCTTTTAATAATTACATTTTTATCTATTTGTTTTGTGGTTTTGTGTGTGCAGAATACATTTTTGTTAATACATTCTATTTTGTTAACAGCAGTGATTAACCCAGGCGAAGCAGGGTAGTACAGCTAGTATATATATATATATATATATATATATATATACATATACTATATATATATATATATATATATATATATATATACATACATACACTATATATATATATATAAACGTATACATTAGGGTGACCGGATCTCATGGGGGGGGGAAATGTCGGAATCTTGTTCGTCTGGACCCCACAAAACGATTCCCCTTTCCAGATATTGAGATAGCCAAAATTTGAGCTCGATCAAACGACGTTAACCCGTACCGCTCGTTGCTCAAAGTTTGAAAAAATCCCAATTTTTGGCCAAAAAGCTGACATATGGAGCCATAACTCCAGAACAGTAAATAATAAAAACACGCTTAATATCTCAAAAGAAAGCTAATGTTGTTCTTCAAAATTTTTATGTTACACACAGGGTGCATGTAATTTCTATTTTAGGAATGGTGATTTAACTTCAGCGTACAACCGACCTTTTATTTATTCAGTTTAGTTTCTAAAGTGCCTTTGAGCTGGTTAGATCGAACAATTATCCAGTGAAGATATTTTAACGGTTTTTTTTTTAATTTTCCAAGTTTGTGTGTTATTGTTTTTATAGCTATTATAGTATTATTTTAAAAGATATTTGAAAATATTTTATTGAAATTATAGTTTGTAATATATTTTGTTTCGTTTTTCTAGTTAACTGTTATTTACCTATTGGACTCTGAAATGGCATTCACATCAAGTGTACAAAGCCAGAACAAGGATAAAATATTTCTTGTGGGCTATCCCATTCACTAGATCACCGGTTGTAAACTACCCTCAAATCGTCAAGTCTTATGTGCTTTATTTTATAATTTACGTACTGTGAAATTAACTGTAAGAGAATCGGCAAAACTGACCATACGAGAAGTGTTTATTTTTGGGGGGAAAGCTCGAATCCCGACTAAACATGAGCAAGATGCAATTACTAACCTGGAAAAACTTCACGCCGAGTGGAGAAGTCTTCAAAAAGACCGGAAGAAAACATCGGAAATGGCCAAGAACAAATTTAAACAGTTTGTTGAAAAGTTGAATGATCTCTTTGATATTGCTCAACAAAATGCCTTGGCTCTGATGAAATCGGAAGAAGATAAGGTGTTTCTCGTGAAACAGAGGCAGAAGGGCCGCCCAGGTTCCATGGCTGGAGTGGATCTCAAGTTGTCTCGAGCTGAAGAAATCAAGGCGCAAAAGGAACTTGCAAAAATGAACCGACAAATCCAAGAAGAAACTTTTGATATTGGTGAGTTTATTTTATTATTATTCTAAAAAGTAGATAAACAAATAAGTAAACAGTTTCATTATAATTGAAAGAAAATTGTACATGAGAGCATCATTTGGCATCTTTATGATTGAGTTTATATTCTTAAAATAATACCTATTGATAATTAGAAGTAGGTAATTTAGTACCTATGTATTATTACTATTCTG
This sequence comes from Anomaloglossus baeobatrachus, assembly GCF_048569485.1. NCBI lineage: Eukaryota > Metazoa > Chordata > Amphibia > Anura > Aromobatidae > Anomaloglossus > Anomaloglossus baeobatrachus. Next base: position 235,512,972 of record NC_134359.1, on the reverse strand, counting down.
CTAAAATGACAAGTTTTTATAGTCTTTTTTTTTTCTCTTTCTTTTGTTGCTTCTTAGAGACGGATGATGAAGACAAGCTCGAAGAAGGAAAAGAAGAAGAAGATACTGAAGTGGACAGCATTTACCAGGAACTTGAGAGCTTGGAGGAAATGGACATCCCTGAAGAAGCTGCAGAAGATCCAGGACCATCTGAGAGCAAGAGGATGAAAGTTTCATTTGCAAGGGGCATTAAAGAGATTTTAAACATGAAATTATCCATTGTGTTAGATCGATGTAAGGTATCCGACAGAAATGCCACGAGAATTTTAATAGCTACTCTAGAAGCACTAAACCTTGACCATCTTGAGTACAAAGTCTCGAAAACTTTATTACATTCTAGAAGGCAAATGTTCAGAGAACAATATACTAAAATTTTTTTAGATAAAGTAAACATTCCTGAAAAAGAGCCCGTGGTTGTCCATTGGGACGGTAAACTTTTACCGGGTGTTTTAAAACATGAGCAATGTGAGCGAATAGCTATTGCTATTTCATATGGCGAAAAGGAACAGCTGCTGGGAGTTCCTGTAACAGCAAAAATAGCAACAAAAAGAGGAGATAAAAACTCCCCCAAAAATGTATTATAAAATATACTCACAGCAAAAAAGAGGGCAACCAGTCCAAAAAGTGCAAAAAAATACATATAAAATATATATGAGGTATTAGTTTGTAAATTGGCCAATATACGTAAGGTTTGTCTGCATCCTGTTTGTGCATTGGATGTGTTGGCCTGGGCTAACTGGACTGGTTGCCCTCTTTTTTGCTGTGAGTATATTTTATAATACATTTTTGGGGAGTTTTTATCTCCTCTTTTTGTTGCTATTTTTGATATTTATCAGTGTAGGGACCCGCAAGCGTGAGGATCCGTGATGAGGATTGTGGGCTTACATACATTGGCCAATTTACAAACTAATACCTCATATATATTTTATATGTATTTTTTGCACTTTTTTTTATACGGGGTGCAGCCGGGCCTCTTAATATGGCCGTGCATAGTGGAATCTCTGTCCCTTGCATGCTGCAGTGAGTAGTGTCCGAGTAACCCGCCTAATCTAATAGTAAGGGCGTGGTAATAGGTTGCTGGCTGGACACCATGCGCATACAAGTGTGAACAGTGCCCTATGCGCGCCACTAGTGGACAATTTACCTTGCACCTGTGAAGTGTCCATCATGTTGAGAGGTTTGTCTGCATCCTGTTTGTGCATTGGATGTGTTGGCCTGGGCTAACTGGACTGGTTGCCCTCTTTTTTGCTGTGAGTAAAATTTATAATACATTTTTGGGGGAGTTTTTATCTCCTCTTTTTGTTGCTATTTTTGATATTTATCAGTGTAGGGACCCGCAAGCGTGAGGATCCGTGATGAGGATTGCGGGCTTACAGACATTGGCCAATTTACAAACTAATACCTCATATATATTTTATATAGTCATGGCCAAAAGTTTTGAGAAAGCTACAAATATTAATTTTTACAAAGTCTACTGCTTCAGTTTTTCTAATGGCAATTTGCATAAACTCCAGAACGTCATAAAGAGTGATCAGCTTAACAGCAATTACTTGGAAAGTCAATATTGGCTAAGAAAATGAACTTTAACCCCCAAAACACATTTCAACATCATTGCATTCCAGCCTTAAAAGGAGCAGCTAACATTGTTTTAGTGATTGTTCCATTACCACAGGTGTGGGTGTTGATGAGGACAGGGCTGGCGATCAATCAGTCATGATTAAGTAAGAATGACACCACTGGACTCTTTAAAAGGAGGCTGGTGCTTGGTATCATTGTTTCTCTTCAGTTAACCATGGTTATCCCTAAAGAAACACGTGCAGCCATCATTGCTCTGCACAAAAATGGCCTAATAGAGAAGAGTATCGCAGCTACAAAGATTGCACCTCAGTCAACAATCTATCGCATCATCAAGAACTTCAAGGAGAGAGCTTCCATTATTGCCAAAAAGGCTCCTCGGCGCCCAAGAAGGACCAGCAAATGCCAGGACCGTATCTTAAAGCTGTTTCAGCTGCGGGATCGGACTACTAGCAGTGCCGAGCTAGCTCAGCAATGGCAGCAGGCTGGTGTGAGTGCTTCTGCACGCACTGTGAGGCGGAGACTCTTTGAGCAAGGCCTGTTTTCAAGGAGGGCAGCAAAAAAGCCACTTCTCTCCAGAAAAAACATCAGGGACCGACTGATATTCTGCAAAAGGTACAGGGAGTGGACTGCTGAGGACTGAGGTAAAGTCATTTGCTCAGATGAATCCCCTTTTCGATTGTTTGGGACATCTGGAAAACCGCTTATTAGGAGAAGAAGAGGTGAGCGCTAACACCAGTCTTGTCTCATGCCAACTGTTAAGCATCCTGAAACGATTCATGTGTGGGGTTGCTTCTCAGCCAAGGGAATCGGCTCACTCACAGTCTTGCCTAAAAACACAGCCATGAATAAAGAATGGTACCAGAATGTCCTCCAAGAGCAACTTCTCCCAACTGTCCAAGAGCAGTTTGGCGCCCAACAATGCCTTTTCCAGCATGATGGAGCACCTTGCCATAAAGCAAAGGTGATCACTAAATGGCTCATGGAACAAAACATAGAGATTTTGGGTCCATGGCCTGGAAACTCCCCAGATCTTAATCCCATTGAGAACTTGTGGGCAATAATCAAGAGAGGGGTGGACAAACAAAAACCAACAAATTCTGGCAAAATGCAAGCATTGCTTATGCAAGAATGGACAGCTATCAGTCAGGATTTGATCCAGAAGTTGATTGAGAGCATGCCAGGGAGAATTGCTGAGGTCCTGAAGAAGAAGGGTCAACACTGCAAATATTGACTTGCTGCATTAACTCATTCTAACTGTCAATATAACCTTTTGGTACTCATAATATGATTGCAATTATATTTCTGTATGTGATGTAAACATCAGACAAACACAATTAAAAACCAGAGGGCAACAGATCATGTGAAAATATAATTTTAGTGTCATTCTCAAAACTTTTGGCCATGACTGTATGTATTTTTTGCACTTTTTTATACGGGGTGCAGCCGGGCCTCTTAATACGGCCGTGCATAGTGGAATCTCTGTCCCTTGCATGCTGCAGTGAGTAGTGTCCGAGTAACCCGCCTAATCTAATAGTAAGGGCGTGGTAATAGGTTGCTGGCTGGACACCATGCGCATACAAGTGTGAACAGTGCCCTATGCGCGCCACTAGTGGGCAAATTACCTTGCACCTGTGAAGTGTCCATCATGTTGAGAGGTTTGTCTGCATCCTGTTTGCGCATTGGATGTGTTGGCCTGGGCTAACTGGACTGGTTGCCCTTTTTTTTGCTGTGAGTAGAGTTCCTGTAACAGCAAGCAGCTCTGGAGAAGAGCAAGCCATAGCCATGTATGAATGCCTACAGCAATGGGGTCTTCCCAACACCGTCAAGGCGATGTGCTTCGACACTGCAGCATCGAACATGGGAAGACTCAAAGGAGCATGCGTCCTGTTGGAGCAAATGTTAGGAAGAGAATTAGTACACCTAGCTTGCCGTCACCATATCTTGGAAATTGTGTTAAGAGGCGTATTCGACACAAAAATGGGATCAACCACTGGACCTCATCCAGACATTTTCAAAAGATTCCTCACTGTGTGGCCCAAGATAGACAAAGGAAAATACTACACAGGTATCAGTGACAATCTAATACAAAAGCAGCTAACTCCAGAAGTAATTGCAAATGTTACTGCTGAATTCGAGACCAAATTAACTTGAGAGGCCACCCCAGAGATGACTACAAGGAGCTGTTGCAGTTGGTTCTCGTATTTGTTGGATCACTAGACGGCAATGTTGTGGGTTTTAGAACTCCAGGAGCCATTCATCACGCTAGGTGGATGGCAAAGGCTATTTACTGCTTAAAAATGTTCATTTTTCGTCGTCAATTTAAGATGTCTAAAGAAGAAGAAAGTTGTATGCGTGTCATGTTTCTGCTTTCCTAGTTAAAATTTATTGTAAAGCTTGGTTCAATGCTCCAAAAGCTCATCTTGCGCCAAAGCAAGATTTAGGTATTTTGCATAGTCTGTTAGACTATAAAGAATGTGACAACGACATTGCAGAAATAGCCCTGACCAAATTTTCGAACCATTTGTGGTATTTGAATGCAGAGTTGGTAGGATTATCGTTTTTTGATCCCACCATTACAGACGATGAAAAGTTGTTAATGGCTAATAAATTGCTCAGTAGCACAGATGAACCATTAGAGCACGCTAGGGTTGTATATCCAAAAGTTAGGAAAGAAAAATTAAAAGAGGTAGTTGATGGAAGGTAAATTTACTTACCAAAGAAACATTTACATTCTTTGACCGATTTAATATAAAAACAGATTTCCTAAGACAAAATCCAAACACCTGGCCTCAAAATAATGACTTCCAAGAAGGATTGAAAATTGTCAAAACATTAAAAGTAGTTAATGATATGGCTGAGCGTGGTGTTAAATTAATAACCGACTTTAACGACCTTCTGACAAAAGATGAAGAACAAAAGCAATATATCCTGCAAGTTGTAAGCAAATGCCGAGCATTATATTCTGACGTTTCAAAAACTACTTTAACAAAAGCTCTAGAATAGATTAGATAACTATGTAAAATTATCAACTCATGTAGGTACTACGTCTGTATCTTTTCTGTGTCTGATTTATATGTATTATATACCTCATTTTTATATTTTAAAATAAAAAATGATATTAGACTTATCAGTATTACTTGTTTTTTTGTTATATTTCTACTTTAAACTCAAAAATATACCAAAAAAACCCCAAAATTTTAGTTATTGGTAATTATTATTACTAATAATAGTGGTACCAGGTCACGTTCTTGGGGCTAAAAGCTGTTGTAACTCAGTTTGACTTAAAATAACAAGTATGTATAAAATATAAATTTTGAAGAACAACATTAGCTTTCTTTTGAGATATTAAGCGTGTTTTTATTATTTACCGTTTTGGAGTTATGGCTCCATATGTCAGCTTTTTGGCCAAAAATTTGGATTTTTTTCAAACTTTGAGCGACGAGCGGCACGGGTTAACGTCGTTTGATCGAGCTCAAATTTTGTCTCTCTCAATATCTGGAAAGGGGAATCATTTTGTGGGGTCCAGACGGACAAAATTCAAACAAGCTGTTCTCTGCTCTGGCCGCGATATGGCAGAGCGAACTGCGCCTGCGCGAGCAGAGCTAACTGCACAGGCGTGAGATTTGAAAATGCAACGAGGAGGATGACGGAGGGCGTCATCCCGTCAATCAAGGAAGGAGGGTGATAAAGGAGCAGAAAACGAGCCTGCCCATCTGGCCAGCACAGGTCATTAGCATACCTAAGGGCCAAGTTTTATAAAGTTATTTTTGGGGTCTGGAAGGGGAGTCAGGGCCAAGGTGCACCTTCATAGAATGCAACCTAGGTGCTGCAGAAGGTCACTCTGTTAGTTTAATAGGTAAAAGTCTGGTGATAGGTTCCCGTTAACACTTTTATCACCACCCTCTGACCATCACTGCTCCCTCCGACCTCTTTCATCTTTGTAGAATAGTGCCACACATTTCAAAACAAAGATCCACCAAATTGGGCAAGTCTTTACTACTCAACTACAACCCCTATGTATAGCAGACCATTGCCTTTCCCCTATAACCTTCCTCCCCACCATCAAAGAAGAATACTAAAGGGGGCTTTACACGCTACGACATCGCTAATGCGAACTCGTTAGGGTTACGGCATTGGTGACGCACATCCGGCCGCATTAGCGATGCCGTTGCGTGTGACACCTATGAGTAATTTTGCATCGTCGCAAAAACGTGCAAAATCGCTCATCGGTGACATGGGGGTCCATTCTCAAAAATCGTTACTGCAGCAGTAACGAAGTTGTTCCTCGTTCCTGCGGCAGCACACATCGCTCCGTGTGACACCGCAGGAACAAGGAACCTCTCCTTACCTGCCTTCCGGCCGCTATGCGAAAGGAAGGAGGTGGGCGGGATGTTACGTCCCGCTCATCTCCGCCCCTCCGCTTCTATTGGGCGGCGGTTCAGTGAAGCAGCTGTGACATCGCTGTGATGCTGAACGAACCGCCCCCTTAGAAAGGAGGCGGTTCACCGGTCACAGCGACGTCGCCGGACAGGTAATTAGTGTGACGGGTCAGCGCGATGTTGTGCGGCACGAGCAGCGATTTGCCCGTGTCGCACAACCAATGGGGGAGGGTACCCACGCTAGCGATATCGGTACCGATATCGCAGCGTGTAAAGCGGCCTTTACTCATCTTCTCTCCAAATCACACCTAACCACTTCTTCTCTTAACTCCATCCCACTTCCTCCCCAACCTCACCACTATGCTTGTCCCGGTCCTAACTCATCTCTTCAATTTATCATTAATGCTATTCCAATCTCCAAGATTCTATCCCACTATGTAGTAGCTGTATTAACAATATTATCAAATACCTCCAAATGGAAATGTAGTATAGTTCTCTTGATTAGCTATGTCTCTTACCTCATGTGCAGGGCATTGCAGCATAGGTATGCCCCCTTGGCCATACAGATCCCACCTTGCATGCTGCCCCCTTAGTCATATAGATACCACCCTCAAAGGCTGCCCCCCAAAAACAGCAATATCCAGTTTGCACTTAGTATTTTATTAGAGTAGATATGACAGAGTACAATTATCACCAAAACAGAGGAGGCAACTTATGTAATAATCTTTATTTATCAAGTTAGTTTACCAGCTCAAGGTCTATAAATTAATTCCCTGATCTGTCATTTCTGAGTTGGTGATAAACTACTTGTGCCAGCCGCTGTGCATGATGTAGGCCGACTCACACTGTAAGCTGCTGGGCTCTATGACATTGTATGTAGCAGCAGTGTCAGAGCTGGTGGGCTGCAGCAGTACAACTAAGGCTATGTGCACACACTGCGTTTTTTTGACGCTGCATTTTTGTGCGTTTTTGGCCGCTAAAAACGCACAAAAATGCACCCGCGGCATAAAACACGGCAAAAAAAGCCTGCGTTTTTACCGCGATTTGGTGCGTTTTTGGCTGCATTTTGCTGCGTCTTTCATCTCTGCGTTTTTCTGCATTTTTCCAATGCATTGCATGGGGGGGAAATGCAGAAAAACGCAGGAAAGAATTGACATGTCCATTTTTTTTTTAAGCTCAAAAACGCAGCTTAAAAAAAAATGTTGTGTGCGGACAGCAAAAATTAAAACTCATAGACTTTGCTGGGGAAGCAAAGTCATGCAGTTTTGAGGCCAAAAAATGCACCCGAAAAACGTGCAAAAACGCCATGAAAAACTCACTGTGTGAACTTACCCTAACAGCGGCAGAGCAGTGGGCAGAACTCTGACAGGTATCTGATTAGGTCTCTGTCGGGGTCAAATAGGAGGAGTAAGTTGATAGACATGGGGGGCCTTAGCAATCCCCCAGCACCTTCAATCTCATCGCTGGGAATCCATTGAGTATAAAGATAGCCTTCTCCTGACTAAACACCTAGATGCGGAATTAAGCACATGAGGGGTTAAGCTGCCAGGAGCTCTACATAGATACTATATTTTCTCTAAAGATGCATGTGAGGTTCTTAGCACACACCTCTTCCAATGAGCCCCTACACTAACTTATCACTAAATTACTGACTAACTGGGACTAAGTCACATCTGATATTATAACTACTATTTTTACCATTACTGCAGTACTACTTTTTTAAATGTCCATCTGTTATTATAATTTTCTTTATTTTTTTATCATTTTTCTTACCTTTGTTCAAATTGTTGTATTAAAAAACCCTAATAAATTATGCCTAATGGTTTTTAATCCAGAAGAAGGCAAAAACCCAGGACACGTTCAGCCAATTTGTGTCACAGGGGAAAAACTCCTTCTCGACCCCAGGAAAAGGCGATCAGTCCTAAAACCCTGGATCAAAACTAATGATGTTATTTCTAGTTAAGTAATTAATATTAAGGAGCTAATTAAACTATGACTATAGTGTTTAAAGATTTTAGGTGTTATACTATTCTTATACTGCTCTCTTTCTAATTTAGTGTATTATTTTAACAGTTATAACTATTTTATTACTAATATTATCCTACTGTCTTATTATAGTATAATTCTAACTTTTCTATAACTATTAATACTGTTCTGTCCCCACTTAAAGGCGATGGAAGGCGCGTAGTTGTGAGAGGTTGTGAGAATCTTACCTTCGTTTTTCCTATAGGTGAGGCAGACAGGACCAGAGCACTCCAGAGTGAAACATGCACATGCTGAGATGAAACAATGGTGGTTTATTTTCTCCAAAGGTTAGGACATGCAGAGTGCAGTAATCCAAGTACTTGGCATTGTAATTCTCCTGCGATGTTTGTCTCTGAAGCTACTACGTGGTCAGAAGACTTTGCTCCTAGTACCTCCAATAAAGGATGTTGTTCTCACAAACTCTGGTTTGGAATGCACATACCAGGATGTGATGCAAGAGGGTCATCAGACACTCCCATAGGCTGGACAAAAGAAACAGAGGAGCCAAAAGGTCTGACCAGTAGATGGCAGCAGAGACAAGCATGAAAAACATTAAATAACAGTTTTAACTAAGACAAATAGAAACAGCACACTCCCCGTCTGAAATTCACTTTGGGGATTTCACTATTGAGTCCATAATACAACCTGAAAGGAAGGGCATGTTAAATGCAAAAACAAGATCAATTGAGTCCAAAACAAGAAGGATGGCTCAAAGTTCAGGTCCGGTAGTGTTCATCCCGTAGGGACGCTCTCTATGGGCAACAGCAGAACAAGTTCGTGGATTGGCCTTGCAAAGGTCTTCGTCTCACCTTTCCTGATGACCTTTAGCTCCACCTTCCGAACATTGCCGTCCTGGCTAGGCAGTATCCTAGTAATCAGTCCCATAGGCCAGTCAGTCCTTTCTGTGGTCTGATCTTTGATGAGGACTAGGTCTCCTTCTTTGAGGTTCGGCTTGGGATGTCGCCACTTCTTTCTTCCTTGAAGAATGGTGAGGTATTCCTTCCTCCATTGGTTCCAGAAGTAGTCAGCCAAGTATTGAACCCGTTTCCAGTGTTTTTGATAAGTGTTCGCGTGGGTGAACTCTCCGCTGGGCATTACCGCGTTGTCAGTTTTTTGGGTAATAAGAATAGTAGGAGTCAATATGGTTGGTGTTTCTGGATTCATGGTCACCGGCACAAGGGGTCTTGGATTGATATTGGCTGAGACTTCAGCTAAAAGAGTGACTAGAGTCTCATGCGTGAGTCTTGAGGAATTGACGTCCATTAGCATGGAGTTCAAGATGTTGCGTGAAATCCCGATCATCCTCTCCCAGGAGCCTCCCATGTGAGAACTGTGAGGGGAATTGAAGATCCAGGGTCAACCTTTCTCTGCCAGCTGATCTTGGATAGGTTTGGTGTCGATGTTCAGTTCTCTACATGCACCGACGAAGTTGCTTCCACGGTCAGACCTCAGCTGTTTCACTGGTCCTTTGATGGCAAGGAACCTTCTCAAGGCGTTGATTAGGCTGGAGGTATCTATGGACTCTAACACCTCAATGTGAACGGCTCGAACACTCATGCAGGTGAATAACACAGCCCACCGCTTGCTGTTTGCTTGGCCTCCGCGAGTTCTGCGTGTGGACACCATCCATGGTCCAAAAACGTCTAGGCCCACGTAGGTGAAAGGTGGCTCTGTAGAAAGTCTGTCTGTAGGCAAGTCAGCCATTTGTTGGTACAGTTGTTTTCCTCTCGCTTTACGACAGTGCACACAATCGTGTAGTATTTGTGCTACACGTCTCTTCATCCCAATAATCCAGAGGCCTGCAGACCGTAAAGCACCTTCTGTAATTTGCCTGCCTTGGTGTTCAGTCTTTTCATGGTGGTGTCGGATCAGCAAGACTGTAACATGGTGTTTGTTAGGAATGATGAGAGGATTTTGTTCTGCAACTCCAAGATGAGCCTGATTTAAACGACCGCCAACTCTCAGTAAGCCGAAACTGATGACTGGGTTTAAATTGGCGAGAGGACTTCTTAATGGAATCTGCTGTTTGTTGTATAAACACTTCCATTCTATGGCGAATTCACTCTGTTGGAGGTGGCGTATTATGAGGGACTCGCTATGGGAGATGTCCTCAGCAGAAAGGGGTTTGTGGCAGGCATGCCAGCGATGACAGTCTTTGTTTTTAAGGTCCGTATGATAGCATCTGGCGATGTGCACTAACCTAGCGACAGTCCTGACGAGCCTCAACCAGCAGGAGAAACATTCAAAACGTTGGCGACCGAGGTTGGAAGTTTTTTCTGCACTAGTGGCCAGGGTATTGACTTCAGCTCGGACATCTGGATCGTCGTCTGGATCTAGGATGCTGAAGGCTTCCTGGACACCTTCTGACTGTCTCAGCAGGAACTCTGGACCTGTAAGCCAAGAAGAGTTAGCAAAAGAACTTATAGACATAGGTCTGGTTGCGTGATCTGCTGGATTCAGTTCAGTTGGTACAGGTTCTGCTAGGTTGTTGCAGACTTCCTTGTCCATAAAAGCGATGCTGTGTTCTCTCATTTCAGGCTTGCTGTTCATGGAACGCTGAAGAGAGTTACACCTAGTCTGAGCTTGATCTCAGTTGTTTGGGAGTCTTCCCCTGGTAAATCGGGAGGGTAATGGAGAGACCCAATGGTTGGTTTTGTCTTTAGAAAACTCACAGTCCATTATTCCGATGAATTCTCTGTCCTCTACTGACAAGGCTACTTTATCGTCGTCCTTGGTTGTGTGAAAGACTGATCTTCCCAAGTTGTCGATCTGCAGAGAAGAAGCGATGTCAGGTAGCTGTATTGTGTCTGGAGACTTCTCCTTCACTACATAGTGATGAGGACATGGCTTTAGGCAGGTTGTGCGCCCATCTCCATGCATGTAAGTCTTGAAGGAGTCAATTTCTGATCGATCAACGCACACATTTCCTATAACTACCCATCACAAGTCCAGTCTCTGGGCGTGTGGTGCATAGTCAGGCCCATTACATTGCTGTTGCACCTTGTGTACCCTTAGATTGTCTCTGCCGAGCAGGAGTAGAATCTCTGCGTTATTGTCCAGAGGTGGGATAACAGTAGCGAGGTGTCTTAGGTGTGGTTGATGAAATGCAGCTTCTGGGGTAGGAATTTCATTCCTGTGGCTGGGTATTTGGTCACATTCAACGAGCGTTAATAGAGGTATTTCAGTCTTCCCATTGATAGGAGAAGCAATGAATCCCTGGGCTCTTCTGCCGCTAGTCTCTATTCGACCAGAGCAGGTGTTCAAGGTGTAGGGTTCTGATGGTCCATTAATTCCGAAGGCTTCAAAGAATTAGGTTCCTGCCAGGGACCGGTTGCTTTGGTCGTCTATGATGGCATACACCTTCATTGCCTTTTCTGGATGTCCCTCGGGATAAACCTTGATGAGGCATATTCGGGCACAACATTTCTGCATTTGGCCCTCTCCACATACCTCTGAGCATGAGCAGGAGATGGCTGTGGTGGTGTCAGTCTGATTCTTGGACTCCCCGCCATGACTTGGAGTGGGAGCGGTGGTGACTGCAGCCGGTGTGTCTCTAGCTAGCTGGGTTGGGTGCATGGCTGAAACGTGTTTTTCGCTGTGACACTCCTCACACTTGATGATGGATTTACAGTCCTTGGCCATGTGCTCAAGTGATGCACAGCATTTGAAACAGATCCCAAGCTCTGTGAGGACTTTCTTGTGCTCCTGTAGGGTTTTGGATCTAAACCCTCTGCACTTGTTCAGTGAATGCGGTTTTTTATGGATGGGACATTCTTGATTGAAAGACTTATCTCGTGATGAGATGGTGTACTGTTTATCTGTGGGTGCTGCAGGTGATGGTAGCTCAGTCTTCCTGACACTCACAGTGTTCTTAATGTCTCTGCGTTTGTGTATGGCACCTTCATACCTTGATGATAATGATGTTGTTGCAGCTGCCGAAGTGTTGAACTCTAGGAAGTCGAGGCTGGGGTCGTTCCTCATCTGGGCCTGCTCGTTGATGAACTTGCAGAACTGAATAAATGGGGGAAAGGTGACGTCATGCACTCTTTTGTACCTTGAGACTGACGTTGCCCATTTCTCCTGCAGACTGTATGGCAGCTTCACCCCGATTGGGTTCACTCCATGGGCTTTATCCAGGTAGCACAGCCCAGACAGACGAGGATCTCTTTTGGCGAGCTCCAGCTCCATGAGCAGATCACTTAGGTCTTGAAGCTTGTGGACTTCTTTAAGGTTGATCTTTGGGATGTCCTGCAGTCTCTTGAATAGGGCTTTCTCTATTGCTTCTGCGCTGCCAAAGGTGCGTTCCAGTCTTTGCCATGCAGCAGCGAGACCTGCTTCTGCTTGTCCCACATAAACGGTTCTGAGGCTCTTGATACGGTTTGTAGAGCCTGGGCCCAACCACTTGATCAGGAGGTCGAGCTCCTGTTCTGCAGTTAAGTTGAGATTGGCGATGGCTGCCTTGAAAGTTGCTTTCCAGGCCCTGTAGCTCTCTGCACGATCATCAAATTTTGTGAGACTAGTGTTGATTAGCTCTCTGCTCACCATGAACCTGGCAAACTCAGACATATCTGATTTCTCACCACTTGTTGCCACGACGACTCGTGATGCCCCTGGGGTGTATGGGCTGCCTGGCATGAATGGATGAGATGTTCCCGGGTAGAATGACGTTGCTGCAGGGTTGAGCTGTGGTTTAGCCTCTGTAGATTCTGATGACCGCTGCTTGAGCTGTGGAAGTGGGTCAGGAAACACTTGGTTGCCATCTTGCCGTGGTGACTGTGTTTGGGAGGGCACCTCTTGGTGACTGTTATTAATTTGCATTTGCACGGGTGCTTTAGGTGGTACTGGCACTGGTAGAGGTAAGTTGGAGGTTTCGGTGTTGTCGACTTGGACGGTACTGCAAACCGGGGTTGCTACAGGTAACTGATTCAGTACATAGTCTCTTGTGCGATCAACTGGATTGTCTGCTTCCAGTGGTGGCAAGTGAGCTGGATCAGGACCTTGGATCAATGCTTGCTCAAGTAGTCTCACTTTAGCTAGTGCAACTTCCTTTTCCATCTGTGACCGAAGAATCTTTATCTGAGCCTCTGCTTCTGCCCTTTTGGCTTCTGCTTTAGTGGCTTCTGCTTTTGCAAGGGCTTCTGCTTTAGCGGCTTCTGCTTTTGCAAGGGCTTCTGCTTCTACTTCTCTTTCTGTGAAGGAACGTCTCCCCTTGGATTCCTCTGCTCTTATGCGGGCCTCTAGTATCCAGTCGCTCAGGGCTGAGCTTCTTGAGGATGATGACCCAGATGACCGAGAGGAACGTCTAGATCAGTGTTTCTCAACTCCAGTCCTCAAGACCCACCAACAGATCAGGTTTTCAGGTTTACCCTCGATATTAGAAAGGGAATAATTCCATCACCTGTGCAACCTTAAGGCAATCCTGAAAGCCTGCTTGAGGAAAACCTGAAAACATGATCTGTTGGTGGGTCTTGAGGACTGGAGTTGAGAAACACTGGTCTAGATGAAGTTGATCGGTGTGATCTAGTTTCTTGCTGGTGAGAGATACGGTGTTCGGACTTGTCTATGGCATCTTGCACCTTGGCATCTCTTTCCTTGTCCACCTCTTCTGCCTTGCTCAGGTCTGAAAGGGCTTCATCAATTTTAGAGTCTTTTAGAAAGGTAATGTACCTTGTTGACAGTCTCTTGTATCTTTCATGAGCTGTGTTCAGCCGTTCTATAGCGGCTTGTAAGCATGCGGCATCACCTGATGAGGATTCAAGTCTTGACATGTAAAGGTGACTCGTTCCCACAGTTCTTCCAGGTGTTCACATAGCTCATCTTTCATAGTGTGATAGTTTTCAGTGGCCTTCATCGTGGGGTTGAAAGAGCGCTTCGGTCGGACAACTTGGTCTGCTGAAAGCGTGGGATCTGCCTCCTGGGCTTCATGATGGACAGTATCAGCTTGTATTTGCTCTGTTTCAGCAGTGGGGAACTGTCCAAGGTTTTTTTCGGCCTTTTTCATTTAAGGTGTACTGTCTCTTTAAGAAACTTGACTTTTGAATAGGGGTCCGAAAATCGTTGTGCAGCTCTGCAAGGACTCCCTGATGAGATTCCCAAGGTGTCTTTAGCAAAACTTGGGGTTCGCAGTCCAGCAATGTGTAGTAACGAGGTATAATGTACTGCAAGTCTATAGAAGGAGTATAGCAAGAGAGAAGCAGCAGGTGCATAAACTGTCCCTTTACAATGCCAGCCGAGGTCATACAGGACGTGGCAGATGGGAGGGCTTCCCCTTAGGCTTGTCCAGGCATGCACTGTGCAGGCAGACTAGTGCACAAGGCTTGTTGCTAGGCAGATTACATGGGAAGTTACAGGGTTCTTAGGGATCTGTAGCCGGGATATTGAGCTGTTAAGCAGTCTTCTGACTGATTTGGGCTCTCCAGGAAGTTTTTCCTTTGGGCTGTTAAGCAGTCTTCTGACTGTTCTGTCCCCACTTAAAGGCGATGGAAGACGCGTAGTTGTGTGAGGTTGTGAGAATCTTACCTTCGTTTTTCCTATAGGTGAGGCAGACAGGACCAGAGCGCTCCAGAGTGAAACATGCACATGCTGAGATGAAACAATGGTGGTTTATTTTCTCCAAAGGTTAGGACATACAGAGTGCAGTAATCCAAGTACTTGGCATTGTAATTCTCCTGCGATGTTTGTCTCTGAAGCTACTACGTGTTCAGAAGACTTTGCTCCTAGTAGCTCCAATAAGGGATGTTGTTCTCAGAAACTCTGGTTTGGAATGCACATACCAGGATGTGATGCAAGAGGGTCATCAGACACTCCCATGGGCTGGACAAAAGAAACAGAGGAGCCAAAAGGTCTGACCAGTAGATGGCAGCAGAGACAAGCATGAAAAACATTAAATAACCGTTTTAACTAAGACAAATAGATACAGCACAAATACTACTCTATCCCTACCATGTTGATCTAAAAGAAGGCAAAAACTCCAAGACACATTCAGCCAATTTGTGTCACGGGGAAAAAATTTCTTCTCGACCCCGAGAAAAGGCGATCAGTCCTAGAACCCTGGATCAAAGCTAATGATGTTATTTCTAGCTAAGTAATTAATATTGTAGTGCTAATTAAACTAGTACTATAGTGTTTATAGATTTTAGGTGTTATACTATTCTTATCCTGCTCTCTTATTACAGTATTATTCTAACTTTTATATTCTTTTCTAAGTTAGTGTTTTATTTTTATAGATATAACTATTTTATTACTATTATTATCCTGCTATCTTATAACAGTATTATTCTAACTTTTGTATTTTTTATGCGGAAGGAAGGAGGTGGGCGGGATGTTACGTCCCGCTCATCTCCGCCCCTCCGCTTCTATTGGGCGGCGGTTCAGTGACGCAGCTGTGATGTCGCTGTGACGTTGAACGAACCGCCCCCTTAGAAAGGAGGCGGTTCGCCGGTCACAGCGACGTCGCCGGACAGGTAAGTAGTGTGACAGGTTCACGCGATGTTGTGCGGCACGGGCAGCGATTTGCCCGTGTCGCACAACAGATGGGGGTGGGTACCCACGCTAGCGATATCGGTACCGATATTGCAGCATGTAAAGCGGCCTTTACTCATCTTCTCTCCAAATCACACCTAACCACTTCTTCTCTTAACTCCATCCCACCTCCTCCCCAACCTCACCACTATGCTTGTCCCGGTCCTAACTCATCTCTTCAATTTATCATTAATGCTATTCCAATCTCCAAGATTCTATCCCACTATGTAGTAGCTGTATTAACAATATTATCAAATACCTCCAAATGGAAATGTAGTATAGTTCTCTTGATTAGCTATGTCTCTTACCTCATGTGCAGGGCATTGCAGCATAGGTATGCCCCCTTGGCCATACAAATCCCACCCCCAGGTGGCCCCCTTGGCAGTACATATCCCACCACCAGGCGGCCCCCATTGCAATACAGATCTCACCTTCCAGGCTGCCCCCTTTGCCATACAAATCCCACAGCACGGGCTGACTCCTTTCCTATACAAAACCTACCCCATAGGCTGCCCGCTTTGCCATACAGATCCCATGCTGCAGGCTGCCCCCTTTGCCATACAGATCTCTCATTGTAGGCCGCGCCTTTTTCCATACTCATCCCACCCCATGCAGACCCTTTTTCCATACAGATTTCCCCCAAGGTTGCCCATTTTTCTATACAGATCCCACCTTGCATGCTGCCCCCTTAGTCATACAGATACCACCCTCAAAGGCTGCCCCCTTATTCATACAGATCTCATGGCACAGGCTGCCCCTTTTTTTTTACAGACTCAATCACATAGGCTGCCCACTTTTCTATACAGATCAAACCCCACAGGCTGCCCCCTTGACCATACAGACTCCAAATGCAGGCTGCCCCCTTTGCCATACAGATTTCATCCTGCAGGCTGCCCCCTTTGTCATACAGATCAAACCCAGCAGGCTGCCCCCTGTGTCAAACAGGTCCCACCTCGCAGGCTGCCTCCTTTGCCATACGGATTCCACCCTGCAGGCTCCCCCTTTTCCATGATCATCCCACCCAATGCCGCCCCTTTCCATACTCATCCCAGCCCAAAGGCTGACTCCTTTTCCATGTACATCCCACCCCATGCAGCCACCTTTTCCATACAAATTTACTCCCAGGCTGCCCCTTTTTCCATACAGATCCCATCCCTCAGTCTGACCCCATTTCTATACAGATCCCATCCTACAGGGTGCCCCCTTTGCCATACAGATCCTACCTCACAGACTTGCCGCTTTGCGATACAGATCCCACCCTGCAGGCTGCCCCTTTTTCCATACTCATCCCACCCAATGTTGCTGCCTTTACATATTCATCCCATCCCACAGACTGCCCCCTTTTCCATGCAGATCCCACCCCATGCAGCTCTCTTTTCCATACAGATTTACCCGAAAGCTGCCCCTTTATCGAGGCAAATTCCACCTTGCAGGCTGCCCCCTTATTCATACAGATCCCATCCCACAGGCTGACCACTTTTCTATACAGATCCAACCCCACAGTCTGTCCCCTTTGCCATGCAGATCCTACTCGCAGGCTGCCCCTTTTGCCATACAGATCCCTCCATACTGCCCCCTCAGACATGCAGATCCCAGCCTATGCGGCCCCCGTTTCCTATACAGATCCCCCATACTACCCCCTTTCCCATGCAGATTTCATCACATGCAGCCTCCTTTTCTATACAGACCCCACCTAAGCTGACCCTTTTTTCATACAGTTCCCAAACTACAGCTCCCAGTATCTTCAGCTCAAGGAGTGCTTACCTGCTCCTAGCTCCAGTGACCTCTCCTCCTCAGTGGCGCTCTGCAGAGATGCTGGCAGCGTGATTATGTAAACTCATTACGCTGCCATGAACTTTGGAGCCTGCGCACTCCACCGTGTGCTGGGTCACGGAGTTGATTGGAGCTCCACTGAACCCGGAAATGACAGAGATACAGAGGTTAATTTGTATTAGACGCTAAAACAAATGAATAAACGACAGCGCCCCCAGACCTCCAAAAACAGTAATATCCAGTTTGCACTTAGTATTTTATTAGTGTAGATATGACAGAGTACAATTATCATCAAAACAGAGGAGGCAACTTATGTAATAATCTTTATTTATCAAGTTAGTTTACCAGCTCAAGGTCTATAAATTAATTCCCTGATCTGTCATTTCTGAGTTGGTGATAAACTATTTGTGCCAGCCGCTGTGCATGATGTAGGCTGACTCACACTGTAAGCTGCTGGGCTCCATGACATTGTATGTAGCAGCAATGTCAGAGCTGGTGGGCAGCAGCAGTACAACTAAGGCTATGTGCACACGCTGCGTTTTTTTGACGCTGCATTTTTGTGCATTTTTGGCCGCTAAAAATGCACAAAAACGCACCCGCGGCAAAAAAAGCGGCAAAAAACGCATGCTTTTTTACCGCGATTTGGTGCGTTTTTGGCTGCATTTTGCTGCGTTTTTCATCTCTGCGTTTTTCTGTGTTTTTCCAATGCATTGCATGGGGGGAAAACGCAGAAAAATGCAGGAAAGAATTGACATGTCCATTTTTTTTTAAGCTCAAAAACGCAGCTTAAAAAAAAAGTTGTGTGCGGACAGCAAAAATTAAAACTCATAGACTTTGCTGGTGAAACAAAGTCATGCAGTTTTGAGGCCAAAAAACGCACCCGAAAAACGCGCAAAAACGCCGCGAAAAACTCACTGTGTGAACTTACCCTAACAGCGGCAGAGCAGTGGGCAGAACTCTGACAGGTATCTGATTAGGTCTCTGTCAGGGTCAAATAGGAGGAGTAAGTTGGTAGACATGGGGGGCCTTAGCAATCCCCCAGCACCTTCAATCTCATCGCTGGGAAGCCATTGAGTATAAAGATAGCCTTCTCCTGACTAACCACCTAGATGCGGAATTAAGCATATGAGGGGTTAAGCTGCCAGGAGCTCTACATAGATACTATATTTTTTCTAAAGATGCATGTGAGGTTCTTAGCACACACCTCTTCCAATGAGTCCCTAGACTAACTTATCACTAAATTACTGACTAACTGGGACTAAAGGCTGCTTTACACCAGACAATCTATCGTGCGATAGATCATCGGGATCACGGTTTTTGTGATGCACATCCGGCATCGCTGGCGATGCCGGCCTGTGTGACACCTCCTAGCGATGCAGTATCGCTCACAAATCGTGAGTCGTGTACTGGTCGCTAGGTTCCATAATATCAGTTCTGAAATCGGGCGCCGGTTGTTCATCGTTCCCGTGGCATCACACGTCGCTCCATGTGACACCACGGGAGCGATGAACATCGCGTACCTGCCTCCCGCGTCAGCCGCCGGCTCTATGTGGAAGGAAGGAGGTGGGCGGGATGTTTACATCCTGCTCATCTCCGCCCCTCCGCTTCTATTGGCTGGCGGCCGTGTGACGTCGCTGTGACGCCGAACGTCCCTCCCACTCCAGGAAGTGGACGTTCGCCGCCCACAGCGAGGTCGCACGAGAGGTAAGTATGTGTGATGGGGATTACCGACTTTGTGCGCCACGGACAGCGATTTTCCCGTGACGCAAAAAGGACGGGGGCGGGTACGATCGATTGTGAAATCGCACAATCGGTCGTACCATGTAAAGCAGCCTTAAGTCACATCTGATATAACTACCATTTTTACCATTACTTCACTACTACTTTTTTAAATGTCCATCTGTTATTATAATTTTCTTTATTTTTTTATCATTTTTCTTACCTTTGTTCAAATTGTTGTATTAAAAAATCCTAATAAATTATGCCTAATGGTTTTTAATCCAGAAGAAGGCAAAAACCCAGGACACGTTCAGCCAATTTGTGTCACAGGGGAAAAATTCCTTCTCGACCCCAGGAAAAGGCGATCAGTCCTAGAACCCTGGATCAAAACTAATGATGTTATTTCTAGTTAAGTAATTAATATTAAGGAGCTAATTAAACTATGACTATAGTGTTTATAGATTTTAGGTGTTATACTATTCTTATACTGCTCTCTTTCTAATTTAGTGTATTATTTTAACAGTTATAACTATTTTATTACTATTATTATCCTACATTCTTATTATAGTATAATTCTAACTTTTCTATAACTATTAATACTACTCTATCCCTACCATGTTGATCTAAAAGAAGGCAAAAACTCCAAGACACATTCAGCCAATTTGTGTCACAGGGAAAAAAATCCTTCTCGACCCCGAGAAAAGGCGATCAGTCCTAGAACCCTGGATCAAAGCTAATGATGTTATTTCTAGCTAAGTAATTAATATTGTAGTGCTAATTAAACTAGTACTATAGTGTTTATAGATTTTAGGTGTTATACTATTCTTATCCTGCTCTCTTATTACAGTATTATTCTAACTTTTATATTCTTTTCTAAGTTAGTGTTTTATTTTTATAGATATAACTATTTTATTACTATTATTATCCTGCTATCTTATTACAGTATTATTTTAACTTTTATATTTTTTTCTAAGTTAGTGTTTTATTTTTATAGATGTAACTATTTTATTACTATTATTATCCTGCTATCTTATTACAGTATAATTCTAACTTTTCTATAACTATTAGTATTACACTATCCCTACAATGTTGATCCAGAAGAAGGCAAAAAACCCAGGACACATTCAGCCAATTTGTGTCACAGGGGAAAAATTCCTTCTCGACCCCGAGAAAAGGCGATCAGTCCTAGAACCCTGGATCAAATTGCTGTTCTACCTATTACTACTGTTATTTTCTTCATATTTTTACTACTTTCTTTTTATCACTCATATTATTGTTCTTATTATTATACTTACCACCGCCATCTTTGATATTTCAGTGTTGAGGCCCCGGCAGGAGGATACATATGATATTTCTCCTTCCTCTCAAGAATCAGTTGATTTATTTGGCGGTTGTCCTGCTGGATCCTTCTTTCTTGTCTCCTCTTTGCAGGGATGTGGATGTCCAGTTTTATCTCCCTAACCGACTTTTTTGGCATGTATTTTTCTTCTTCTTCATCCAGGTAGGCGCATAATTCTCTCCAAACTTTTTTTCATCTTCTTCTTCCCTTTTACTTTTTCCTCTGACTTCAATTGTCCTGGATGGCTTAGGCTGTTCTTCTTGCCGAACTCTATATATTTTCTGGGCCTCGGGGCCCAGTAAATAAATAAATGTCACAAACACTGTGAAAAGTACTGCATTTTTCGGACTATAAGACACACTGGACCATAAGATGCACCCTGGTTTTATATACCCCCATCCTGCTCATATACCCCCATTCTGCTCATATACCCCCATCCTGCTCATATACCCCCATCCTGCTCATAATATACCCCCATCCTGCTCATAATATAACCCCCAACCTGGTATATGCCCTCATCCTGCTATATACCCCATCCTGCTATATGGCCTGTATCCTATGGCACAGAAAAAATAAAAGTTTATACTCACCTTTCCTCACTCCCTGCAGCATCGATCATCTTGCTCTCTGTGTCAGTAGCAGTGCCGCTGACCTGTGCGGAGCATTCCCCTGCAGCATCGCTAGTTCTCCTGTCTGCCTGTCAGCTGACCTGTGTGGAGCGCGCGCGCAGCGATGACGTCATCATTGTGCTCACCGTTCGCTACACAGATCAGCTGGCCGGCAGACAGGAGGACGAATGATGCTGCATTCAGCGGTGATGGCTCCACCGGTGAGTATACCATTCTTATTCACTGTCCCCCGCGCGGATGATGATGCGCGGGGGGCAGTGAATACAGCCGCACATGATCACTCCAGGCTGTAGTTGCCAGGGGTGATCACGCGGGCTGGCTGTTACTTATGCGTGCGCACCCCGCCCATCATCCCGCCCACCTGTCAGCGCCGGCTTCAGCGCTGAGAGATGGTGGGCGGGAGGATGGGTGTGCATATGTAATGAGCGGGTCCACATGGTCACTGCAGGCGCTGCTACAGTCTGCTCGTGCCCCCGATGACCCGCTCCACTGCAGCACCCTCATTCCTCACAGCCCTACATTCAGATTATAAGATGCACCCCCACTTTCCCCCAACATTTGGGGGGAAAAGTGCGTCTTATAGTCCAAAAAATACGGTAATTATACTTTTTTCACATTGCAAAAAAGTAAATGGAAGTAGCCGCTGGTAGAGTACAGATTCCGTGTCCAGATCTGTCAGATAATGGAAAAGAAGACAACCAAATAAGTACTATCACGCTTCTAAAGGCTTGAGTCCAAACCACCTGAGTTAGGAGGTGTGGACCCTACAGATAAAAGGGCGCTAATGAGAAATATAGTATATCCAGGGGCATAATTACCGCGGTCGCAGAGGTCACCATTGCGACCGGGCCCGGCAGGTTAGGGGCCCTCAGTTGCCCTGCAGATCAGCAGTCAGCTCCTTCCTGTGAGAGAGGAGCTGCACTGTTCAGTCGCATACCACGCGGCCGCTATATGACCCGGTGCCACCGCAATTGACATCGACACCAGCGGCAGCACCGGGCCCTCCTCCCCTGTCATCACACACAGCAATGATAAAGCATCGAGCGGCCCACGCCGCTCCATCATTCTCCCCCTATGCCTGGGCGGTGACGTCACTCCTGTGCGACTGCTGTGCTGAGGCATGCAGAGTGCAGGATGGGAGGACGCTGACCGGAGCAGCAGAAGAATGAGGAAAGAGGTGGGTACTTGTTGTTTGTTTGGGTTTTTTTATATATATAAATCAGTGACACGGTGGCCAGAGACCTGGTGGGCTGCATTATACATGGAGGCTTGGGGTACTGCATTATACATGAAGACCTGGTGGGCTGGCTGCATTATAGATGGAGGCCTGGGGGGCTGTATTATACATGGAGACCTGGAGGGGCTGCATTATACATAGAGGCCTAGGGGGCTGGCTGCATTATACATGGAAGCCTGGGGGGCTGGCTGCATTATACATTGAGGCCTTGGGGGGCTGCACTATACATTGAGGCCTGGGGGTGCTGCATTATACATGGAGATGGAGGCCTTGGGGTGCTGCATTATACATGGAGGTCTGGTGGTGCTGCATTATACATGGAAGCCTGAAGGTGCGGCATTATACAAGGAGCCTGGGGGTGCCGCATTATACATGGAGGCATGGGGGGCTGCATTATACATGGATACTTGGGGGGTGCTGCATTATACATGGAGGTCTAGGGGGGGCTGCATTATACATGGAGGCTTGGGGGGCTGCATTATGCATGGAGATCTATGGGGCTGCATAATAAACATGAAGGACACCTTATACATGGACTATACGGGTGCATTATACATGGAGGTCTATAGAGCTGCATTATAGATGGAGGTCTATGGGGCTGCATTATACATGGAGGTCTATGTGGATGCATTATACAACATGAAAAAACCTTATACAAGGACTATAGGGGTGCATTATACATGGAGGAGTATGAGGCTGCATAATACAATATGAAGGGCACCTTATACATGGAATATAGGGTTGCATTATACATGGAGGAGTAGGGGGCTGCATAATACAAAATGAAGGTTTATGGACTGCATTATAATACATATAGGACTACAGGGGCTACATTATATTATATGGAGGACTATGGAGGCTACCTTATACATGGTGCATTCTAAAACATGGAGGACTATGTGGTGCAGTATAATATATGGAGAACTATGGGGTGAATTCTAATACATGGAGAACTATGGGAAATGCATTATAATAAATGGAGGACTATGGATGTACATTCTAATATAGGAAGGGTTATGTGGGTCCCGCTATACTATATGGAAGACTATGTGGGGGCCATTATAGTATTTTGAGAACTATATGCAAGGAGGGACAAAGATACAAGCATGGCATGGGAATGTTTTGTGCTGAGGGAAAAAGGATCTTTCCCTCAGCACCCAGCTTTCCCATGCCCTGATATGGGAAAGCTGGGTGCTGAGGGAAAGATGGATATCAGAACATAGGAAAGCTGGGTGCTGATTGAGGGATTTCAGAGCATGGGAAACCTGGATGCTGAGGCTAAGAGCCAAGTGTCAGCATCATTATCCTGTACCCCGAGTGTCAGTGTCATTATCCCATACCCCAAGTGTCGGTGTACATAGAGACGGGGGGGGGGGAACCAGGTCCGAACTTTGCACCAGGGGCCATCAAACTCTAGTTACGCCATTGCTCAAAAGAAATAAAAAGTAATAAAAAAAGTAATGCAAAACATCTAGCAAAATTAATTCAGACTCCAAATCCCACACAAAAAAATCAAACTTCAAAAGTTAGATCACAAAAACTTGTATACCAGAACCCTGATTTAGCCGCCTCAGCTCATCACAATTAAATCAGATTTTGGAAATAAAACCCCAAATTAATTTAGCCTCCAGACCTCACAATTAACTTAGATCCAATATAGAAACATTTAATCTGACTTGAGAAGTCAGACCCCACAATTAATTTAGATAGAAGATTAGACTCTAAAGGCCCCATTACACGGGACGATATATTTAACAATATGTCGGCGGGGTCACAGAGTTTGTGACGCACATCCGGCATCGTTAGAGATATTCTACCGTGTGACACCACTGAACGACTGTGAACGAGCAAAAATACTCACCTTATCATTGCTCGTTGACACTTCGTTCATTTTCATAATATCGTCACACCTTCTCTGCGCCGGTTGTTCATCGTTCCCGAGGCAGCGCACATCGCTCCGTGTGACACCCCGGGAACGATGAACACAGCTTACCTGCGTCCCGCCGACAATGCGGAAGGAAGGAGGTGGGCGGGATGTTATGTCCCGCTCATCGCCGTCCCTCCGCTTCTATTGGCCGGCCGCTGTGTAACGTCGCTGTGACGCCGCCGAACGTCCCTCCCCCTTCAGGAAGAGGATGTTTGCTGCCCACAGAGACGTCGTCCGGGAGGTAAGTACGTGTGACGGGGGTTACCGACTTTGAGCGACACGGGCAACAAATTGCCCGTAACGCACAAACGATGGGGGCGGGTGCGATCGCACATGCGATCGCACGATAAATCAAAACGTGTAATGGGGCCTTAAGATTAATTCAAATCTCATAACAGACCCTAAATTATCCAGACAAACTATAACCCTAAATTAATTCAGATATCTGACCAGTTACCTCAATTAATACATACCCCAAACCAGACACAAAATGTATTCAAGTCTCAAAGCAGACATTAGACCATAGATGAAATATCTAAACTAATGAGACTCCACACTTGACCTCTGAATCAGACTCCAGGTCAAATCTTAAGTCACAGAGCAGACTTCATATGTCCGCCAGCTCAAAGGTCCTACAAGGCAATGGGGCTGTCTGCTGTGTATGGGCAGTATGAGGTACCCTTGTTAGGAAATATTGAATTATATATTTTCTTTTTCTTCCTCTGATACCTGGTGGCCACATAATCATAATTCGGTGAGAAGAATAAAATCTCAACATTGTTGTCCAAATTCTTTTGGTTTCCAAGAAGATGTGACATATTTGTAATGACTGATACAATAAAATACTTATTTATGAGCTGTTCTTTGGAGACACTACCTTAGAAAAGCCGCTTTCCCACTGCATTCCAATCTCCGTTCAGTGGTTCCATCGGAGCTCCCATCAGAACCGACCCTAAAACGGGTTTCGGACATATGCGCCGATGGGGTCATTGACTTTAATGGTGCAGACAGAGTCACCGTGTGCTCTGTCGTGCACCATTTTCAGGAATATATGCTTTTTGGAGGTGGACAGAAAGTGGGGTGGTTCTGATGGAAGCCCCGATGAGGACAATTGAACGGAGATCAGAATGTAGTGTGAAAGCGGCCGAAGGCTCACACAGATCAGATTTAATACAGTTACTTATAGACTCTTAGGACACTAATTTTCTAGCCCTAAATATTTTGTTTACGTATGCTTATCAATAGTAACATTGGGCTTGTTTTTCTTTAAAAAAAAAAAAAAAATGCCACAAAGGAGAATCCATTTTTTTCTAAATACAAGTGTGTCAAAGCCTAAGGTAGAAACAAAATGAGCATATACCCTGCTGTAAAAAATAAGTAAAAAGTAATAGTGCATATACATAACATAGGGTACTTGGTACAAACTGTTTTTGAAATAAAATAAAAAAGCATAAAGCCATCCCACCGCGACAAGGTGTACCCAACCGGGACAGTCCCTAATCCTCTAATATTAAAACTTTATCTACTGCAGTGTTTCTCAACTCCAGTCCTCAAGATCCACCAACAGATCATGTTTTCAGGTTTTCCTCAATCAGATTTTCAAGATTTCCTTAATGTTGCACAGGTGATTGAATTTTTCCCTGTCCAATATTGAGGAAAACCTGAAAACATGATCTGTTGGTGGGCATTGAGGAATGTAATTGAAAAACCCTGATCAAGTGTCAAACGGTGTCAATGTACATAGATGGGGGTAGAGAAGGACCGGGGCCAGACTGCCATGGCTCATGGTGGGGTGTCTATGCAGTAGGGCCCTAGTCTCTACCTTATCTATATTGACGTCATTTGACACTGGATGAGGTTTTAATATTAGAGAATTAGGGACCACCTGGATTGGGGTACACTTTGTTACGGGGGGATGTCTTTACACTTTTTTTTTTTTTATCTAAAACAGTGCATATTAAGTACCCTATGTTATTTATACTTTTACTTTTTATTTACAGCAAGGTACATGCTTATTTTGTTTTGATCTTAGGTTTTGTCAGTTAAATGGTCAAAGTGTGAACATACTTCTATGATGTGCATGTATACCAACTTAAGCCCGCTTTACACGCTACAATATATCTTACGATGTGTCGGCTGGGTCATGTCGTAAGTGACGCACATCTGGCATCGTAAGGTACATTGTAGTGTGTTACAGGTACGTGCGATTGAACATTAAAACGTTCATCGCATGCACGTCGTTCAATTCCTAAAAATTGAACGTCAGATTGTTCATCGTACCCGGGGTAGCACACATCGCAGTGTGTGACACCCCGGGAGCAATGAACAGATCTTACCTACATCCTGCGGCTCCCGCCGGCAATGCGGAAGGAAGGAGGTGGGCGGGATGTTTACGTCCCGCTCATTTCCGCCCCTCCGCATCTATTGGCCGGCTGCCGTGTGACGTTGATGTGACGCCGAACGTCCCTCCCAATCCAGGAAGTGGACGTTCGCCGCCCACATCGAGGTCATATGGACAGGTAAGTACGTGTGACGGGGGTTAATCCTTTGTGCGGCACATTCAACAAATTGAATGTGCCGCACATACGATGGGGGTGGGTACGATCGCATGCGATACCGTATGCTGGATCGTAGGGTGTAAAGCAGGCTTTATACTCTGGCTCATGTCTTAAAGGGGTGGTTCACTACTCTGCAATAGTGGCCACATCTCTGTTAGGCCCCCTTCATATATGTTATTTTTTTATACATACCAGAATCACTGACATACACAGACCCATTATAATCAATGGGTCTGCTCACACTTCAGTGATTTTTCACTGAACGTGTCTCCGTGCAGCGTACACCCGTGGCTGTGATTCTGCACAGAGACAAGTCAGTTTTTTTTCTGGCATCACTGATAACCCACGGACTACACTATGGTGTGATCCGTGTGTGATCTGTGAAACACGTACCAGAAAATCACGGACATATTAAATCTTAAATATTTTCAACTTACCTTGCCTGCGATTCGCTCTGCAGCCTCCGCTCTCGGCAGCTCCTGCCTGGCTCATGAATATTCATGAGAGCAGGAATAGCCGACCAGGAAGTAGCTGCTGAGAGCAGTGGGCGGACGCTGCAGAGCTGGAGACTTCAGCACCATGGACAGCAGGAACGAAAGCAGGTGAGTAATGTCCATATGCAATCACGGATCACGGATTGCACATGGACAACCCACGTGTGCCGTGAATCACATGTTTTACATGTCAGTGAAGAACGTCAGTGTTTTTCCTGCTTGTGGCTCTCTGCAGCAAAGGAAAGCATGCACGACATGCTGGGCTGTAATGAGCAGTGAAACACCACCCACAGACCAGTCACTCAGGAAGTCTGCAACCTGGGCTCAGTGATGTCAGGTCAACTGGAAGTTGGTGTGACATCACCAGATCTCAAAGGTCACATAGCTTGAGGGGGTCACTTCATGAGGATGAGTAGACCACAATAGCGCCACTCAGAGGCAGAAATGGCTGAACAAGGTATTCAGAAAAGCCTTCCCTATCAGTTTTACAGGGATGTGGCCACTATTGCAGAGTAGTGAACCACCCCTTTAAGTTAAAAATATATGTGTGGTCAATACAAAGGACAGGCACATGACTTATTCCTTCAAAAGAACATGCAAAGGACCAGGGGACATTCCAGGGGACATTCTTTATATGTGGAGGAATGGCGATTCAGGCAGCTAAATATGAAAGGTTTCTTTACAGTTAGAGAAGTCAGACTGTGGAATGCCCGACCGCAGACAGTAGTAATGGCAAATAATATAACAGCTTTTAAAAAAGGGCTGAATGATTTTCTCATGTTAAATGACATTGTGGGTTAATCTAACAATAGAAAATCTATAACTGGTGGAGAAAGATTGAACTTGATGGACCTATGTCTTTTTTTAAACCTATATACTGTAACAATGCAACATTAATAGGTTGTATGTTTCATAGTTATTGTTGAAAAAAAAAAACTATCACAGAATCATCACTGCAGCTATTGGTCATTCATAGTTTGTCTATGACATTTCATGTCAAATATTTGCAATACAATCCAATAAGATTCTGCAGAGAAATTCCTAACAAGGGAGTGTCTGACTTCATCATTGAAGCCTCTTAAGCTTTAAAATAAAACCGTCATATGACAATAAGTAGATAATTGTAATAGGAGCAATTTTATCATTTTGTTGTTTTATATTATTAGAAAGTTCTAGTTTTATGTAAATGTTTTATCTTACTTCTGCTTGTACATTAATGACTTATCCAAAACTGCAATAATTAAAAAACTTATACACATTCTTTTTATTGTAAGAAAAAGGTATTTTGTTCACAATAAAAATAATTTGGTGCTATGCTAATAGAATCAAATATATAGCATGGATACACTAACAAAAATAAGCTTATTACTACATATATACAGTAACAGAACCCAGCTTAACACATGGTATGGTAATAGAACCAAGCATACTACACAGACAAAACCAAGCCTACTGTATAGATAGAATGCTAGAACCAAGTTTAGTTCATAGACACAGCTCCAGAACCAAGAATACTACATGATGCAGTAACAGAGCTAAGATTACTACATAGATATGAGAATAGAACCAAGTTTACTACTTTGTTACTATAAAGTAACCAAATTTACTACATATATATGATTATAAAACTAAGCTTAGATACATACATAGATACAGTAACAGAATCAAGCATTCTACATAGATACATTAAATTAGCCAAATTTACTACATAGATACAGTAACAGAACCAAGCTTACTACATACATATAGTAAATTAAACAAGTTTACTACATTGGTATAGTAACAAAAACAAGCTTACTTACATAGATACAGTTACAGAACAAAGCTTTTTTTTTTTTTTTTTAATCAGATACTTTTTTTATTAAAACAGAATACATACAACAGAATAACAAATCGGCATCCAAATTAAGATTATCACATCTATTACCCCTTTAACTCCCCCTCCCGCCCCCTCCCCCACCCCGACAGCAACACTTCTCCCCGATACTACATCCCATTTAGTACACACTTAGAATACCCTCCAACTGCAGTATAGCAATCATCCCGTTGTGCAGGAGGAACAACTAGTAACACAAATAAAACAAAACACACATCAGAGGTCTCCAACGGCTATCCCGGTCCCAAATCAGTTTACGGGTCCATCACTCGTCCTATTCACATTGCAGCCAAGGAGACCATAGCTTCTCAAACATTTTAACATTCCCCCTTCTTTCATACACTCCGTGTTCCAGCTGAAGAATACATTTCAAGAACAAAGCTTTTTACATAGATATCAACCTCCAAACAAGCTTATTACATACAGTAGATATGGTCATCAAACCAAATTAGTACATAGGTATGGTAATAAAACCAAGCCTACTATATAGATACAATACCATAAACAAACTTATTACATAAATACAGTAACAGAACCAAGCTTACTAGGTAGATACAGTAACTGAACCAAGGATACTACATAGATACATTAAATTAAACAAGTTTACTATATTGGTATAGTAGCAAAACCAAGCTTACTTACATAGATGCAGTGACAGAACAAATCTTTCTACATAGATGCAGTAGCAGAACCAAGCTTATTACATAAATATGGTAATTGAACCAAATTAGTACATAGGTATGGTAATAAAACCAAGCTTACTATATTGATACAATACCGAAACCAAACTTATTACATAGATACAGTAACAGAACCAAGCTTACTACATAGATACAGTAACAGAACCAAGCTTACTACATACATACAGTAAATTAAACCAGTTTACTACATTGGTAAAGTAACAAAAAGAAGCCTACTTACATAGATACAGTTACAGAACAAAGCTTTCTACATAGATTCAGTGCATACAGATCACAGTGAAGAGGGGGTTAATACTCGAAACGCGTAGACCGATGGAATAAAAGAATAAGTTTATAACATCAACGTGCTACATCTTCATTTTGGCTGATGCGCGGCATTAACCCCCTCTTCACTCTGATATGTATGCACATCCACGTGGCGCTGCAGCAGACGCCATCATCCTATGCTCTATCAGTGGTTGTGACTATCACAACCTTTTCAGGTGAGTGTATTTTTCCTGATCTACCTCACTGATCTGTTGGTATTACACTATCAGCGCTCCTTATTTTTCAGTTTATACATAGATTCAGTAACAGAACCAAGCTTATTACATAAATATGGTAATTGAACCAAATTAGTACATAGGTATGATAATAAAACTAAGCTTACCATATAGATACAATACCGTAACCAAACTTATTACATAGATACAGTAACAGAACCAAGCTTACTACATAGATACAGTAACAGAACCAAGCTTATTACACATTTACAGTAACTGGTCTAAATTACTACTTAGGCATGGTAATAAAACCAAGCATACTGCATAGATACAGTAAAAGAACTTAGCTCCGTTCTATTCGTAAAAATTACCATGTGATTTGCAAAGGGCCCAAAAATTGCCATCCATGTTTAAAACGTCTGCAACAGTTGCAAGTAACATGCTAATTGTGTGAAGTTATTCACCCACAGGAATAATAAAAGTCACAAATAACTTATCAAGAATTTGTAGCCACCGACTTAAATGTAGCTTAAGGCTTTGTTCGCATTACTTTTGTGACGTGCATTTGGCATATATGTCAAGAACTAATTATATACAGCCATATGTATATGTAAAAAGTATTTATCTACTTTTTCCTCCCTGATCCTCTGCATTTGTCATGATTTTAGTCATGTTTCTTATGGTTTTTTGTTTTTTTTTTATTTTAAATCATCAATAGTTAATTTATCTGCAATTAAGAATATCTGTATGTTTTTATGACTTTTTTGTTTTATGTGTATTTTTTTGTGGGTAGATGGGCTATTTATGTTGATACTTGCCAACAAGTGCGTTATGGTAAATGCTGCCCTGGTAGCCATCACAGCCATGTCCTTCTAAGTTTTTGGGGAAAAACAATGAGTGGTAATTCATGGTTGTGATTGTACGGTTGTCAAATATATAGTGATAAATGATGAAATGTGATGAAGACAAATAGAAATATGACATTAAAGGGAATATGTCACCACTTTGACCTTTTTAAATTGTTAATATGGGCATATAGATAATAGAATGCTGGAAAAATCCATACCTGTATGTCTCATATATGATGCCTTGTTGTGGAAAATGATCTTTTATCACTATGTAAATGAGCTCTTCCAGGCTATGGGGCGGATGCTCCCTGGAACTTAACTCTCCCTCCCCTTTTATTTAAAATAATCTCTGAAGGCGGAGTTATCTTCCAGGCAGCATCTGCCCCATAGTCTGGAAGAGCTCATATACATGAAGTGGTAAAAGATGATATTTTCACAAGACATCTGATATGAGAAATAAAGGTATGGATTTTTTTTGCATTCTATAACCAATATGCCCATATTAAAAGTTTAAAAAGGTCAAAGTGGTGACAGATTCCCTTTAAGTGTTGGGTCACCACTATCAAAAACATTTTAAAAGCACAGAGAAAGGGTCACTTATGTGTCATACATAAATTAAGCAACAATTTACATAGAATTAGAAATGAGCCTACTGTATTCATAAGCCTGGCATTACGGTAATTCTCTCACCAATGATTGACAGACCTCAGTGTGTAAAGGCTTATAGATTACTTTTCGTCAGTCATTCTTAAGCATATGATGATGTAAAAGTGCTATAAGATCAATAAACAGATACATACAAAGAAAACAAGGATGAGAAGCATAAAGAAGTATAAACTGAGAGGAGGAAGGAATCCAGTATGATGCAACCAAAGCAATGAGGGTCATAGTTGAAATCTGCATGAGTCGTCTTCTGTTTAGTGGTTGTGCTCTCACATAAATACTGTGGTAAAGAACTCAATTGTTAAAGGGTTATTCCCATCTCCAAAATCCTATCCCAATATTTAGTAGGTATAATAATAATATTAGCAAATACCTGTACTTAGAAATGTAGTATAGTTCTCCTGATATATCCATGTCTCTTACCTTATGTGCAGGGCATTACAGCTTAGGTATCCGTGGTTACATCCACTCATATAGCCGTAATGCCCTGCACATGAGGTATGAGACCTGGCTATATTAGGAGAACTATACTAAATTTCTACAAGCCCTGGCAAAAGGTATGGAATCGCCTGGCTCTGAGGATGTTCATTCAGTTGTTTACTTTTGTTTAAAAAAAGCAGATCACAGACATGGCACAAAACTAAAGTAATTTCAAATGGCAACTTTCTGGCTTTAAGAAACACTAAAAACATCCTGAAAACATAATGTGCTGGCCAGTAACTGTTACTTTTCAAGACCAAACAGGGGGAAAAATTATGGAATCACTCAATTATGAGGAAAAAATAATAGAATCATTCTGAAAATTTTCATTCACAAAACTAATACCTGCATCAAATAAGATCTGCTCGTTAGTCTGCATCTAAAAAGGAGTGATCACACCTTGGAGAGCAGTTGCACCAAGTGGACTGACATGAATCATGGCTCCAACATGAGAGATGTCAATTGAAACAAAGGAGAGGATTATCAAACTCTTAAAAGAGGTTAAATCATCACGCAATGTTGCAAAAGATGTTGGTTATTCACAGTCTGAGTCTAAAATATGGACCAAATACAAACAACATGGGAAGGTTGTTAAAGGCAAACATACTGGTAGACCAAAGAAGACATCAAAGTGTCAACACAGGAAACTTAAAGCATTATGTCTCCAAAACAGGAAATGCACAACAAAACAAATGAGGAACGAATGAGAGGAAACTGGAGTCAATGTCTGTGACCGAACTGTAAGAAACCACATAATGGAAATGGGATTTACATACAGAAAAGTTAAACAATAAAAAGATGAATGCCTGAAGAGAACATGTTAATTTACACAGTCATTGATGATATTGGGCTGCATGTCAGGTAAAGGCACTGGGGAGATGGCTGTCATTACATCTTTAATAAATGCCCAAGTTTACATTGAAATTTTGGACACTTTTCTTATCCCATCAATTGAAAGGATGTTTGGGGATGATTAAATCATTTATCAAGATAATAATGCATCCTGCCATCGAGCAACAACTGTGAAAACATTCCTTGAAAGAAGACACATAAGGTCAATGACATAGCCTGCAAATAGTCCGGATCTCAATCCAATTGAAAATCTTTGTTGGAAGTTGAAGAAAATGGTCCATGACAAGGCTCCAACCTGCAAAGCTGATCTGGCAACAGCAATCAGAGAAATTTAAAGCCAGATTGATGAAGAGTACTGTTTGTCACTCATTAAGTCCATGCCTCAGAGACTGCAAGCTGTTATAAAAGCAAGAGGTGGTGCAACAAAATACTAGTGATGTATTGGAGTGCTCTTATGATTGTTTGTTTTTCATGATTCTATAATTGTTTCCTCATAATTGAGTGATTCCATAATTTTTTCCCCGTTTGGTCTTGAAAAGTAACCGTTACTGGCTAGCACATTATGTTTTCATGATTGCTATTAGTGTTTCTAAAAGCCAGAAAGTTTCCATTTGAAATTACTTTAGTTTGGTGCCATGTCTGTGATCTGCTATTTTTTAAACAAAATTAAACAACTGAATGAACATCCTCAGAGCCAGGGGAGTCCAGAATTTTGCCAGGTGTTGTAATTGGAGTTATTTGCTAATATTATTATTATTATTATTATTATTATTATTACACCTGCTACATATTGGGATAGGGTCTTGGAGATGGGAATACCCCTTTAAATCGGTTTTCCCACGAACAACATACATTTTACTCAGCTGATTTTGGAATAATAATACGTTTCACAACTGGATCTGTTAAAAGAAAATGTCCGTGTGCCAGGCCCGGACTGACCATAGGGCAATTCTGGCAAATGCCAGATGGGCCGGTCCCTGTTGTGGGCCGGTCCCTGTAGAGGGCTGCTGCATCTGCAGCCACCGCCACACTCCTTAGCAGTGTGTGCATGGCGGGCACACTAGCTGCAGCAGGACCAAGAGGCACCGCTGTGGTGTGCCGGCCCTGCTGTGTGATAGTGTGCCCGGCATACACACTGCTGAGGAGCACAGTGGTGGCGGTGGCGGTGACCACAGCTTCCTCCTTCTGTTCCTATTCAAATGTATTTGCGTCTTTCAGACGTAAATACATTTGAACAGTGCGCCCGGACTGGGCCTCTCCCCCGACTTGCAGCAACGTGATGAGATCAGAACTTTGCTGATGTCATCACAGTGCTGCGGGCGCCACACTTGATGCATCAGGCAGCAGTAAACGCTCCATGGAGGAACCGAAGAGACAGGTTTAATTAATGGGGATAAGTGGGGAGGGGCTGAGGACACATAACGGGGAACACTTGTGAAGGAACACAGCTTTGTGACAGGCAGAGGAGGAGCACTGTATTCCGAGGGAGGGGGGGGGCAGTAGTGTGTAGTGATGGGGTAGTGTAATTTGTGTGTGTAGGGTGTGATGGGGGGTGCATTGTATTATGTTTGGGGAGGGGGTAATGGAGGGTGCATTGTATTGTGTGTGGGGGAAGGGGTAATGGGGGGTGCATTGTATTGGGTGTGGGGGGAGGGGTAATGGGGGTGCATTGTATTGTGAGTGTGGGGAGGGGGTAATGGGGAGTGCATTGTATTGTGTGTGTGTGTGGGGAGTGGGTAATGGGGGGTGCATTGTATTGTGTGTGTGTGTGTGTGTGTGTAGTGGGTGATGGGGAGGTGTATTGATTGTGTAGGTGTGTGTGGGGGGAGGGGTAATGGAGCATGCATTGTATTATGTCTGGGGAGGGGGTAATGGAGGGTGCATTGTATTGTGTGTGGGGGGAGAGGTAATGAGGGTGCAATGTATTGTGTGTGTGGGGAGAGGGTAATGGGGGGTGCATTGTATTGTGTGTGTGGGGAGGGGGTAATGGGAGGTGCATTGTATTGTGTGTGTGGGGAGGGAGTAATGGGGGGTACATTTTATTTGTGTGTGTGTGTGTGTGTGTGTAGTGGGTGATGGGGGGTGTATTGTATTGTATTGTGTGTGTGGGGGGGGCGAGGGGTAATGGAGCATGCATTGTATTGTGTGTGTGCGTGAGGGTAATGGGGGTGCATTGTAGTGTGGGTGTGGGTGTAGGGATGGGCGCGGAGTCATTAAGCGAGGACTAATTAGTGTGATATCAGTGATATTAGTCCTGGACCTGTCCACACAGGTACAATCCCATGTAGTGACTGTAAGACACATAAACAATTGGGCAATGCACATCTCGTATTTAATGCAAATGCCACTCCATAAGGGACATTCAGAAAAAAGATTGAGAAAAGGAGTTTTCAGGCTGATTATAAAATATAACAACTTTATTTGATATGAAAATTTAAAAGAAATTCAGTTTATATAATTACAATATCAAGGTGCAAAATAATGGGTGAGAAACCCACATGCTAGTGAGAAAGCCCAGGCAAGAACACCCAAGGAGTGGAAAGTCCAGAGAAGCAGGACTCAATAACAATATAGTCCCATAATAGCTGACAGGTGATGAGCCCTCATGCATATTCAAAGAGATAATAGATGAATTAGGTTATCACTGACCAGTGTCAGGCTATTTCTATGCAGAAGGCAACAAAACGAGTCAGCATAGGGTTAAGAAAAATAATGTCCTAGGACTTACACATAGCTAAGGTGGTCGCCTGGACGCCTCACAGCAGCAACCACGCACATTTTTCACGGACGTGTCAGAGGTGCGTTTTGCTGTGTTTATGGGCTCCGTGTGTTATCCGTGATAACACACGGAGAACGGGAACTTTCTACTCACCTGTCCCTGGCGTGGCTGTCCGTGGTGCTGATCTTCGGTCTCCGGTCCTGCGACTCCCCGCTGCTGCAGCTTCCGGCCGCAGGTAAGAGAATATTCAATTAGCATAATGAGCGGCGGTCGGCACCAAGTGACAGCAGCGGCAGAGACAAGAGGGCTGGAGAAGGTGAGTAAAGATTTGGTTTTTTTCTCACAGACATGTCTTCTCTCCAGTGCGTGTCACACGGAACACCTCCGTGTGGTCCGTGTGTGTTACGTGTGACACGTTTGCGTTCTGTGTGACACCCGTGATGCCGGAGAGAAAACTGACATGTCGGCGTGAGAAACACACTGACACACGTAAGTACGGAACGGACACACGTTCCGTGCGCAAATACTTACGTGTGTCCAAAACTATAGGAATACCTAGGTCTACGTGTGTACGTGTCTCCAGTACATGAGAAAACTGCCAAACACGTACCAGAGGCACGTACGTGTGAAAGAGGCCTTAAAGGGATTTCCCACCAACAAAGTTAATTTTAAAGTTGATTTTAATCAATAGATCTTTGAATAATAATAATTTCCACAATTGAATGTATTTAAAAATGTTTTCCTGTGCTGAGATAATCTTATATATGTGTTCCTGCTATGTACTGTGTAATGGCTGTGTCTGACCGTACAGGGACATGGTCTGATCATACCACATCTCCTGGGCAGGGGAGCATGCAAAAAAGTATATAGACCCTTAGAGCGTGGGATTGCAATTGATTCTTTCTTTGAGGTAAAACATTTTTATAAACAGACAGGGAAATGTTTTACCTCAAAGAAAGAATTATATGCGATCCTATGCTATAATGTTATGTTTGTATCATTTTTTTTTCTACCTCCCCAGCCCAGGAGCTGTGGTATGATCAGACCATGTTCCTGTACACGGCCATTACACAGTAAATAGCAGGGACAGATATAAGATTATCTCAGCACAGGAACATTTTTTTAAACACATTCAGTGGCGAAACTTATTATTATCCCAAGATCTATTGATTAGAATGAATTTTAAAATGATCTTTTTTGGTGGGAAAACCCCTTTCAGCAATGGTTTAAATATTAGTTGGCCTGGGTTTTCTACCCTAATAGATCTTTAAATATTATTTCTCCTAGGATCCATATAAATACTTTGCTTTCAAGCTGCAGACTGACACTAGGATTTAATTGACAAAAGAACATTTTCTCGTACCTAATCCATTCTGTTTTAAAGGTAAAAAATGTGTTAATGGAGGCTTATGGTGTTTGAAGCTTAGAGGTAATTTTACTTCTAAATTTACTCATCAATTTGAAGATACTTTAGTATGTAAGGGGTCATAAACATTACCTTACAGGGCACTCCTCTGAGCTGTTACATGATTAAGGAGCCATAAATAAAGTGTATTGTATTTTACCAATGATTGGCAAATTATGTGCTTAGAAACAATGGGACAAGGATGTGTGTATTCAGAGGTGAGCCAAATTATATGCTCCAATTGGAAACATTTGCAGCGTAAATATTTCCTTATATGAATTTGCTGTCTATATATAAGGGGTGTCCTTGAGGATGTCTTGGTTCTTGCAAAGTCAGAAGTCAAACACTTTCATGCATTAAGCTTCTGAACTTCATTGTGGAGATGCTACCAAAACTTTTCATGATGATTCTTCAATTTTTGGTCCTTTTGCTCTTGTGTGATCAGAGCTTTTCTGCAATAACTACGAGTAAGTACCATTAAAATGCAGAGACCTCTTTACCAATGCGGTGTCAACTGATACTCCACTGGAGGTTTATGATTAGGGATGATCGAATACTTAGATTATTTGGCTTCGCGAATATTTTCCGAATACCTCGCCGCTATTCGACTATTTGATGCACAATGTAAGTCTATGGGAATCGCAAATAGTTCTGAATAGTTGTTATTCGGGTTTCCCATAGACTTACATTGTGCATCAAATATTCGCTAATAGTCGAATAGCGGCGAGGTATTTGGAAAATATTCGCAAAGCCGAATAATCGAAGTATTCGATCATCCCTATTTATGATACTATATTTGTTGCCCTTTTTAGATTTTTTTTTTTATAAATCTGTCTCCATAAATATAATGCATGTTGTGGCCATATCCAGGGTGTTCAGGCATAATGCTATGATTTCGCTGAGACCTGGACCAGGCACATCACTTTTTGTGCTATCACAATATTATTATTTTTCGATAGTAGCACCTTATTATTAAAAATTTACTTCTGCTGCCTCGACAGCAGACTAAAGTTCCTTGGCCTCACATTTCAGCAACATACATCATGGGCATGACCACATAGGATAGGATATATCATTGGTCTAACAAGGTACTTGTAAATCATGTCATAAGAAGTAGATGCTGGTGGCCAATATCAGACTGGGGTACCAAGGTCTCACTGTTCAGCTACGTGGAAAAATAACTTGACCCTACTACATAAATTAACTTATACTTTTATATAATAATAAACTGGAAGTTTGTTTAGTTAATTATTAGATTCTTTCTCTGTAAATATTTATTCATGTAGCTGGGGCCACCAGGGGATTCTCCTGTTCTCCGGTGGGCCAGTAGCATTTTGATCAAAAACAGTGTTTACTAAGTACCCTATGTTTATATGCACTATGCTTTTATTTAGTTACAGCAGGGTATTTTTTCACAATTTTTTTCCTTGGTTTCTCTTTGTCTCATGGCCAGTGTGAACATGGTCTCACAAGTACCATGTATACCATCTCATACTCCGGCTCACTTTTTTGTTTTTATGTAGTTTTTTTGTATTCAGTACAAACAGGGAGTGGCCCCCTTCTCAGCGAGCTGGACATTTCATTCTGTGAATCCCCCTGACTGTGTGTGTCCTGTTGGGACCCGGTCGCTCTCAGCCCTTAGCCACATTGAGGCCTATTTTAGACCCATGGTAAGGTTTTAATATTAGAGAGTGTAGGTACTATCCCAACTGGGTACACCTTGGCGTTGGTGGGATAGCTTTATGCTTTTTTTGATCAAAAACAGTGTTTACTAAGTACCCTATGTTTATATGCACTATGCTTTTATTTAGTTACAGCAGGGTATTTTTTCACAATTTTTTTCCTTGGTTTCTCTTTGTCTCATGGCCAGTGTGTGTGTCCTGTTGGGACCCGGTCGCTCTCAGCCCTTAGCCACATTGAGGCCTATTTTAGACCCATGGTAAGGTTTTAATATTAGAGAGTGTAGGTACTATCCCAACTGGGTACACCTTGGCGTTGGTGGGATAGCTTTATGCTTTTTTTGATCAAAAACAGTGTTTACTAAGTACCCTATGTTTATATGCACTATGCTTTTATTTAGTTACAGCAGGGTATTTTTTCACAATTTTTTTCCTTGGTTTCTCTTTGTCTCATGGCCAGTGTGAACATGGTCTCACAAGTACCATGTATACCATCTCATACTCCGGCTCACTTTTTTGTTTTTATGTAGTTTTTTTGTATTCAGTACAAACAGGGAGTGGCCCCCTTCTCAGCGAGCTGGACATTTCATTCTGTGAATCCCCCTGACTGTGTGTGTCCTGTTGTCTCATGGCCAGTGTGAACATGGTCTCACAAGTACCATGTATACCATCTCATACTCCGGCTCACTTTTTTGTTTTTGTTTTTTTGTTTTTAAATATTTATTCATGTAGCTGGGGCCACCAGGGGATTCTCCTGTTCTCCGGTGGGCCAGTAGCATTTGCTTAGCACCAATGTCGCCTTCAAAGAGAGTATTTTTCTGCTAAAACTTTGGAACCTTGTTAAAATAGAGCCATATTATTGCATCAGGGTCTGGGTCCCCACCAGAACATTGTTTAATACTCTGGTCAGATCATCCGACCTTGAACTGTTGCTAAAGCAGGAAGTTGAGGAACCACAGACCATAAACTTCTCACCATGCATAGATGATTTTGTTAAGGCCAAAGTGACCATTGTTTGATGATTTTGTGGTGTATTTAAATTCCCCATAGGGAGGTGTCCCATGTCTCTATGGGCCCCTTAGCTTCTATTGTGCCTACATCTATGGCACTTTTCTGAATGTATAGGTTGTAAAATACAAGTGTACAGTCCAGCTGTATGGATCTCGGGCATCTAATGGCGTGTGAAGTGTTTTCCCCCAATACACAGATTTTGTAAAGTTCTCTCTAGCTTCAACTATTCTATACTGAAGAATTAACACATTACAGACATGTATCCGACAGCACAAACATGCCCACACTTACATGTTTAAGGGTGATTTGCTATATTTCATAACAAGATGTAACTGTTTCTTTAACTTTGCAGTTTAAAATTAATTAATCTTTAATGAACTATCAACAGTGTTGGTTTAAAGGGGTATTCCCATTTCCAAGATCCTATCCCAATATCTAATAGGTGTAATAATAGTAATAATATTAGTAAATTCCTCCAATTAGAAATGTAATATAGTTCTCTTGATTAGTTGTGTCGCTTATCTCATGTTTAGGGCATGGCAGAAGATAGGTATCCATGGTTACAAGCATGCAAATAGTGACAGTTAGTTGCTATTTATCGTAACCATGGATACCTAAGCTACTGGAATACCCTGCACATGAGGTAAGTGACATAGCATATCAGGAGAACTATACTATATTTCTAATTGGAGGTATTTGCTAATATTATTATTATTATTACACCTACTATATATTGGAAATGGAATATGTCTTTAATGTTTATGTTTTAATTGTATAGGTCCGTGTATATAAAAAGTGATTAACTTATCAGCTATAAAGCACTTTATAGAGTAAGTTAGTGCACACCTTCAAATCACTACTAAAATACTTACAAATCTTAAATCATTCCTAGTGGGGAATAAAAAACTAATCAATAGGCGCTATATATAAATTGGGCCAAATATATAATCTTGTAAATTGTGACATAAGCATTGATATCTCCCATGTTTTGTTTTTGCAGGTCCAACCACTTTTAATGAGAGATGCCTATCACAAACAGGTAGGAATATATTGCTAGACATTTAAGCTTTGGGCAGCTATGGATGTTGGGTCCATTTTGATGTTTTCTTCCTCGCATGGAGATTTGGTTATGGCTTAAGTTAAAGGGGTTGTCCTGAAAACAGCTGATCGGGGGAGGGTCAAACCCAGGGTTAGTATCAGCACCTGCTGAACCCAGGAAAGTGCCAGAGCCTACAGCACCTACTTTGTGAGACAGTTATGCCCCGGCCATAGCAATGTCTATGATACGTCTACCTGTCCTTTGTCTTTTTAATTATTTCAGTAGGTTATTTGGATAGTAAAACAAAATCTAATCCAAAAATAAGTACAGTATGTTATATATGATAAGTAAACCTACTCCCAATTCAGACCTGTCACTTCAAAGCCATGGGTTCTGGACCTGTTTTTCTAATTTCTTTTCTAATTTGGACTTTTATGTATATCCCTTCATAAAGCATAGATTGTCGTGAACTTTTTGGTGTTCTACAGAATTTAGTAAACTGGAAAGAAACTTCTCTCTTCTTTTTCTTGATAACTTATGTTCGGGAGGTTACAAAGAGGTGGTAGAAGACAGTATGGCTGCCGGATCCGATTAAGTAGGAATATGACATTTATGTACTTTTATTCTATTACTACAGACACCAAGTCCTCTTCTCTGACATATGTGGTGGACGTAAGTGGTTCTATGACCGATGATCTAAATCAGCTTAAATTGGTGAATGGTTGGCTTCTTGACCGAGTTTCAGCACGATTTCCATGCGGAGTTCGCCAGTATACAATGGTGGAGTTCAATGATCCAAGTAATATATTTTATCTTTTAATTTTCATCCCATATATGAAATTAAAATATGTAAAATAAAATATGACCTGATACACCATGTATAGTAATATTTACAGCTTAAGAATCAAGATCTCCAAACCAATAGATATTGCCCGTGGTTTATACTTAGCACTGACTTCCTTATAATGATGTATGGGATAAAATACTTATAGGTTTTGTCTACTATAGACCTCCTATTATTTACTGTATTATAGCATTTCATACAATAGATTGGACCTCCTAATCTGAAAATAGTGATTATCTATTTAGATTAGAAATCAATAGCAATGTACTAGGAACAGAATGGTTTCCGTATGCCCACAGGAAGCAGTGATATTCATAATAAAAGCTTAAAGGAGCCAGTCGCTGGATATTTAACAGTTAAACTAAGTACTTCTTCCAACTGCTGTTGTTTTCCTGATTCTGGACCAGTTTTTCTTTTTCTTCTGTGCCCCTTCATTCTAAAGTTATTCTCCCGGGAATAATGGTATAAAGTTTCCCTTCAATCAACTGGGCGTATACCATAGATCTTCTCAGTGGATGTTTTGATTGGCTAGTGTAAGTGGTGAAAAAGGAAACGCCCACAAAGAAGTTCTATGGTGTAAGCCCAGATGGTTGATGGGAAAATTTGCACCTTTATTGCCAGTGGACATAACTTTGGAACAGAGGGGCACAGAGGAAAAAGGAAAACTGTTCCAGAATCAGTGGATCCGTGCCAATTGAAGCAAATACTCAGTTGAAATAAAAAAGAATCCAGTGTAAGGTATAACTCCTCTATAATCATTTCTGTATTTCCAGTAGACATATTAGGAGCTCACTGCAGACCCCCAATCATCTCCCCTCATTTGCTGTTGCTACATTCATTTGCCCTATGCCCAATTTTATGAATCCTGCATGTGCTGTATCTATCATGTTAATATAATCAGTCACAATTACTAAATACTTTATCTTCACACTTGCACTTAGAAAAAACTGATTATGTACATTGTTTCTAATCACTTAATCTGTTGGATACATAGATGTCAATCAAGATTCTACCCATAAATAAGCAGCATGTCTGACTGACTCTGCCCCGATAAGAAGCTAAGTTCAGTCAAAATGAACTCCAAAGGGTTTAGAGAGTGCAAATATGTATAAAGTTCAAGCAGATAAAGAGGCGCTGTGTTCTCTTTATAGAATGACAGCAACTGACCATCAACATTGA
Source organism: Anomaloglossus baeobatrachus (assembly GCF_048569485.1). Taxonomy (NCBI): domain Eukaryota; kingdom Metazoa; phylum Chordata; class Amphibia; order Anura; family Aromobatidae; genus Anomaloglossus; species Anomaloglossus baeobatrachus. The sequence goes on along the minus strand of NC_134359.1, from coordinate 235,469,976 downwards.
TGTGTGAATAGGGTCTAACTCCTTACAAAACTCTTACAAGTTGTATTTCATTCTTTTAGTGATTGGACCAACCAGAATTACCGATTCAAGAAAGGTGTTTGGATATTTCTTTGATAATCTGTACGCAAGTGGAGGCGGTGATTGTCCTGAATTGGCTATGGGGGGTCTTGAAATGGGCCTGGAAACTTCACCTGACAACTCCGTGATCATGGTCCTAACTGATGCGTCTGCAAAAGATTACAACAATAAAACTTCACTAAACAACATATATTCACTTATATCATCAAAGAACTCCCAGGTAATAAGAATATCTATCTATCTATCCATCCAACCATCTATCCATCCAACCATCTATCCATCCATCAAGCGTCCCTGGTACATACCAAACCATCCAGATAAAAAGAAAAACCTTTTGTACACCTTAAGAATGTACAAAAGTTGATTATTTATATGCCCATTATAGTGACATTTTCTTGACTGCTGTATCTGCATTGTATAATACGCTGCATACAATGACGAGCAAAAGGGTAACAATGTTTTGAACTTTTTCACTTTCAGGCTCCATATCTCACCATCCGCTACAGCTTTGAACATGAGATGACCTTCATTTTATATACAATCATATTGGCTATCTCATACACATATTTGACTTGCAAATATTTAACATATGATTAGTTTTGTAGATTCTGGTCATGTCACTGCATTGTTATTGTTTTGCTCCGGTACTGCAGGACGGCTCAGATTCAAAGAATATCGCAAGTGGTGAAAACCGCCATAACATTTGCAGCATAAATTGACATCCTGCAGATTTCTAATATTCTCTTGCCCAATGCTGGTACTCTAAAAAACAGAAAATGTTCAGTCCGAAAAATCAACCTAGAAAATCTGTTGTTTGTGCCTTATCGAAAAGTAAATGTAAAGGTTCCAAAGCGACACATTAACCATCTCTTTTCTCTTCTCACCTGTCGATGTGTATATATTTGTCACATAGTTCAGTATATATTATTGTGGGGGGGTTTTAACAACCACTCTCTCTTTTTTGTAGGTTTTCTTTTTGATCACTGGTCTGTGTGGTGGATTAGATGACCCTCAATTTTTGATCTACAGAGACATTGCATATAAGAGCTTTGGCCACGTTTTTCAAATCAACCTTTCACAAATAAGCCAGGTAAATCAGCGCACCACCTATATTACTATCTCAATAGTATATAAATTATTGTAATTAATTAGCTTGCTGTTTAAATGTAGAAAGAGTGAATCTCGCCAGTCTCTCTAGTTTATATATACTTACTGATTCTCTGTCTGCACATACCGGAGACACAGACACAGACACACACAGATCCATTAAATTCAATGGGTTTGCACACACGTCCGTGTTTTCACACAGATAGTCTTTCTGTTTGGAGCACACGCATGTCCGTATGCGCCACATGGTGACTTGTCCGTTTTCTGCCCGCAGCATGGGTGTCACACTGATGTGATCCATGTGACATCAGTGTGATATGTACCTGAGAAAACACATGTCACTTAAAAAAATAATATTTTATACTTACCTGTCTCTGGCGCTGCTGTAACACTTGCTTCTGGGTCCGCTCATTATGCCTCATGAATATTCACTGAAGTGACCTTGAAGCAAGTGTGACAGCAACGCCAGAGACAGGTAATTATACAAGTTCATGATGTCCGTGTGCTTTGCGGATGTCACACGGAGAGCACACAAACAGCACACGTTACACACACGGACACATATATGCACCTACACCACAGACCGCGCAAAATGTACGTTTTTTGCACGGATGTGTGAAGGGGGCCTTATCTGTTCAAACGACAGAAACACAGCTTTAAGACCATGACATGTGACTTTTTTTTTTTTTTTTTTTTTTTTTTTACATTTTTGTCATGTGATTTTTACGTTTTTTCTTTTTGTGACCTTTCTGTTATTCAGACAATTTATAAAATGCACTTCTAAGATTAGCATAGGGAGTCACTATGTGATCGGTGGTGGTCAGGCAGGCCATGATTAGCAACAAAACAGAGTTAAGGGTACTTTACACGCTGCGACATCGCTACTGATTTATCGTCGGGGTCGCGTCGTTAGTGACGCACATCCGGCGCCGGTAGCGACATCGCAGCGTGTAATACCAATGAGCAACGATCAATGATCACAAAATTGTTCAAAAACGGAGATCGTTGACACGCCGTTCATTTCTTTAATATCGCTGCTGCCACCGGTACGATGTTGTTCGTCACTCCTGCGGCATAAAACATCGCTGTGTGTGACACTGCAGGAGCGACGAACATCTCCTTACTTGCATCCACCGGCAATGAGGAAGGAAGGAGGTGGGCGGGATGTTACGCCCCGCTCATCTCCACCCCTCCACTTCTATTGGCCGGCCACTCAGTGACGCCGCAGTGACGTCACTATGATGCCGAACGCACCTCCCCCTTGAAGAAGGGATTGTTCGGCGGTCACAGCGACGTCGCTGACAAGGTATGTGCGAGTGATGCTGCCGTAGCGATAATGTTCGCTACGGCAGCAAGCACCACATATTGCATGAGCGACAGGGGCGGGTGCTATCGCACTCAACATCACTAGCAATCGCTAGCGATGTCGCAGCGTGTAAAGTACCCTTTACTGAACACTGGTGATACCAGAGCCTTAAGGGTACTTTACACGCACACGCTCATACCTTGTCCGCGATGTCGCTGGAGATATTAAGGAAATGAATGACGTGTGAACGATCACCGTTTTTTGAACGATTTTGTGATCGTTGATCGTCGCTCATTAGTGTTACACGCTGCGATGTCGCTACCGGCGCCGGATGTGCGTTACTAACGACGTGACCCCGACTATATATCGGTAGTGATGTGTAAAGTACCCTTTAAGGGGGGTATTACATGCAACGATATATCGGGCGATATGTCGTCGGGGTCACGGATTCCGTGATGCACATCCGGCATCGTTTGACATATCGTGGCGTGTAACAGCTACGAGCGACTGTTATCGAGCAAAAATACTCATCTTATCGTGGCTCATTGACACGTCGCTCATTTTCATAAAGTCGTTCCTCCTTCTGCGCGACGGTTGTTCATCGTTCCCGAGGCAGCACACGTCGCTCCGTGTGACACCTCGGGAACGACGAACTGCAGCTTACCTGTGGCCACCGGCAATGCGGAAGGAAGGAGGTGGGCGGGATGTTACGTCTCGCTGATCTCCACCCCTCCGCTTCTATTGGGCGGCCACTGTGTGACGTCGCTGTGACGCCGAATGTCCCTCCCCCTTCAGGAAGAGGATGTTCGCCGCCCACAGCGAGGTCGTTCGGGAGGTAAGTACGTGTGATGGGGGTTAACGACTTTGTGCGACAAGGGCAACAAGTTGCCCATGACACATAAACGATGGGGGCGGGTGCGATCGCTCATGCGATCGCACAATTTATCGTTCCGTGTAACGCCGCCTTAAGGCTGCTTTACATGCAGCGACATCGCTAACGAGGCCGGATGTGCATCACGAATTCCGTGACCCCAACGACATCTCGTTAGCGATGTCGTTGCGTGTAAAGCCCCCTTTAGATTAAGTTCTGACTTTTTTTTAAAGCCAAAGCGAAAATATAGACAATAACATATACTATATATAATTAATGTGAATGGTAATTCTCCATTGTAACCTTCACAGTGCGTAGTTATTTCTAACAGGTAATTAAAAATGCATTAATATCAGAGCCACAATTGCTATGAAGGAGGGATTTTCATGTAGCAATCAAAGTATTTTGACAGATCACATTCTTTTATAATTGCTCAATTAGGCTTTTGTAGCATGTGTAGTGAAAAAAAGAACTAGGAAATAATCCCTGATAATCCCTGGTGTTATTTATTCATTAAACTCATCATAATGAATTAGAGTGTCCAGAACAATGAAAAGAATTAGTTATTAATATACCAAAACAGCTATTATAATGACACATTCTCAGCCAATTCTCCTTTCTGGTATAATACTATAATTTATTATGACTAATTACTGGTATCATTGAGTTTAATGAGGAATACGCTCACTTTTATCATGACGTCATACACAGCACACAGCGGGTAGACCATACTATAAATATAAACAGCAAAAAGTTATTGAGGGTTTATGACTTATTTCCTGTTAAATGCTGCAAGTTATTGTCTTCATGTTCTCCGTGTGTCGCTCTGGTTACAACTCCGTACCCTCAGTGGTTATGTCGCCTGTCTCAGTCACCTCTCAATATTGCAGATAAAAAAGTGCATTGGGATCCTCTGCACCCCTACCGGCTGCTCACTCAGTTACCATTTACCAGTCTCTTTGCCACCTTCGTGGTGGAAAACTTTATCTATCCCCACAGGCTTCAAAGGTGGCGTAACTAGTGTCCTATGGGATCCAGGTCTAAAATTGGACCTGGGACCCTCATTAGATGTATATCCAGCCACTTTAAAAGACTGTGTGTTAGCCCCCCATAAAAAAAATATTACTAATACAATGTATGAATCTAAAGGCCCCGTTACACGCGTCGATTTATCGTGTGATCGCATATACGATCGCACCCGTTCCCATCGTTTGTGCGTTATGGGCAATTTGTTGCCCGTGTTGCACAAAGTCGGTAACCCCCGTCACACTTACTTACCTTCCAAATGACCTCGCTGTGGGCAGCGAACATCCTCTTCCTGAAGGGGGAGGGACGTTCGGCGTCACAGCGACGTCACTCAGAGGCCGCCTAATAGAAGCGGAGGGACGGAGATGAGCAGGACGTAACATCCTGCCCACCTCCTTCCTTCCGCATTGCCGGTGGACGCAGGTAAGCTGTAGTTCGTCGGTCCTGAGGTGTCACACGTAGCGATGTGTGCTGCCTCGGGAACGATGAACAACCTGCGTCCTCCACAATCAACGATATTTTGAAAAATGAACGACGTGTTAACGATGGACGATAAGGTGAGTATTTTCCATCGTTAACGCTCGTTCGTTGGTGTCACACGCAACGACGTCGCTAACTATGCCGGATGTGCGTCACGGAATCCGTGACCCCAGCGATAAATCGTTAGATACGTCGCTGCTTGTAACGGGGCCTTTAGTGATACTTCTAACTAATAACCAAATAACTAATATTACCCCCTTTACTACTACTAAAGAAAATCCACTAGACGAAGACAAATACACCAATAACTGCATCCACACTATGACCATGTATTACCACCAAATTTTGTCCAATAACACCATATTGATTAATTAATATCACTGTACTACAATATTTTTTCCACCTATTATTCCTCTTTGTGGCTCCCATATCTTACAATGTCCCTTTTATTTGGCCTCAATACATTAATAATGTTCTTCTATGTGGCCTCTATATATTAAACATGTTCTACTATGTGACCCCTATATATTAATGTCCTCCTGTGTGATCCCCATGCAATAATAATGATCCTCTAGGTGTCCCCCATTGAGTAATATGCATTAATTATATCCCCCTATGTTGTACCTTACTTTACAGGTGGCCACCTATGTGGATCCCATATTGTAATGTCCCCCTACATGGCCTCATATATAATAATTTCCCCTATGTGGCACAATCCACCATACATCCCCCCCCAAAAAAATGCCATGTATCACTTTTCTTATACGTAAAGATGAGTGAATCCGAATGGTCTGAATCAAAAGTGCTCCAGTTGCTGTGAAAGGATCTCTTATGTTCTGAGGACTTTCCAGACTCCAAATCAGAATAAATGGTTAAAAATAATAAAACATTTTATACTTGTTTGTCCTAGGCCCTCCTCTGTCCATGTGGCCCATCTTTCATGGCCGCAGCTCCTCCTCTCCTCAGTGCAGGTCTTTAGTGCTCCCTACTGGAGATGAGACCAGTGATTGTCCTCAAGTGGTCATGAAGAGCATTGACCCCATGTGACAAATTGGATTTGTTATGGATCGATTTGTTCATCTCTAGTTATAGTTTTAATATTGGAGATATTGACATAGAATAGGGCAGCAGACTGAAATAAAAAGGTCCAGTCCAAGTCAAAAGTATTGGACCTACCTGTGTATGGAATGGTATTCCTTGTTCTTATTGAAATGTGCACATTATAGATTCAGAATGAAAGCAGTAAAACAAGGAGTAAAGACACACGAGTGAAACAAAACAGAATATGTGTTAAACTTTAGATTTGCCAAAGTATATCCTCTTTACTGTGATGACCACTTTATACCCCCTTGGCCTTTATGATCGATTTGCTGCAAACAAACCGCTACTGAGGACCACGAACAAGAAGAGATTTAATTGGACCAAGCAACATAAGGACTAAACATTAGATGAAAAGCTGAACTATGGTCGGATGAGACAAAATATGAGATTTTTGATACCAACTTCCATCCCTAAATGTTCTACCATGGCCTGCAGCATCTCCAGACTTGTCTCCTATTCAACACATCTGGGATGTCATTCATCGGCAATTGCAAATAAAGCTGTCAGCAGTGGATCTGGATGATTCATATGCCCTAGTGCAGTACATTCTTTAGATAATCATTAATAACCTCATTGATCGCAGTCAAGCCATGTAAGTGCTTGTATTTCTGCGCGTGGTGCTCATACTCAATTTTGAATAAATCGAGATGCTTCTGTCGCGGGCGGAGGAGGGGACGCTGCGCTCACCCACTGCTCGGGTCCGGCTGCTGCTGCTCGGTGGTGGCTCGAGCGGTGGCCGGATCCCAGGGACTCGAGCGGCGTTCCTCGCCCGTGAGTGAAAGGGGGTGGTTTGGTGTGGTTTAGGGATATTGTCCGTGACGCCACCCATGGTTGTGGTGAGGTTGTGACACCACCGCTGCTCTGGACGGGGATCCCGGGAGCGATGACAGGGAGCAGCTTGGATGTTGGTTCTCCCCTCCGTGGGTAGGGGGGTTGGTTGTCCCGGGGCCCAGTGAGGGGTAGGGATGGATGGCAGGCGGGTTACGGGCCTGGTGAGGTGCAGGGTCGCGGGGGCAGCGCTGTGCCGCACGGCACGGTGGTACTCACTCAGCCAATGATGAACACAAAGTCTCCGGTAAAACAAACGGCTGGATGGACGGGTCCCACAGACGGCTGCGGTGTTTCTCCTCCCGGCAGGTTGATGGTGACTGCCTTTCCCTGCACCTGTGTAGTGTGTACGGTTCCAATGGGTTCCCACCGGTAACCCGCTCCCCAGCTTGGATGGGTGCCGAAGGAGCCCCTTTTGCCCGCAGGCTCTGGCCCTGGGAACTGTAGCCTTGGCGGTGACTGTGTTTCCCTCTATCATTTGAGCTGTTGCCTTCAATCGGGACTTGGCTGCTGGGAAACCCCGGAGGTTCCCTTCGCTAACGGATTTGACAATTTCAACGGTGACTCCTAGCCTTGTCGGGGTCCGTAAGCCCTGCCGGATGGTGCTGGCTTCTCTTCGCGCACTGGTCCGGTACCGCCGGGCCACCGCCCATCCACGGTCCTTACGGTTGGCTCCAATAGGCCTCTCCTGCAGATGGTCACCACCGTCTGCCAACCTTGCTGTACCGTCCGGGCCACACACCCGGACCAACTTCAGACTGCTCTGCTACCACTTCTCCTGAACTCCAAAACTAATCTCATCTTCACTGCTGTCTTTCCCGCCTCCAGGACTGTGAACTCCTCGGTGGGTGGGACCAACCGCCTGGCCCACCCCCTGGTGTGGACATCAGCCCCTGGAGGGAGGCAACAAGGGTTTTGTGTTTGGCTTCGGTGTGCCTAACCGGGGTGTAGGGTGTGTTGGTGTAGTTTCTGTGACGACCGGCTTGTCCAGGGCGCCACACTTCAATAATTAGATTTCAATATTTTCATCATGTTTATCCATTCTGTGGTTTCTGTAATTCTATGACTTTGCATTATTGGTGTTGCAATGTTGATGAGGGCATGTATGATTACAGGGAGTCTGACCACTTGGACCTCAGAATTAGGGGGTCCCAAAGTTCTCCTTGTGAATGATGTGGAAGTGTGCGTGCATTACCAAAGCTCCATTAAATTCTATACAGACAAAACAGCTATGTAGGTCAGTCTTATGAAAATGAATAGAGTGATAGTGATACATGTGAACTTCCACTTCATTCACAGAAGAGACTTTCAATCAACTGAACCCTATTCTTTTGACCAGTAGAGGCCCTAGTGGTGTGACCATCAGTGATCATACATCTAGTTCCTGTCCTGTGGGTAATAAGTGTATTTAGTGTGAAAACCACTTTAAAGGGTTTCTCTTATGATCTTCTGCAGGAGCACACCACTCCTCAACCTCCTGGCTTCCTGCTTGCTGGGGGTGTGGTGTTCTACTGCTGGATTAACTGTTTAGCTCAGTTTACAGAAATAATGCTGAACTATCCAAGGATGGAGAGCGGGGGCTCTCACATATCCAAAAGAATTAATTCCACCTACTGTATGTATTATATTCTGTAGCAGCTGAGATAATCATCTGTTGAAATGTTCTACCTATAAGAATTCACTTTCTGAGTGTCCTGTTGTTCACAGGTATTTTATTATTTGGATTTCACCCTTTCAAGACCAGTAAACACATCAGCACGACTCCTCTCAGTAGAGTACCAAGGTGGCAATAATTCTGACCAATTCGTTATTGCTTTGGTATTCAGTGAAGTCATAATAATGACCGATGGAATACTGACCACAATATCCATAGTTGATCAGGATGGTGAGTACTATCTACAGGTGATATTTCCAGAATACTAACATTTCAGTATCTATAAAATTAAAGTTTGTTTTTTTTAATGATAGGAAACCAAGGTCTTCTTTTTCCAAGGAAGGCGCTTCTAATAGCCATGGTTTCTGGTATAACAGCTCATTTTGTTTAAAAAAAAATAATGGATTAAGATGCAGAATTAAATGTTGTAATGGACAAGGGTTAGGATTGGAGCTGTTACTGGCAATTCTGAGTATAAATTATGCAATTACATAACTGGAAATTCTTTAATAGGGATGATCGAATACCTCAAAATTCGGCTTCGCGAATATTTTCCGAATAGATCGCCGCTATTCGACTATTCGCAAATATTCGATGCACAATGTAATATAATATAACAACTATTCGGAACTATTCAGGCTTCCCATAGACTTACATTGAGTATCGAATATTCGCATAGCGGCGACCTATTCGGAAAATATTCGCGAAGCCGAATATTTGAGGTATTTGATCATCCCTATTTTTTTTAACACATACTTTTCAAGAATTAGTTTTCAGGGTGTGATAACACGCTCGAGGATCGCCTTTGCTGGGTTCAAAGGGCACGTATTCACCTCAGGCAGACAACCGAATTCAAGGTGTAACTGACGCTTGGTCAGGTTTATTGCAGTGAAGCATAAAAAAAAGAAAAATACCAACAAAATAAATCCTTACCTGTCCGGCGCTAACTATACAGGGTGATATCCTAACTACAACCTGGAGGGCTTCTCCTTTCCAGCTAAACCATACAGACATCAAGCACTGCTCCCACTCAAAAGTGTCTCCTACACAGACAGGCTTTCTGTGTTCCCAGCTGGAGACCCTCTCCCAACTTCCCAGACTCCTTTTACATCAGTCCTTCACCTCCCATTAATCCATTAGTAGCCAGGTTATCCTAACCAGACTAAGTCACATAGGACCGATACCGGGGTGAGATATACCTGCCCTCATCCACTAATCCCACATGAGTCTCACAAGGGCTTCAGGAGTTTCAGATTCCATATTATTGATTCTTCAGTATATAGCAGGTAAAATAAGTATTGAAAACATCACCAATTTTCTCAGTAAATATATTTCTAAAGTTGCGATTGACATTAAACCTCAACTGGTGAGGTGGGGTTTGCAACGCCCCAGGGAAATTTTGTTCAGCTTGCATTCATTGGAAAATGCTGGTATGAATCATCAATTGATTACATTTTCCGATACTTGTGGGTGTCAAAAATTTGGTATACTCATGTGTAATCAATCGCCAATAAGAAAATGATTAAAACAAATGTGATCTTTGCATTTTCTGTAAAAATTAGAGATTTCTAAACACTGGGGTATAGGAAGCCCCACATCACCAGTTGCATGACAAAAATCCCACCTCACCAGTTGAGGGTTAATTTTTCATCTGACATCAGTAACAACCCATCCAATCCACACAGGCAAAGAAATCAAACCATAGATGTCCATAAATTTAGTGTAGAGTAATACACCTTTAATGGGGCTGTCAGTACTCAGCCTTATGTAAAATGAAAATAACAGATACTCACCTCTTGCACCATTGCCATTCCAGAGATAACAGTGCCAGGTCTCCTGAGGCTCATGTGACATTGTTATTCCACATGAGAATTGCAGCCAATGAGTGGTCGCTAATGGGCTGCTTGACTCAAACTTCTCCGGACGTCCATGGTTCATCTGCAGGAAGTGTGAGCACATCATCCTATTATTGACCGTTGATAGGCTGCAGTGCTCGTGTGGAATAATAATGTCACATGAGCCTCGGGAGACCCGGATCTGTCATTTGTTGAACAGAAGGTATGTGTTATTTTTATTTTCCATTGGGTCTCCCCTCACCCACATCAACCAGAAAGAGGAGGCTGCAGCACTACTGTTAATTTATTGATTACACACCACTGCCGATTCATTTCACTCATTGACACGAGTCCTAGAGACACATGGAATTGAAGACACCTGACATAGACGACATAGACTACCCATATAGCAACTACAACAGTTTAATGATTTTCGTAACTTTAGTTTAATATTTTGTATTTAATGGGTATGATGCTCCAATGTAAAGACCATGCAGAAAGTGCTCTTACCACTGTGAATTACCTTTGTGCTTTCATTGTAAAGTTAGTGTGCCGCCCCTGCAGCGGTCGAACCGCTCGGATCCGGGGTCTGCTGTGGCTTGAGGGTCTCCGGACCTGGGGGCTCACAGCCCCTTCAAATGTAAAGGGGGTATTTACAGGGGATAAGAGTTGTTTGTGACGTCACCCGTGGTTCACGGTAGAAGGAGTACCGCTGCTGCTAATGGGAGTACCCAGGGAAAGAGGGAGTGGGGCAGCCAGATGACGTTCCCTCCATGGGTATGGGAGGCCACGGGACTCTGGATGGTTGAGGTGGTGTAGGGGAGTGTGGTGCAGGTTGGAAGCAGGGGAGGACAGCATACTCACTCAGGCAGTGTTGTTCGTAGTGATGCGACCGCAAAACAGACTCTGACACAAAGGTGGACCAAGTCTCTGGGTGCCGCTGCCACTTCAGGGGAGCTCGTCCGGGTGTCTGCTCCCTTTGGTATTGCTGATGGTCTGTACCTTGCCTCCATGCACTATATTTTAGATGTTCTGAATGACCCCTATGCTTGAAGCTGTCAGGGTCCCGCTCCCCACCGTTAAGTAGGGAAGCTGTGCTCTCAATGGCTGACACTTGGGATTTCAGTGGGCTGCATAAGCTGGAAAGCCCTATCCCCCTCGTTGTGTTGATGCCTTCGATCTCTGAGCTCTTGGGGAAAGTTCATAAAGAAACTATCCTCCACAGGTTAATTATCAGGTTGCGTGAAACTACTCCCTGATCTATGGTCCAGTCCCCCTCCGTGCTCGGTACCGGTTCGGTTACTAGGAACTCCGATGCCGACCGTTCCCTAAAACTAAGCATGGCACCTTTCTCCAATACCCTGCAACCGGGTTTCCGACTCCTTCGGTCCCAGACCACCGTCTGCGATCTAGCCAACGTCTCCCGGGGAGCTCCAACTCCCCCTAGCTTTTTGAGCTCTTGGGGAAAGTTCATAAAGAAACTATCCTCCACAGGTTAATTATCAGGTTGCATGAAGCTACTACCTGATCTATGGTCCAGTCCCCCTATGTGCTCGGTACCGGTTCGGTTACTAGGACCTCCGATGCCGACCGTTCCCTAAAACTAAGCATGGCACCTTTCTCCAATACCCTGCGACCAGGTTTCCGACTCCTTCAGTCCCAGACCACCGTCTGCAACCTAGCCAATGTCTCCTGGGGAGCTCCAACTCCCCCTAGCTCCTCACTCTCTGAGGGCTACCACTCAACTGACTCAAACCCTCCCATCAGTCTGTCTGACCCCTAGGTGGGTGGCCCTGTTCCAGCTAGACCACCCACTGGTGTGCCTGACAGGGTGTGGTGTGAGATGTGACTAGGATTTGCATGCTGATGGAGCAATACCAAAAGTTAGGATCCCAGAACCATGAGGGGTTGAGTCCTGCACCAGACAAAAAAGACGTGCAGTACCCTGTGACACCCTGACTAGTTCAGGGGCGTCACATTAGCAGTTTGTTTCACAACAGAGGACTTTGTAATTGTACAATGAACAATTGCTAGATTGAGTGTATAATCTGACACTTTATGTTCTGTTACTCAACATATGTCTATCGCCTTAAGCACAAGTAAATAGAAGCGTTGAAGAAACTAATCCGATTGCTACATTTCTTTCTTTAACCTGACTCTAGAAAATGAAGGACGTCTCACAATTAGTTGTGGACACCACTAGTGTTTACTTATATTATCAAACCATTTTACGAATCCCTGCCAAAACCAGCAGGATTTTTTTTAAGTCAAATTATTTTGCATTTCCAGATTGTTTTGTTTCAATGGAAACAATTGTGTCTGAAACGTGGGGATCTGTGTATGTTGTCAACAACCCTGGGAAAGGAACATGGACAATTAATTGTGATGGAAATGGACCGTACTCTGTGACTGTGGAAGGAGTAAAAGGTATAAACCAGACCACTTCTGATCTTATACCCTTATTATAGTACTAGAAGGTGGCCCGATTCTACGCATCGGGTATTCTAGAATTTACGTATTGTGTAGTTCATGTATGATTTTTGTTATATATATATATATATAGATGTTGTGTGTAGTTACCAAGTGTTTGTGTAGGGGCTGTACATGTTCTGGGTGTTGTCTGGGTGTGATGGGGGGTGAGAGCAGTGTTGTTTGTGCGTTGCGTTGTTTGTGGAGCGCTGTGTGTGTAGCGTTGTGTGTGTGTGTTGCGCGGTTTGTGTGTGTGTGGTGTGTTTTGGGGGGAGGTATGTTTTGTGCAATGTGTGTGTTGTGCGGTATGTGCGTATATTTGTGTGTGCAGCGTTGTCTGTGTGTGGGTGTCTTTGTAGGGCAGTTGTTTGTGGTTCCCAGTGTGTGTGTGTGGTGTGTTGTGCAGTGCGCGCGCGCGCGTGTGTGTGTGTGTTGGGGGGAGGTGTGCACTTCCCATCGTGCTCCATCCCCCATGCAGCGCACTCCCCATCGTGCTCCATCCCCCATGCAGCGCACTCCCTATCATGCTCCATCTCCCATCCTGCGCACTCCCAAACGTGCTCCATCCGCCATGCTGCGCACTCCGAAACGTGCTCCATCCGCCATGCTGCGCACTCCCAAACGTGCTCCATCCGCCATGCTGCGCACTCCCAAACGTGCTCCATCCGCCATGCTGCGCACTCCCCATCGTGCTCCATCCCCCATGCTGCGCACTGCCAAACATGCTCCATCCGCCATGCTGCGCACTCCCCATCGTGCTCCATCTCCCATGCTGCGCACTCCCAAACGTGCTCCATCCGCCATGCTGCGCACTCCCAAACGTGCTCCATCCCCTATGCTGCGCACCCTCCATCGTGCTCCATCTCCCATCCTGCGCACTCCCAAACGTGCTCCATCCGCCATGCTGCGCACTCCCAAACGTGCTTCATCCGCCATACTCCGCACTCCCCATCGTGCACCATCCCCCATGCAGCGCACTCCCCATCGTGCTCCATCCCCTATGCTGCGCACCCCCCATCGTGCTCCATCTCCCATGCTGCGCACTCCCAAACGTGCTCCATCCGCCATGCTGCGCACTCCCAAACGTGGTCCATCCGCCATGCTGCGCACTCCCAAACGTGCTCCATCCGCCATACTCCGCACTCCCCATCGTGCTGAATCCCCCATGCTGCGCACTCCCAAACGTGCTCCATCCGCAATGCTGCGCACTCCCAAACGTGCTCCATCCGCCATGCTGCGCACTCCCAAACGTGCTCCATCCGCCATGCTGCGCACTCCCAAACGTGCTCCATCCGCCATGCTGCGCACTCCCAAACGTGCTCCATCCGCCATGCTGCGCACTCCCAAACGTGCTCCATCCGCCATGCTGCGCACTTCCAAACGTGCTCCATCCGCCATGCTGCGCACTCCCAAACGTGCTCCATCTGCCATGCTGCGCCAGCATCAGCCTCTCTACCCGCAGCATCAGCCTCTCTGCCCGCAGCATCAGCCTCTCTGTCCCCAGCATCAGCCTCTCTGTCCCCAGCATCAGCCTCTCTGTCCCCAGCATCAGCCTCTCTGTCCCCAGCATCAGCCTCTCTGTCCCCAGCATCAGCCTCTCTTCTCCCAGCATCAGCCTCTCTCATCCCAGCATCAGCCTCTCTGTCCCCAGCATCAGCCTCTCTGTCCCCAGCATCAGCCTCTCTGTCCCCAGCATCAGCCTCTCCTCTCTGTCCCCAGCATCAGCCTCTCTCCTCCCAGCCTTCCCCAGCATCAGCCTCTCTCCTCCCAGCCTCCCCCAGCATCAGCCTCTCTCCTCCCAGCCTCCCCCAGCATCAGCCTCTCTTCTTCCAGCCTCCCCCAGCATCAGCCTCTCTCCTTCCAGCCTCCCCCAGCATCAGCCTCCCTCTCCCAGCCTTCCCCAGGATCAGCCTCTCTCCTCCCAGCCTCCGTCCTCCCAGCCTTCCCCAGCATCAGCTTTCCCCTCCCAGCCTCCCTCAGCATCAGCCTTCCCCAGCATCAGCCTCTCTCCTCCCAGCCTCAGCCTCTCTCCTTCCAGCCTCCCCCAGCATCAGCCTCTCTCCTTCCAGCCTCCCTCAGCATCAGCCTCCCCTTCCCAGCCTTCCCCTGGATCAGCCTCTCTCCTCCCAGCCTCCTTCCTCCCAGCCTCCTCCTCCCAGCCTCCTTCAGCATCAGCCTTCCCCTCCCAGTCTCCCCCAGCATCAGCCTCCCCCTCCCAGCCTTCCCCAAGATCAGTCTCTCTGCTCCCAGCCTCCTCCAGCACGCCGTGCTCCTCTGGCGACACTCACACACACGATCGCATCCACTCACACACACGATCGCATACACTCACACACACCCGATCCCGACACTCACACACACGATCGCATCCACTCACACACACGATCGCATCCACTCACACACACGATCGCATCCACTCACACACACCCGATCCCGACACTCACACACACCCGATCGCATACACTCACACACACAGACACTGACGATATCGCACATACGCGCTCACAGTCACAACATCCGGAGATACCACATGCTTCTGGCCATGTGATCCTCCGTCAGGTCCTGGAAGGTCACAACAGCACAGTATCGAGGCCGAGAAGCAAGCGATATCGCCGGATGCTGTGAGTGTGTGGATGCGATGTGATGTGTGTGTGAGGTGTGTGTGAGGTGTGTGTGAGGTGTGTGTGAGGTGTGTGTGAGAGTGAGTGTGAGCTGATGTGTGTGTATGTGTGTGTGTGTGTGCGTGTGGATCTTCCGCCGCTACAGGACCTTGATGCGCTTGTAACCATGCCAACGTATCCCGTCCCCCGCTCGCACGGGAGCCCACACCACTTCCGTGCGAGCGGGGGATGGGGGGGGGGAGTACAGTACTCACCCCCCTTAACAGCCGTGTCAGTTCGGGGAATGCGCGGGGGGGGGAGAGGGGGGGGGGAGTACAGTACTCACCTCCGTGACAGCCCTGTCAGTTCGGGGAATGCGCGGGGGGAGGTGGGCGGGGCCAGAGCTAACGTGCGTTGCGTGAGGGGAGCGGGGCGTGGCGTGGCCGAATTGCCAATGCCTGCAGGGTGCCGGGGCGAGAGGCCAATCTGTGGGGGGGGCGGAGGCTGGGCGAGCGGCTGGCCAATCCGTGTGGGGGCGCAGCCTGGGCGAGCGGCCAATCGGTGTGGGGGGGGCGGGGCCATGGCAAGCCCAGCGGCCAATCAGCTTTGTGTCACCGTAAGGACACAATGTCACCGGAAGGACACAATTTTGAAGCATGACAGACAGACAGACAGACAGACAGAATAAGGCAATTATATATATAGATTTATATTATATTACATGGGTGATCAGTAAAAGGGATGTGGCATTATAGAAATCTACCCTTCTTAGGCCCCCTTCACACGTCTGTGAAAATCACGCACGTGTTTCACGGACGTGTCAAAGGTGCGTTTTCCCCTCCGTGAGCCGTGTTTAGGGCACTATGTGTGTTCTCCATGTGTTATCCATGATAACACACAGAGAACGAGAACTTTCAACTCACCTGTCCCTGGCGTCACTGTCTGTGGTGCTGATCTTTGGTCTCCAGCCCTGCCGCTACCCCGCTGCTGCTGCTTCTGGCCGCAGTGAAGTGAATATGCAATGAGCATAATGAGCGGTGGTCGGCAGCAGGTGACAGCAGCGGCAGAGACGCAGAGACAAGAGGGCTGGAGAAGGTGAGTAATGTTTTGGTTTTTTTTTCTCTGACACGTGAGTTTTCTCCGGCGCGTGTCACATGGTACCGCATCCACACAACATCCGTGTGGTCTGTATGCAGGCCGTGTGACACCCGTGATGCCGGAGAAAACGTGGCCATGTCTACGTGTGGAACACACGGACACGCGTATGCTCCACACGTACACACGTTCCATGGCAAAACATGCACGTGTGCACAGACCCATTGATTTTAATGGGTCTACATGTGGCCGTGTCTCCGGTACGTGCAGGAACGGACCTAAGGGCTGCTTCTCACTTGCGAGTTTCTCGCAGTAGAGCAATGCGAGAAAAACTCGCATTGGAATCGGACGCATGTTAGTCAATGAATCAGCTCGCATCTGCGATTTTTTTCTCAGTCCAAATCGGACCGAGAAAAAAATCGCAGCATGCTGCTTTTTTGCGAGTTTCTCGCACCATTTGTCCCAATGATTTCCTATGGAAGGGGATTAAAAGTAGCATCACACACGCGCACCAGCGTTCACATTTGCGAGTGTGGCAGTAACTTCGCTCATTAAATATTCAACAGATGAATGTGACATCACATTCCCAAAGGTAAATTAAATGACACATGTGTAATAGCTTTTATCTAATTAAGATGTTGCATGAAACTAGCATCGCAATCGCAACACACACGCGAGCAAAAAGCATCGCACTTGCGTTGCACTCGCACCTAACGTGAACTAAAATCAGCCGAGTTTTTTTCAGCCCAGTCGGACCGATTTTACTCGCATAGATGTGTTTCCACCCTAACACGTACCGGAGACACGTGCGTGTGAAGGGGGTCTTATGAGAATCACTCTAGAGACCCTGGCAAATAGATGATTTGCAATATGAAAGGGGTTGTCCGGTGAAAACAAGTTCCCACCTATCCACAGAGGAGAATAATGGAGGAGCGAGCAGACGGATCCCTCTTCCATCATTGCTTTCAACTGTATCAGAATCTATGATGCCGATACAGTTAAAAGTGCAATGCCAGGAGGGAGGGAGGGACGACTCACCCAACTCACGGGCCCCATAGCGGCTGCGTGGTCTGCCACCATTGATACTGCAACACTGATCACCGCACTCATTAGCCAATTGAACACATGAGCAGTGGCACTAATGTGACGAGTCCTAATGTCATCCAGCTGTAGGAATCCTTCACACATTCTTTTTTATTTTATTGCAGCACATTTTATTTTTAAAGTTTGTATTTACTTATATATTTTGTATTGAACTAATAATAGTATACATGTATAATTTTTTTTTTCCCTTCCTTTTCAGCAACAAATATTTCAGGTGAGTAACTACCTTAATTTTAAAAACACAATTGACCTATAAAAACCACACACACAAACTACACATTTTTTTACTTTTGTGATAGTGTGAAAATATTTATGTAATAAAATACCCAAGATTTGTGGTGATTATGAAAATCTTCTCCTTCAAAATTGACTATTGCGTGTTTGATTTCTGATTTAATCCGTATAACTGCAAAAGATTTAAGGCTACATTCACATTTTGTTTGTCTCTATAAACCTCCATTCACTCGCCATATGTCAAAAGGGTATAACTTCTTTTTTTTCTGTATCAAATAACACAGTAGCCTGTTATATCAAGAAGGGGTTAAGTAAAAAAAAAAACCAAAACACTGCATACATTTTTTTCCAGTACTACTATTAGGGCTCATTCACACATCCATTTTTTGCATGCATGTTTTTCACCGATGGCTCTTGTGCCTATAATAGTGAATGATGCCATTCACATGTCTGTAATTTTTCCTAAATGGAGTGGTCCACGCAAAATCTCGAAGACATGTACGATATTGATCTGAGAGTTGATCCAAAATCGCCAATGCAAATCCATGGGTCTGTGAAAAACGTTGGACAACACTTGGATGCAATTCATCTGATATTTGATTTTCCCAACTGCCAGATAGGAAACATTCAGAAAACTTTTTTTTTTTTTTTTTTGTTCATTTGTTTCTTCTCTAAGAAAAACTGATGAAACTCGGACTAAACTCTGATGGTGAAAAATGATATGAACCAAACGATGTTGGTAAATACTTACACTGACCAAATTCTGATGTTGAAAACTGACATGGACCAAACTATGTTGGTAAAAATATACACTGAATAAACTTCGGACCAAACTCTGATGGTGAAAAAGGACATGGACCAAACTATGTTGGTAAAAATATACACTGACCATACTTCGGACCAAACTCTGATGGTGAAAAATGACACGGACCAAACTATGTTAGTAAAAAACTTACACTGACCAAACTCTGATGAAATTCTAATTAAAAAAACATTGACGGAATTTGAACCGATATTTTTGTACAAGAAAATCACTGATGTCTGTATGAGCCCTTAGTGACATATTTCACTATATGCCTACAGTAGTACTCACTGAAAATTTCCTGTATACAGCACAAAATTCTCCCGACAGATATCTCATCCAGAAGGTTTTAGCATAGTGTAAACAATGCCTACAGCTCGTGCTGAAATTCAGGCCAAACAAAGCCTATAACTATGCTTAAAAAAAGTAACAAAATTTAAGATTGTTCTCCATGTCATACATATTGATGATAAATCATCAATACCAGATTTAAGATCATCTGACACCCAGAAACTGCTTAAACAAGCTGTTATCAACTCCAACAGCAGCCAGATGTAACCAGTGTACGGAACTGGAACAGCACGGCCCCGTAAACTGTGTAGTAGCTGTTACTGCGGCTCAACTTCATTAAGAGCTGAGAAGCAGTAAAGAGGAACGTCCGCTACCTAATGTATAGCGCTGTTTTGTTCCAGCTGATCTGTGACAGTGTTGGGTGTCAGCAACACACCAATCTGATAATGGTTACTTATCGTCGATCAGTCCTGGACAACTTCTCTAACATTACCAAATCTGTTTTTTTATTATAAATAAGCCAAAATTTAGCGTATACTTTTAACTACCATTAGTTTTGTATTGTTTCTCCAGTGATTGTATATTGTTGGTCTATTCTTCAACCAAAAAAACCCTTTTACTTTCCTATAGATTAGCAGCTATCATCGTACAATAAGCATGACAGTTCTTGGAACTATCTCAGAGTAATATTAAGTTGCATTAACTACTTTTTTCTTAATTTTCCAGCTACCTTTAACTGCTCTGAATGTCACCCTAATGCCACATGTGAAGTGTTCTCGGACAGGAAAGAGTGCCATTGTAATAAAGGGTTGATCGGCGATGGATTTGACTGCTCGGACATTGATGAATGTGCCTATTCTTGGTCCAACAACTGCTCCAGTACCTGTGTAAACACATACGGGTCATATAGATGTGAATGTCCAAGAGGCTTCACCAAAAACTCTTTAGATACCTGTGTGGACATTGATGAATGTTCTAACCGAAATCTAAGTTCTTGCCATCCCCTAGCAAACTGCACCAACTATGATGGCGGCTACACATGTTCATGTCCATACGGCTACTACGGAAATGGCTTTGATTGTGAACTGAATGAATGTATAAAAGGCTATTGTAGCCAAGGTATGGCCTGTATTAAATCTAAGGGGAATTTTAATTGTTTTGACCCTTGTACTAATTATACTACACTTGACGAACCTTGGAGAAGCATCAACAGTGGTTATGGTTATAACTGCGATATTGGCTTATCCGGATGGTACAGGTTTATAGGCACTGGAGGCATTCGGATGCCAGAAACCTGCGTTCCTGAATGGCAGTGCCATACCGAAGCCCCAATGTGGCTAAATGGATACCATCCCTTGGAAGGTGAAGGCATTGTGAATCGTACTGCTTGTAGTCACTGGGGAGGTGACTGTTGCTACTCATCAACTATGCTCCAAATCAAGGCTTGCCCAGGTGGATACCATGTGTATAACATTCCCAAAGTTCCGTTTTGCACCTTGGCTTATTGCACAGGTACAGTACCTTCAAAGTGATATCAACTCATTTTTCTTTTTATTTTGTTTTGTTGTAACTTCTTTATTCATTTCATGTTACTATATTTTAGACCCTTCTACTTTGAAAGATGCTTGTCCCTGTAGAGAAAATGAAGAATGCAGAATGACTGATGGGAAGTACACATGTGCTTGTAAAAATGGACGTCACGTTGACGGTATGTTAAACTTATTTATACTGTTTGCTTGAGTGTATAACACAAATTACATTTATTTAAATGAAAGGGATTGGTCTCTTTATCTTTATTTTAACAAATGTCTTGGGGATATGATATTGTGACATTTCTAATATATAAGTATTAGTGCTCATTCACATGTCCATTTTTTACATGGGAACAATATCCATGTTTTTCACGGATAGCACACTAAAATATAATAGTCATAATAACATTTGTTCACTTATATAGCGCCAATAATTCCGCAGTGCTTTACATATATTGGCAACGCCCCATTAAGGCTCACAATCTATCTAAATTTCCTATCAGTATGTCTTTGGAGTGTGAGAGGAAACCAGAGAACCTGGAGGAATCCCACTCAAACACTGGGAGAACATACAAACTCCTTGCAGATGTCCCTGGTGGGATTTGAACCCAGGACCCCAGGACTGCAAGACTGATAGTAAATAGGGCCATTCAAATGTCCATGTTCCTTGCAAAATCTTAGAGTGTTTCAGAATATGTTAGCACTATATAAATCCAATTATTATTATTTTAATATCAAAATTAGCAATTCAAGTCTGTGGGTCTGTGAAAAAAATAAGCTAGCTCTTGGATGTCCATTTTCCTGAACTGATGGATAAGAAAAGATAGAGAAATGTTTTTAATTTGTTTATTTCTCATCTTAGAAAAACTAATGAAACTAAGACCAAACTCTAATGGTAAAAACTGACACTCTGCTCAAGCTCTGATGTACAAAAAAAGTCACTGATGAAGAAGAAAATCACTGACGCTGTCACGGCTGTCTCTCTGCATTATGAGACTGTCAATTCAAGACTTGAGTCATTTTCCATTCTTGACTCTCAATATTAAACATGTTTTCGTTTTCTATGGCAGTTGTAGGGTTAATGTCAGTATTCCTTGCCAGCAAGCAGGCTAATTACCAGCTAAGGTGTTTAAGGTTTGGGACCACTCCCATTCCCTTTATTTAACCTCTGCTACAAGAAAAGGGTGCCAGTTATTCTCTTTGCCATTTAGATTCTGGTCCTAGAAGTGGAAGGAGCTGCTGAAAACCCTCTATTAGAGTTGCTGTGGTGACTGCAGTTTTGGTGCTGACTGCAGCAGTCTGTTGTGTTTTCCCCTGTCTGTCTTCCTTTCCCGATGTGTTGTTTCAGTACAGCAGTGAGGCTA
Source organism: Anomaloglossus baeobatrachus (assembly GCF_048569485.1). Lineage (NCBI taxonomy): Eukaryota > Metazoa > Chordata > Amphibia > Anura > Aromobatidae > Anomaloglossus > Anomaloglossus baeobatrachus. The sequence goes on along the minus strand of NC_134359.1, from coordinate 235,448,199 downwards.
GCGTCCTTCACCTGCCCACTCTCTAGTCAGGGACTATTGTAGGGTCTTTTCAGGGCTTCAGGTTCCTGCTCAGCGACAGGTGAGGAATCTGTATAGGGACTGGCTAGGAGTGCAGGGTACAGCGGCAGGTATGTTGAGGAGGTGTCCATCTTCCCTCTCACTAGTATCAGGGCCCTCCATTGTTAAAGTGTCCCCAGTGTACTCCTTGTTTGTCATGGTGTAACCCCTGCTGTTGTGTGTTGTGGCTCACGCTGGACTCTCCCCTAGTCCGCATTGTGACAGACATCTGAATGATTCCTTACAGTTTCTCCTTGTGCACTTGTTAGGACAGCTTCATCACATACTGCACAATTGTATAAATTAAAGGGAATCTGACAGTAAGATTAACCCTCCTGAGCCATCTATAAGGGCACATGAGTCATAGGAAGCTGAATAAAATGGCACCTTAAAATCTGCAATCCGATGTCCTATTGGAGAGATATCAACATTTTTCTTATATGTAAATGAGCTGTTCCAGTCTGTGGACTGGACAATGATGTGCATGAGAATCTGACTCCATTGATTTATTTTTAATAAAAGAATGAGTTAACATTGTGAAACATGTAACTAACACAGAACAGTAGAGCTGAACTCTGCCTTCTTACAAACACATTTGCTGCAGCTCTCACAGTTCTGCTGTATTACAACCCTGGCTGCCTGTGATATGGAGGCTGAACAGAGAGGAACCTGCAGATTATAGATGAGCAAACCTGAGGTTCGATGTTCTGAGTTTGGGTTTGGAAACTGACTTCCAAAAAAACTAAGTTTGAGTGAGCTACAAGTGCAAACCACTCAAGCAAGCAGCGCTGTGCTTGGATATTAGTGATGCTCAGCATTGTGCGAGTTTGAACGACTTGCACTGGGGGTAAAATCAGAGTGATCAGATGTAGTGCGTACACACAAAAATGTTTTGGAAAAGCCTTGCCCGCCCTCCCCTGGAAGTGTTCTGTTTATGGCTGGCAGCATGTGGTTGGAGCCACAAACTGCCCAATAACTGACTTCCATTGAGATTTGGATAAAGTTGGGGTCAAAAAAGATATTTTGTTAAGGTTCAATTGTACCTCCTAAACCGAACTTCCAAATGTTCGCTCATCTCTACTGCAGATGTGTCAGTTATAATCATACACAGCTCTGCAGTGAGATCAGGAAAGCAGACAGCAGCCATGACGCTGCTAACTCCACCTTCTACGACGAGGGGTGTCGCGGGCGGAAGAGGGGACGCCGCGCTCTCCCTACTGCTCGGGTCCGGCTGCCGCGGCTGCTGCGGCCTGCTGCTGCTCGGTGGCTCGAGCGATGGGCCGGATCCCGGGGACTCTAGCGACGCTCCTCGCCCGTGAGTGAAAGGGGATTGGGTTTTGGGATATAGTTTATTGTCCGTGACGCCACCCACGGTTGTGGTGATTTGTTGACACCACCGCTGCTCTGTATGGGGATCCCGGGAGTGATGGTATGGAGCAGCTAGATGTTTGTCCTCCCCTCCGTGGGTAGGGGGTTGGTTGTCCTGGGGCCCAGTGATGAGGTGGGAGATGCAGGGCTTGGTGGGCGCAGGGACGCGGGGGCAGCGCTGTGCCTTGCGGCACTGTGGTACTCACTCAGCCTGAGACGATGACACAGTTCTCGGTAAAATACACGGCTGGAAAGACTGTTCCCACGGACGGCTGCACTTGCTTTTCCCCAGTAGTTGACGGTGACGGTCCCTTTTCCTGCACCTAAGATGATGATGGTTGCGATGGGTTCCCACCGGTAACCCGCTCCCCGGCTTGGATATGGGCCGGAGGAGCCCTACTTTGCCCGCAGGCGCTGGCCCTGAGAAACTGGTGCCCTGGCGGTGGCGGTGTCTCTCCGTTACGGTTGGACTGTTGCCTTCAATCGGGACTTGGTTGTTGGGAGACAGTCGTCCCCTTCACTGACGGATTTGGCAAATTATGGCGACTCCTAGCCTTGCCGGGATCCGAAAGGCCCCTGCCCTGGTGCTGTCTGTTCCTTGTATACTTCTCCAGACCGCTGGGTCACCACCCGTCCGCGGTCCTTCCAGCAACCTCCGAGCAGTCCCCCTGCAGACTATCACCGCCGTCTGCTGACCTTGCTGTCACTGTCCGGGGCACACACCCGGACCAACTTCAGGCTTTAGCTTTACAAACTGTCACTACTCCTACTTTCCTCCTTTACCACTTCACTTCGCTTCCTTTCACTTTACTTTTTACTCCTTCACCTCCTAAACTGATCTGCCTGGTTCTTCCCGCCTCCAGAGCTGTGAACTCCTCGGTGGGCGGAGCCAACCGCCTGGCCCACCCCCTGGTGTGGACACCAGCTCCTGGAGGAAGGCAACAAGGATTTTTGGTTAGCCTTGATGTTCCTAACTGGGGTGTAGGGTGTGGTGGTGTTATGACCTGTGACCCCTGGCTTGCCCAGGGCGTCACAAGGGGCTGCTGATAAGTCTTTGGCTTTGTAACCTTTTTGTGTTTCTATGGTAACAAATGTTCCATCACATGAAAGCCTTATGTGTCTAATATATGTTTTCAAAATTTTGTTTACTGCTTATGGCAACAGTGTTCTACACACGTGGGAAAACAAAATGGCAGAGTCTAATGCGATATTGACAGCAACTGAGAGCAGAGGAGTGATTCTGCAAGGAAAGTCTGTGAAGGATATTCATGGTGATATGTCGCAGACATTGGGGGATCAATGCCCTTCATATTCCACAGTTAAGAACTGGGTTGCCAAATTTAAAATGGGCCACTTCAGCAGCAATGATCAGGAACGTCCTGGATGACCGAGAGTGGTTGTTGTTCCGGAGAATGTCGATGCTTTGCACAACCTCATACTGGAGAACCGACGAATTTCAGCTAAAGCAATAGCAGACATCATGGGGATTTCCTGTGAACATGTTTGTGTCATTATTCATGAACATTTGGACATGAGGAAGCTATCTGCAAAGTGGGTCCCCAAATGTTTGACAACAAATCAGAGAAGCAGGAGAGTGAAAACTTCCCGGTCCATTTGTCAGCGTTTCCAGACTAATAAGAACGTCCTAGAGCAGCTGGTCACTACGGATGAGACATGGATTTATTTGTATGACCCTGAAAACAAGGAGCAGTCAAAAGAGTGGAGGCACAGTGGTTGTCCTCGTCCAAAAAAGTTCAGGATGCAAAAATCAGCCACTAAGGTGATGGTGTCTGTGATCTGGGATAAGGAGGGTGTGCTGCTAGTGGACTACCTTTAAGAGGGTTCCATCATCAATCCAAGGTATTGCATTGAACTTTTGGACCAATTGAAGGCAGCTCTGAAGGCCAAAAAGAGCGGCAAGCTGTCCAAAGGAATCTTGTTCCTGCAAGACAACACCTCCGCTCACACTGCACAAGCGACCACGGCAAAAGTGGCAGAGCTGGACTTCCAGCTGGTTGACCATCCACCACTTTATTCACCAGATCTAGCCCCTCTGACTGTCATCTGTTTCCAAACCTGAAGAAACACCTCAAGGATACCAAATTTCACAGCATTTCTTACACCATGGCTGCTACGGATGCCTGGTTTGAGGCACAACCGAAATCCTTCTTTTTGTTAGGCTTACAGAACTTGGAATACTGATGTACGAAGTGTGTTGACATCAGTGGAGAGTATGTGGAATAAATGTAAAGTTTCATCATCCTATTTCGTTTCTTTATGGGTAAAGCCAAAGACTTATCAGCAGCCCCTTGCATTTAAAATAGTTTCTGGAGGCAGATTCTCATACAGATCGGTGTCCAGCCCATATATGAAAAACATGGATTTCTCTGGAATAAGACATCAGATCACAGATATCAAGGTATCATTTTATTCAGCTTCCTATGACCTACGTGCCCATGTAGATGGCTTAAGAGGATTGATCCTACAGACAGAGTCCCTTTAAATATACATTTTTTTTTATAGTGGTCCCATCTATGTTTTATGCATAGTTAAAGGCGATTTCCTATATTACAGAAGGATGTCATATCGCCTTAACCAGTGGCTCAGGAGTGCAAACCAATTTGTAGTGAATGGGACACGGCTTTGCAGCTTTGCATACCAGAGCTCCTGACATCCTGGGTATGCAGGTGACTGGAGCTGGCTCTAGTTACTAGAATTTGGCTGTATTGCCGCTCCCTAGGCAGTGATGGTAGTGGTGGGCTACCAATGTGTATGGAAAACAGTGAAAGGGATGCAGTGCTGAACCAGTGCTGCATTTGCTCCATTCATAAAATTTGTTATCGCTTACAAGTTTACTTTAAAATGCAAGTGGCATTATAGAAGGATTCCTAAAAACATGTTCATTACCTAGCTGTATGTCTAATCATGGTTAGTATCTATACGTGTAAAGGCCACTTTACACACAACGACATCGCTAGCGATCTCGTTAGCGATGTGACACGCCCAGATCGTTGCTACAATTTGCCGTGATCGCTCATAGGTCGTTTTGTAACGGTCACACGTACCCATCTTACAAACGACGCTACATCGTGTTTGACCAAGGCGGTCGTGTGGACACCGTCGCACAGCATTTCTCCCAACAATTCTGGCAACGACAGAGGCGTATAATTGTCCATAGCATCAACCATGGCTGCCAAATCAGAACGCAGTTGGGACCACCAATCAGAGCGGAGGAGGCGTGGAGCATTGCTCGTAACGACTCGCCTGCGTCGCTGATGACAAACGCACTAACAGTGCTGTTTGTCGTTGGCAGGGTGTCAAACGTAGCAATATGTCTGCTACGTTACAAACGACGAACAATATTTTGAAACTGAACGACGTGTCAACGATCAACGATTTTCACAACTTTTAAGATTGTTATGAGTCGCTTGTAGGTGTCACACGCAACGACGTCGCTAACAACGACGGAACTGCGTCATGAAAACCGTGAACCCGACGACATATCGTCAGATAAATCATAGCGTGTAATGGGGCCTTAAGTTTCTCTTCCTCTCATTGCAGTTGTGCTGATGATTTAGATCTCTATTGAGTTCAGTGAAAGCTGTATCCATTATGAACTTACATTATGAGTGATTGTGGGAGATCATGGCAGAATCTGTATATCTATAATATGGTAATTTCATATATGACCTAGAAAAATATTATTTATTAATGTTCCTATTATTCCACATTTCTTTGTATAGATATTGAAGACCTTGGTCTTGAACTAGTGTGTGGTACACAGGAAATTACAGCTTCTTTTCGCACGTGTCAGCTGAGAAGTCTTCACCTTAATGTCACCCATATTCACCTCCTTGATGGCAACTGTGTTGGCACTCCACAAAGGAACAACACTGGGGTTATTTCCACTACTGCTTCTCTGCAAGCTGGAGCATGTGGGAACCATGTGACAGTAAGTACGCTTATATAGTGCATTTGCCAATTATGGAAAAAAACATTTCCGAGAAAAGACTACCACATCATTCTGATAAATCACTCAACAGCAGACATCACATTTTTGGTGAAGGGGCACTTTGTAGAGAATTGTGCTGCGAATATTGCAGCTCATACCAATGGATGAGCCCTATTTGGTACCAACAAATTTGGCTTGTATTGTCTACTGCTGAAGAGGGGAGCCAGGTGATGACTGTCAGTGCTTTCCCCTTGCTTCATTAAATGTGTATGTCCATGTGATGCTCCCGTTGGGGCATGCGGCAGTTACAGTTACGTCCGGTGCTATCATCATCTTCTGTTGCTGGGTCCTAGTTGTAGATGGGAAGAGCGACACAAAGCACACACAAATCTCTTGTAAAATAATCAGGAACCAGTTTATTGAAGGTCACCACTTCTCTCTTACTTCATTCCCTCATGGCCACTTGTGCTGTTGCTGCTCTGCCAGGGGGGGTTCTGTCTTGCTGGTACTCGCCCTGGGAACTCTCCTCCAGCAGCTGAGTCCACTACATGCTTCTTCCCCCTGTAACCTTTCCTTGTTGCTGCCATGTCTCACTGAGGCCCTCAGACGACTTAGCAGCTCCTCACCAGTTCAGGGTACCGCCGGTGGTTTTTCTATACCCTGATGTCCCACTGATCATAGGACACTCTACAGCCCATCCGCAGGGTGAGGTTTTGACCCACGGGAGGATTCCTCCCTTCCTGAACAGGCCCTAGGTTTGGGCCCTGTCCACACACTTGAACTTCTGCCGCTAAACTGTCTTCTCCCTTCCCTGTGTTTCTCATCCTACTCTGCTCACTCTTCCTTCCTTGTCTCTGTCTCCCTGTTACCACTTTGCTACTTGCCTCTGTTCCTGCTCTATCCTTCCAAACTAACTACCACTGCACCCTACTGCACACTTGATCCCTAGTTACACTACACTAAAACATCCTATATTATTAATACTATATCTATCCTATCCTTAAGCCTTTATCTACAGTAGTCCTAAATCTTCCCACTATGTCTCCCGTCTGACAATAACCACCACTAATCTTAAGAATGAATAATTTACTTTATGGAACTTTTTAACCCAATTGGCACTGCTGTTATTGAGATCCTGACAACTTTTGGACCTCACATTCACTAATTTGAATGGTTTGTTGCTTAAAATGTTCTGTCAGGCATTCAGTAACGTATATTCCAAAGAAGTGCCATGAGACTTTAAAGAGGATCTGTCATTTGCTCAGAAAAATTGTATTAAATACCCTAAAAAATCCCTGCGCTGCCCTGATTCTCCTTCCCTTTTCTGATTTGCTCTGCATCACTCCATTGCAGAAATATTCAGATTTGTTTCTTATGGAGCCCAGCATGTGAATTTGTCTAGAGGTGTGGTGACCACCTTGTACCCACAGGTGCATCACAGAAGTTTATAATGGTGAATCATGAAAAGGAAAGAATGAATTTTTCCCACTAAAATGTAGCTTGAGCCCCAATTTTTTTATTGTTACAAGGAATCCGGTGAAAATGGACCATACAATTTTCTTTAGCATAATGCCTCATATATTGGGGAAAACTACTGTTTGGGATCATGGTAGGGCTTAGAAGGGAAGAAGCGCAGTTTGAATTTTGGAGTACTGTTTTGATTGGAATAGATTGCAGATGGCATGTCATATATGAAAAGCCCCTTACATGCCAAAACAGCAGAAACCACTACAATTGATCCCATTTTGTAAACAACCTCTCGCGTAATTCATTTAAGAGAGTAGTGAGCATTCTTAACCCTGACGAATGCATACGATTGTAAAACATTGGGACGAGTAAATGTAAAATTATCATGTTTTCCAATAAAATGTTGGTTTGGCCCCAAGTTTTTCATTTTTAAAAGTAATAACATGCGAAAAAGAACAGAACAATTTGTTACATAGTTTCTCCTGAGATCGTCAATACCCCATATGTGGTTGAAAAATTCTTTTGAGGCACAATGCAAAGCTCAGAAGTGAAGGTGCACCATATAGCACAGATTTTGCTGTTATGGTGCTCCACAGAATTATATACCTTTGGGCAGTAAAGAAAACAGAATTAAATTTTACCACTAAAACTTTGATTTAGCCCCAGATTTTACCTTGTCACAAGAGGGAATAGGTAAAAATGACACCAAAATATGTTAGACAATTTCTGTTAAATGTGGCACTACCCCCATATGTGGCTTTATACGAAGAGTCCGTTTGACCACACGACAAGGATCAGGAGTGAAGTAGCACTATTTAACTTGTGGAGAACAGATTTTCCTAGAATAGTTTGCAGACTCATATTTCAGAACTCTCAATTGCTAGACAAGAAGAATCTCCCTCTCAAGTGACCCAATTTTGGAAATGTCACCCCTCTGGGAATTCATCTATGGATGTAGTGACTATTTTGACTCCATGGGTGATTCCCAGAAACAAGTAGAGGATATACAGATGCAATACAGATCACCGGTTAGCCCTGGGTCTAACAGGCCAACATACATGACAGAACCGGAGGTCATCATTTGACCTCCGGCTGCCATGACAACCCTCAGCTTTCCCATGATCATGTTGTGGGGGGTGCCAGAGGGGTGACAGAAGGACCGCACTCCTTCTCACAAACTTCTAAAAGCTGCGATCGCTATTGATTGTGGAATATAGAAAATAGCACAGGACTATCATTGTGACCTGAGCCAATCAGGTCTCGATGATGTCGCTGGTCAGAATTAGCGTTGTGCACCAGAATCCCATCACTTGCAGGACTCTAGGGGTCCCGATCACAGCCTGATCGCCGACCGTAAACAGACGTCAGCACTGCAAAACCCAGCAAGCAACAACATTTATTTACCGTCAGCAGTCAGGAACAGGTTACGGAAAGGCCGTCAATATAACTTTTCGTACTATTGATTTATGCAAAGTTGGTTGAACGTACAGTTCCCATTTAAGTTTGCTTTTTTAGACTAATGGAACACATGCAACTTACAAAAATACAATGTTTGTGCAAATGAAGACCGACCAGATCATTATAAGACATTATGAAGTTCAGCTGGAATTCTCATGTACCTATCCCCTGGATTTACAGCTCACTCTGCAGAACACACTGAAACCAGTTGTGAGGTAATGGCATTCTATACTTATTATTTTATTACTATTTTTTAATTATATATATGTTATTAATATTCTGGCATTTAAACTATATAATATACTACACCAAAATGCTCCATTTGTGGTCACAGATGAACTGTGCTACTATATTTTCATGAATATTATTGTGCCCATTGAGATTTTTCATGAGCTTCCTACAAATTGGTGTCACATATTATTTTTTTTTAATATATAAATCACACATTTTATTGCATCCTTACTATTCCCCAACATTGAAATTATAACACCAAGAAGAAAAATCAAGGAACTATGGAAATTGCAGGATCAATAGATAGGCAAATGATGAAAAAAAGGAAACTTGGCAGTACCACTGGTTCCACCATCAAACCAATGTAACACTGAGCTGTTAGAGTACTTAGAATGAAAACTAAATTGTTCCAACTACTGTATATTATGCCACCCCACACCATAATCCTAGGAGTAGGACTGCTGTAATGTTCCCCAGTGAAGGCTTCTTTATGGCGATGCCTAAGTAAGTGGCCTCCAGACCAATCTTCAGCTATCACTGCGTCCAAAACACAAGCTGGACTCATAACTGAAGCGGGTAGATCTCTATTCCAGCCTCCATTGCTGTTTCCTTGGCATCATAACAGCTTTTGCAGGTGGTGGTGTGAAGTCAATGGATATTGCTGATAGTCGAACGTCTTCTGATAGTTTGTAGACATTGACGACTTAGGCTTTGTATGTAACATATAATTTCACTTGAGGTACATCATGAATCAATTGTGGTACCAGTGATACAGGCATTTCTTCACAAAGTGTCCCAGACGCCATTTTTCAACGCTGCCTTCTATCAAAACACATTTGGATCGTCTTTGGATTGCAGTTATAAAGGATAGCAGAGAATCTAGATGATTTGTGTGCCCAAGAGCCCAAGTGCATTCAATTCAGCTGAAGATTCCTGAGACAGTCATTAATACCTTCATTGATAGCAGCCAAGGTGAACAAGTGCATGGGACTCGTGCTCAATGCTGAATGAATTGAGACGTTTTTAAAATTGTTTCCATTTTCTCATAATTTACATATCATTAATGTCATGAGTGTATCTTGCTCAGGGGAGACCCTGAGTGAATATGGTGTCAAAAGGTCACAGCGCCTTGCCGCTGGCAGGTTCACTACTGTTATTTAATAACATCTCCTTGCTTGTGGTGCTGTAAGCGTTAAATAGCCTTTCCTGTCTGGCTGCGGGCTGTAGCTGCTAATCTCAGGTGAGGTTCTTTGGGATCACTTCCCTTCCTTAATTAAGACATGTGATCTGATCACTTGATGCCTGTGATAGAAACTGAATCCTCATTTCTATGTGGTCTTTTTGGAAGGAGCCTGCTCTAGAAGAAGTCTGTCGTGTGGTGTGCAGCAGTGGTGTTTGCTGCACTAAAGCCGCCTGGAGTGTATTTTCCTTGCATGTCTACTTCCCCTGTTTGTAGTCCTACCCTTGTGTTTCTGCATTGTAGTGGCGAGTCTAGTGATCTCGTTGGCCTACACACTAGCCAGGGTGAGTGGAGAGCTAGCTGAGGGCCTAAGGTATCCGGCTTGGCAACAGGTTGCAAGAATTTGTATAGGAATGCTAGGGAGCACAGGAGTCAGCTTCAGGTGAGTGCAAGAGGTGTCCCCTCACCTCTCTCCCTAGCGGCAGGGACCTCCATTGTATCGTGACCCCCTGTGTGTTGTAACATCTTTTAAGCGTTTACCAGGTACTAGGTAAACCCTGCTAGTCACATGCGTGACAAGGAACATGTCTATCCATCACGTCAGTTTCACAAATCCACGACTTTCCCTTCTTGGTTTTACAATGTCAATGTTGAGAAGCATATTTACATCTATGTTTGACTTACTATTTTGACAAATCCAAAAAGTTGATATAATTCCTGCCCCTGTTGTTAGAAGCAAATTTATATGATATTCATATAAGATATACTATGTGCATATATATACTGTATATATATATATATATATATATATATATATATATATCATATTCATATAAGAGAGGTTTTTTTAGATCACAGCGCCTTCTACATTTAGAACGTCCTTAGCATATATGTCATACTTGTGTCACTAGTGATACAACTTCATTGCATGAAAATACCACTTTGCAATGGGTTTTCCTTAGAGCTTCTTAGCAATATCACATATGAACAGCTGATACCTTGTGAGAAGGCCACCATCACCACAACTCTCTACACTGATTGGTGACTGTCCTCGAGTCCTACAACTGCAATACCCAGAATCAGACACTACACAGTGTACAGAGCTTTGGCGATCCAGATTCATTCCTTGTACTACTGGCAGGCTCACCACCAGATTGTTTGATTATATCGGCATTATACTACAATTATTATACTTTAGAAAAATGTTTTCCAGGAACACGTTCGTTTAATTCCTTAAAAAGCCATTAATTTCCAAAGATTAAAACAACACTAGGTTGTATGGATATGCATAAGAGAACATAAAACACGTCTTTACGCGTTTTGAACCCTGTGGGTTTTTAATCCTAGACATTTACCTATACTCTAGTATATCTTGTTGCATTTACTTACCTATTATGTCTAGGATTAAGAACCTACAGGGTTCGAAACGCGTAAGACGTGTTTTATGTTCTCTTATGGATATCCATACAACCTAGTGTTGTTTTAACCTTTGGAAATAAATGGCTTTTTAAGGAATTAATCGAGCATGTTGCTGTAAAAAAATTTTGATTTTGTAATGCTTTTGGACCTCACCACTTGGACACAGAGCTGACCTCGTTGCACCGCTCCTTGAGCAAGGACCCAAGTGATTCTATTAGCAGGTGAGCTTAAAACCCTTTTTTCATTACCTTGTACAATTATTATGTACAGTACAGACCAAAAGTTTGGACACACCTTCTCATTCAAAGAGTTTTCTTTATTTTCATGACTCTAAAAATTGTAGATTCACATTGAAGACATCAAAACTATGAATGAAAACATGTAGAATGAAATACTTAAAAAAGTGTGAAACAACTGAAAATATGTCTTATATTCTAGGTTCTTCAAAGTAGCCACCTTGTGCTTTGATTACTGCTTTGCACACTCTTGGCATTCTCTTGATGAGCTTCAAAAGGTAGTCTCCGGAAATGGTTTTCCAACAGTCTTGAAGGAGTTCCCAGAGATGCTTAGCACTTGTTGGCCCTTTTGCCTTCACTCTGCGGTCCAGCTGACCCCAAACCATCTTGATTGGGTTCAGGTCTGGTGACTGTGGAGGCCAGGTCATCTGGCGTAGCACCCCATCACCATCCTTCTTAGTCAAATAGGCCTTACACAGCCTGGAAGTGTGTTTGTGGTCATTGTCCTGTTGAAAAATAAATGATGGTCCAACTAAACGCAAACCGGATGGACTAGCATGCCACTGCAAGATGCTGTGGTAGCCATGCTGGTTTAGTATGCCTTCAATTTTGAATAAATCCCCAACAGTGTCACCAGCAAAGCACCCCCACACTGTCACACCTCCTCCTCCATGCTTCACGGTGGGAACCAGGCATGCAGAGTCCATCCGTTCACCTTTTCTACAAAGACACGGTGGTTGGATCCAAAGATCTCAAATTTGGACTCATCAGACTAAAGCACAGATTTCCACTGGTCTAATGTCCATTCCTTGTGTTCTTTAGCCCAAACAAGTCTCTTCTGCTTGTTGCCTGTCCTTAGCAATGGTTTCCTAGCAGCTATTTTACCATGAAGGGCTGCTGCACAAAGTCTCCTCTTAATAGTTGTTCTAGAGATGAGAAGGTGTGTCCAAACGTTTGGTCAGTACAGTACATGTACACATAGTTTTAGTGTTGTATTCCATGACCCTACCGGAAAAAAATATAGATGATCCACTTTGCTATCATTGCATAGAGAGGTAGTCAATAAGGTCTTAAAGGTTGTATGTGCAATCTCCAGTGGCTCCAAATTCAGCGCCAAATGGAGTTGTCATCTGCCTAACCTGTGTCTGGGACTAGACGCACCAGAGTAATGTTGGGTCGACCTTGCCTATATTGTATCAATGTATTACAATGTCCTTTGCATGAGAAGAAATGTGACGCCCTGGCGCCACCAGGTGGTCACAGAGGTACATTACACCCTACATAACACCTTCCCACACAAGGTTCCATCAGCCACAAAATCCTAGCCACCCTCCCAGGGTAAGAAGGGCACACCAGTGGGCAGGACCAGGTGGATTGGGAGGGCCCACCTAGTGGTCTTGAGGATCCGGGGGCGGGAACAGATCAGATGAGTTTTGAGTTTGAAGTGGAAGGTCAAGTGGAGAAGAGTGACAGTGACAGACTGTCAGAGGAAGGCTGAGCCTAGTGGAGAGTAGACAGGGTAGTGCCCTGGTTTTTTGGCTAGGTGGCAAGCAGTGGACCGTGTCCAAAGGCGATGGGTATACGGTCGCGGGAGATCCAGAGTGGATCGCGACAGGGTTGGAGCCCGTCGGTACCAACAGCTTTGATCCAGTCCGGAAACCGTGCACAGGCGGGGTACCTGGACCCTAGTTAGAAGACGGTTGCAAGCCCCTTCTCTAATTCACCAGGCCGGGAGCAGGTTTCAGGCCTAGCTCCAGAAGTTTAGACCAAAACGGTTTAGAGCAAAACGGCAGCCCACCGCGGGGGACAGGGTATCCGAAAACACCCACTGAAATCCCAAGGGTCAGTTTTCGCGGGCACATCTCCCAACCAAAATGCACCAGGAGTGGACTTCCCCATTCCAGACGGAGTCGTCCAAAAGAGAGGAAAATTGCAGTGTGCCGGAGGAAGGGACATCGGTACACCAGCCGGCTCTGGGACCCAAGTACACCCGGACGCGGATCCGGATGCGAGCAGCCCGGCTGCTACTGATGTGGGGGTGGCACAGAAGTACATTGTGTAACACTCACCGGTGTTGGGTGAGCAGTAGTAGGAGTGGACATGGGCTTACTTTGATGTGGGAGGGGCTTAGCTAAGCGACTACTCGGGTGGACACCAGGTGCCACTCCCAGGGCAGTGTCCAGTACTGTGGCAGATGACCCCCAGAGCAGGGAACACAGGGACAAACACAGGTGCAGACAAGTACAGTCTCTGGTGCAAGCTCGTGCAGCCGGTATGACTGAGGCAGACAGGACAGCTGGAGCAGACAGAAACGGTGGGCACGACAAGGACAGACAGCTATGGGAAGGCGGGCACAGGAATAGACAACTGGACAGGAGCCCGGGACGTGACAACTAGCAAGCACACAGGAACACTGACTAACTAAAGGCATTGCACAGGCACCACCCCTAGTGGAAGGAAGTCTTAACTTCCAAGAAATGGCATGCCGACCCTTTAAGAGTAGGGCAGGCGCGAGCTTGCACCCTAAGCATATTCCCAGGAGACCTGTGTGGTGTGCACAGGCCCCAGGAGGAGGATGCAGAGAAGCACATGGATGGCTGTGGGAGTGCGGGAGGAGGAGGCAGTATGGCAGCAGCAGTGAGAGAGTTGGTGTCCCTGCTGGGGAGAGGCACGGTAGTGCAGGGACACCGCCGCTACACATTGCAGAGGTTCCACTGATTTTTCTGAGCAATCCTTAGTGATTACATTGTTTTAATCATTCTCCTTATTTCTTACAGTGCATATACCAGTCTTTGGAGCTGAATTCATTTATTTGGTTGGGTTCAGGACTTGGATACATATTTATACTATGACTAGTTCAGCAGATGGTGATTTTCAGGGTCAGTAATTTATTTCTTTCTTTTATAGTTCACTGACTTTGAACATTGAAGGAACTGGGCAATTCAAGGCACAAATGGTTCTCTATAAAAATGAGAATTACGCATTTCCTTATGAAGATCATGAGATTACGCTGTCAACCAAAGCCAAGCTGTATGTTGCCGTCATTCTAGAAGGCAAAAACACAGATCAGTATGTTGTGGTGATGAAAAACTGCTTTGCGACTCCGACAAGAAATTTCTATGACCCGGTGAAATATTATATAATAAAAAATGGGTAAGTCTAAAAAATGTAGATACAACCTGAATAATACACAGTAAAAGTAGGGAATATGGAATGAACTATGCTATGTGTCTTAACCATCACCAACGTGATTCCAGGTTATCTATTGTATTGTATGGTACAAAAACAGAAGATGGCCCCTGTACAAGAACAGCCTGTGGGCCCTTTGCTGTCCAATAGCTCATCATAATACACCCGTATATCTGTTTATGACAGATGCTACTAGCTGCTTTAGAGGTAGAAATGGGCCTCCCTTACTTCTTGGGCCCCTCTACGGCTAACAGATTGCACCAATAGTGTGTCTGTCCCTGGTATGGTACGCTATATGGGGGCCTTGTCACAGTCAGTTTATTGGGGCTTTATGATTGTCACGGACTGTGACTTGCCTTATATGCTGTAGGAGTGGAGCTCTGTGTATCTCATTGAAGTGATTCTCTGACTATTTGCTTTGTACCTTATGGTTTCTCTATAACTGTGTTGTAGATTGGCTGTTTAGCTGGTGCTACCATGTTTCCCCGAAAAAAAGACAATGTATTATATTATATTTTTTGCCCCCCCAAAAATGCATTAGGGCTTTTTTTTGGGGTAGGGCTTATTTTCGGTGTAACACCGGTTGTGGGTAAGTTTACCCCAAAAAAGGCAGACAACCCCAGGAAAATCATACTTACCAAACCTTGGACATCTGCATTGCTCCCAGGTCCTCCTGCGATCCACAGTGGGAGCTCCCAGTAGGTCCTTGCATGTTCCACAGAGGTCCTCCTCTGCTTGCCCCTAGCACTCACACACACACACAAACATCAGATCACAGGAACATCACACGCACAAACTCACGCATGCACGCAAGCAGGCACGCAAGCAGGCACGCACACCTGCACAAAGAGCAACATCCAGTGATACCGTACTGCTACTGGCCCGACAGCACTGTGGAAAGTGAGGACCTGCTGTGTTCCACTGCAGGTGCTCATGCTCCACTTCGTCCCAGGTCCCCGGAGCAGTACAGTATCATTGCGTGTGCGTGTGTCGCGGGCGGGGAGGGGACGCTGCGCTCACCACGCTCGGGTCCGGCACTGCTGCTGCTTCGCTTGCTGCTCGGTGGCTTGAGCGGTGGGCCGGATCCGGGGACTCGAGCGGCGCTCCTCGCCCGTGAGTGAAAAGGGGAATGGTTTTGGGGATTTATTGTCCGTGACGCCACCCACGGTTGTGGTGAGGTTGTGACACCACCGCTGCTCTGCATGGGGATCCCGGGAGCGATGACGGGGAGCATCTTGGATGTTGTTTTTCCCCCTCCGTGGGTAGGGGGGTTGGTTGTCCCGGGGCCCGGTGAGGGAGGAATGGCAGGTGGGTTACGGGACCTGGTGAAGTGCAGGGTCGCGGGAGCAGCGCGGTGCCGCACGGCACGGTGGTACTCACTCAGCCAATGATGAATGCAAAGTCTCCGGTAAAACAAACGGCTGGATGGACGGGTCCCACAGACGGCTGCGGTGGTTCTTCTCCCGGTAGGTTGGCGGTGACTGCCTTTCCCTGCACCTGTGTTATGTTCTCAGTTCTGGTGGCTTCCCACCGGTAACCCGCTCCCCAGCTTGGATGGATGCTGAGGGAGCCCCTTTTGCCCGCAGGCTCTGGCCCTGGGAACTGTAGCCTTGGCGGTGACTGTATTTCCCTTCACGGTTTGGGCGGTTGCCTTCAATCGGGTCTTGACTGCTGGGAAACCCCGGAGGTTCCCTTCGCTAACGGATTTGACCAGTTTTACGGCGACTCCAAGCCTGGTCGGGGTCCATAGGCCCTGCCGAATGGTGCTGGCCTCTCTTCGCTCCCCGATCCGGTACCGGCGGACCACCGCCCGTCCCCAGTCCTTACGGTTCACGTCAATCAGCCCCTCCTGCAGACGGTCACCATCGTCTGCCAACCTTGCAGTATGTGCCCGGGCCACGCACCCGGACACGGTCAGTCTGCTCCACTACCACTTCACTTTTCAACTCTCCAACTGCTCTCCACTACACTGACTTCTTTTTCCTGCCTCCAGGACTGTGTACTCCTCGGTGGGTGGGGCCAACTGCCTGGCTCCACCCCCTGGTGTGGACATCAGCCCCTAGAGGGAGGCAACAAGGAATTTTGTCTGACTTTGATGTGCCTAGCCGGGGTGTGGGGTGTGTTGCTGCAGTACCTGTGACGTCCTGGCTTGTCTAGGGCGCCATACGTGCGTTCGTGCGTGTGTGTGTTCCACAGCAGGTTCTCGCACTCCACTGCATCCTAGGTCCCCAGAGCAGTACAGTGTGTGTCAAGCTCTCACCGGGGCCTGGGGGATACTCATTATCGGGCCGGATCTGTCCTGCTTGGAGGATGTCACGGAGGCAGAAACCGGCTCTGTTACCCCGGCGGTGTTGTTATTTAAATGGCGGTGGGGACATGTATATAGGATATGTCATGACTCTACCTGTAGAGCTGGACCCAGAGCTGTTGGGAGTAGTAGTCTTTACAAATGATGGAGGGACTTAATGTTGGGGTGCAGGACTGAGAACACCGGCAATAAATAGACAACTCAGGGGCCATATTTTCCTTTACCTTTTACTCGGTAGTAGATGATACAGGTTCGGGAGACTGGTCCAGCTGATAACGGAGGTGCAGTCAGCCTGCATGCAATTGAGAGGATCCACCTAGCCGGGTGGGTTCAAAGGACTTCCTTCTTACACTGATGTGTGGTTCCCTGCGGCTTCAAGCTATGCTGTAACCCTCTTCCTTGTGTAGGTTCTGGTTCTCACCTGTATGGCAGGCAGCGCAAGCCTTTTACTGGTGCCGATTCGCTGGTCACGGCTCCAGGCTCTACTATGCTGCTGTGTCCCGGGCATTCTGTGGCCCAGAAGACCTGCAGTCTCCTGCCCTATGGATTCAGCTGCGGGAACTTTAGAACCCATGCAACCTCGGAATCTGGTGTCCGGTACTTTGCTCGCGGCCATGAGGAAGCTATGGCACAGATCCCTTCTCAGCGACAGTCTTCTCTCTACTCCTGACTTGTTTTCTCCTGCTTAGTTTCGTGTGTGTGTGTGTGTGTGTGTGTGTGTGTGTGTGTGTGTGTGTGTGTGTGTGTGTGTGTGTGTGTGTGTGTGTGTGTGTGTGTGTGTGTGTGTGTGTGTGTGTGTGTGTGTGTGTGTGTGTGTGTGTGTGTGTGTGTGTGTGTGTGTGTGTGTGTGTGTGTGTGTTTGTTTGTTTGTTACTAACCCCACTTCCAGGCCAGAATGCACAGGGAAGCTCTCCATGAACTAGGTGTTCGAGCTCTCCCTTCTGGTCTGGAGTTAGGATAGTGTTGACTGCAGATTCTACCTAGCATGGGGACCCCACTCTTTGCTTCCAGGCATAGCATCACCCCCTGGGAGGAGGGCAACGCTACTGCGGCAACCGGACCACTGGGGTGCTACATGTATATGTGTGCGTTCCACCGCAGGTTCTCGCAATCCACAGCGTCCCATCCAGGGTCTGGTGAGTACGATTGCGGTGTTTGTCTTCTCTCTTTTGGAGATGTCTGCTTTCTATAATGAAGTGTCCCGCAGTATTCTTTAATTTTTTTAGCTGCATGGACACTTCATTATTAAACCGCAACTAGGGCTTATTTTCAGAGTAGGGCTTCCTACTCTGAAAAGGCCGAAAATTCCTGCTAGGGTTTATTTCAGGGGTAGGACTGATTTTTTGGGAAAACACAGTATTTAGTATTTAAAGACTCTGTGCTTGCCACTGAATAGCTACTCTGTGGCTGGCACTATATGCTGTATCATAACTGACACCATATGGGAATGGTGCAGCTGGTTCTCTAGCTGGTATTCTGGCTGGTACAATATCTATGGCCAATAATGTATCAAGGCTCTTTACCTGCCACTGAATAGGTTCTCTGTTACTGGCAATGTTTGGGTCTTGTACCTGGCATAATTATGGTCATGATATGGATGGTGTGATATGAGGCATTCTGTATGGCACAATTCAGGGCTGTATGGTTGACACTCTATACACTTAGTGGCTGTCACTAAGTAGGTTCTTTGTGACAGGCACTATATGTGGATTTTGGGACTGACAATATATTGCTCCTAAAAGAGTTGGTATAGGGACCTTGTGTCTGGAACCATGGCTGCTTTGTAGCTGGTTCTAATTGGAAGCTATGAAGCTAATAATATATAGGAGATACTGATATGTGGTTAGTACTATATGGGAGACCAAGATAAAAGGGGACTGTGGTTTCTACTGCGACACAGACATAGTGGCTGCTGACGTTCTGGAGATCTGATATAAGTATGTTGATTATGACTGTGCTGACTTATCTAGCAGTGATAGGTGTAACGTCCTCTTCTACCACTCACTCCCCTCTGTTCAGCGCAGCCCTCCCCGGTGTCCTCCACCATGGCTTCTGGTTTCCAGGTCCTGTACCCCCCACACAGGTCTCCTGGGAGCTCGCTTACAATATGTGCTCCCCACTTCTTAAAGGGGCAGCCCACTTAATATGGAAATGCCTCTAGCCTATCGCTGAGAGACACTAGGTACGTAAGGCATCCTCCCCCTTTGGAAGGTGACTGAGCAATATTGTTTATAGTTAGTCCTGTGCCTGCTAGTTAGTTATCAAGTTCCTGAGCCTGTATCCTTCCAGCTCGAACTCTTATCTATCCTGCCTGTCTGAATCCGAACCTAACCTGTATCTTGCCAGCCTGAACCCGTATCTGTCCTACCTGCCTGAACTCGACATTCTTGCCTGTACCCGAACCTGTTAGTCTGAACTCGTATCTTTCCTGCCAGCCAGCATCCCATTCCAGCCATCTAGTTTGAACCGGTACATGTATCCACTCTGTCTGTGATCCTCATCTAGTCCTGTCTGTTACCATAAGCCCTGTATGTGCATCTGTGGTGCCCCTGAGGCTACCGTCGCCACAAAGATATTGCACCTCAGCCAGAGGTGTGGTATCCCATCCCGGGTAGGAATGGGGGTCAATTGCCGGTGTACAGACAAAACTTGCACACACCAATTGGTAGGCATACACCGGGTCAGTGATAGTGGCAGCAACCCCCATAGATGTTTAGCTCATGGGGCCGTAAGTCCCATTTCTGGTCCCAATGGTGTGGGTGGGGCCTAGTCAGTGGGTGTGTGGGAGGAGTCAGAAAGTGAGAGTAGACAAAGGAAACTAGGAAGTTCAAAGTCAGTCAGTCTAGACAGTGGAGTCAGTCTGTCAGAAGGAGTAGAGGAGTGAGGAGGTGGGCTGTCAGGAGAGGACAGCAGACAGAAAGAACAGAGACAGAAGGAGGTTCCTGGTGGAGATCCTGGGGTCTAGTTTTGCCCAGGTGACACCCAAAGAAAGAAAGGATTCCAGGGCCACAGAAGGGCAATTGTCCCGTGACCTGTTCCACTGATAACATCGGGTGGAGGGATCTGGCTGCATTCAGGGACGGTCCCTAGACAGAGGCAAGAAAGACAATGTCTCAAAAGTAACACCGAAGGCCTGGGAGATCGTTGCAGGCGCCCAGGGCCATTACCCGCCACAGATCCCCGGTGAAGAGGACAAGAAACAACTGCGGTTAGCCCCCTTTGTACAGGCCCTGTGGTGGAGGCCAGGACCAGGTCATCTAAAACAGTCAAGGCTAAGAAGTCAGTCAGAAAAGGACACACAACTAGGGGTACACCGGGACTGACCCTTGACCTATCCGGGATCGGCAGCAGCCCCTGACAGCAGATCCTGGCACTCCGTGGGCAACCGGTCCGCTGCCGAATTGAACTGAACAGTGAGTAAAACATCTGAACTGCAAGCCCTGTGTCATCTGCTTTATACCGCCCTGTCGGCCCTGCACCTCAACCACAGCACATAACACCATAGAACCTACAAAGAACCAAAGGTTGCCCCGGGGTACCCGCTCTACCTGTGGAGAGCAAGCAACATCTCAGCTGCTACAACATCAGCCCCGGAGGTCCCTTCCAGCAGCTGCGGCCCTAAAGAGCTTCAATTTACCACAGGTGGCGTCACGAATCTTTCATAAACTTTATTATAATCATCACCCCCACAGCCGTCATATTAATTGACCCCGCCAGGGTCACGGAGTCGGGCCCCGCCACCGCTGACTACCCAGAACTAGTCCAGCCCGACACAGAGTCACCTAAGGCCCTGGGGTGGACGAGTCACATCCCTGACAGTTTGAGCCAGCTGTTGAAGTCTGGGGACTGCCCTGGAGTGGTACCCGGTGTCTACCAGCAGCCAAGTTGATCCTCAATATTAGAGGCTCTGGTTCTGGTTAATACCCTTAGACACTTAGTCACACCCCTCCAAGGTAAGCCCGATCCGTGGCACAGTTGGTCCACTTCCACGTGCGTGACAATGTGTGTATGAATGCTAATAGCAATGATACCGAGGCATTGATTGAGGGTTTAAAGTGCATGGGTGCACACCCCTCAGGCTGTAGAGATAGGGAAATAGTAATATGTAAGTTCTGAGAATACTTGGATTGCTTGTCGTCCATCTGATTAGTATCTTTTAAACAGATGTCCTAATAGGAAGGATGGAACTGTAGACATCAAGGAAAACGGGGTCTCCACAAAAGGACGATTCTCAGTTCAGATGTTCAAATTTGTTGGTGATTACGAGTCGGTATTTCTGCACTGCGAAGCAAACATCTGTGATATCACCAGAGACAGATGTAAACCTGTAAGTAAGCTGATTGGTATTGTTAATGTGTCATCATTTCAGTAATGCTCATATAACCCATCATGCTGATTTTAAGATTTATGCTAATTCTGCAGTCTTAAACTGGTCCTTCACCTTATATATAAATTGCCTGAATCGTGAAAATTTCAGAGACCAGGCATGTCAGGGGAGATAAGGATCAGGCTGACTGATTTCAACAGCCTGATCATTTTGTTTTAGGAGAGATAAGCCATTGCCAGGCCCCTTGTCGTACTTTGCACGCCTCTTACAGCACATGTGGACTTGGCTCCACTGAGTGTACGTATATATTGGGTAGGGTCGTGACTGGTAACTATTAGTCAAGAGAGTGTACAACCAACACCTATCCTATCTAATGTATTTAACTAAATTTACCCCTACATATCTTGCAATTCCTCTTTCATTATTTACCTTTATATACGTAAGCGGGCTTTACACACTGCGATCTCGCTAGCGAGATTGCAAGCGATCGTGCCCGCCCCCGTCGGTGTGCGACACGGGCAAATCGCTGCCCGTCGCGCACAACCTCGCTTACCCCCGTCACACAGACTTACCTGTCCTTTCTAAGGGGGCGGGTCGTGCGATGTCACACGGCAGCCGTCCAATAGAAGCGGAGGGGCGGAGATGAGCTGGAAGTAAACATCCCGCCCACCTCCTTCCTTCCGCATAGCTGGTGGAGGCAGGCAAGGAGATGTTCGTCAAAATATTCATATGTAGTGAGCTCCCTCTAGTGTTAAAAATATTTATATGTAGTGAGCTCTCTCTAGTGGTGATAAAAATATTCATATGCAGTGAGCTCCCTCTAGTGGTGATAAAAATATTCATATGCAGTGAGCTCCCTCTAGTGGTGATAAAAATATTCATATGCAGTGAGCTCCCTCTAGTGGTGATAAAAATATTCATATGCAGTGAGCTCCCTCTAGTGGTGACAAAAATAATATTACCATATTTTCTCTTTATTTTCTCCTTATCATTGTTTTGAACTAAGGGAATATAAGAATAATGGTATAATATTTGTTTAATTGATTTAATATGTAAATATGTTTTTTTTTTTGCAGACATGTTCTGGTGTCCGCTCACTTTTTAAACAGAGTGATGATAATGGATTTGTTTTAGCCTATGGTCCCATAGTCGCATCAGGTGAGAATTGAAACAAAAATTACAGAAAATGTCATCTCATCACAAAATATAAAAGAAGATATGTCTTGTAATGTAATCCAAAAGAATATAAAAAAAAAAAAATACTAAAAATGTAATAGTTTTATAAATGCCACTAAACTGAGTGCGAAAGACATACATAACTATAATTGGGCAACAAATTAATATCTTTAGTAAACTGCCAATACATCTACTGTAGGTTTATTAATGAATTAATCTGCCCTTTCCATGTAAGTAAATTTATTCCTGATAATATAGATTAGTGAAGCCTATGTGCTAATCATAGGCCTTGCAAATAAAAAAAATAATATATATTTTTAATATGATTAATTAATTAATCATTTTAATTTGTGCATTAGTTCATTGGCCCATTCTCTTATTAAACACATGATATTTTAATTTTATGAAAAAATTAATTCATCAAATATATTCATCCTATTATTTACAAATTATTATTATTATTTATAATCATGTTTCCGGAAATAAAAAAAAAAGATACCGTATGTAACACATTAAAATACTTTTTTTTTTCTTGATTTGTTACTTTTTTACTTCTTTTTGTATCTTCCAATTTCTACAATAAAATAAATGCCATTAGTCGCAATGAATAAAATCTGTCCCATTTATTAGGAAACTTTACAAAGTTGAAATAAAAAAAGTAAAAAAAAAATTGGATAATTGTTTAAAACAAATGCTTTAAATAATTCTATTGAAATAAGATTTTATTTATATAAAAATCAAGCTCTGGCTCAAAATACAGAAATGTCTCATCTAATATAAGTAATATGTTGGCCCTACAACCATTATGAAGGCCCTAGAGGTAGAAAAATAAACTTTTTATTCTTGTGTGGTATGATATTGGAGGAGAAAAAAAAAACTGTTCTGCAATTTACTTTTGGTGCATTAGATAGTGATTAAGATGATGTTGTCTAGGAGGGTTGGAGTTAACTCCTAAGCCAGTCTATCCTATGGATAATAAGGCAAAGTTCACACATCGCTGATAGCACACCGTAAATTTGCAGCAATTTATAGTATAATATAAATAAATGAGCTTTTAAAAACTTTCGGATTTCGTTGCAGAATTGTAACCAAATCCGCAACTGACATTTTCCGCAACGTGTGAACGTAGCCTCACTCTTTGCAACCAAATCTGCAGCAGAGATTTTCCGGAAAATGTGAACATAGCCTAAGTTTTTGTAACCAAATTTGCAGCTAAGATTTTTCGTAATGGTGAGCATAGCATAAGTCAACAAAGTCATCTCTAGGGAAAAGTTGTATAATAAAGTCACAAAATATATGTTGCACAATGTGTTTGGATATTAAAAAATTTAGGACTGCTATTTAGATCAATGAGGATGTCAAGGACTGCAATATTGATAACATATTTCTTAGGCTCCTTCACACATCAGTGATTCTGGTGCGTATGACGCCCATTTTTATACGTACCGGAGACACAGACATACGCAGAGACATTAAAATCAAGAGGTCTGCGTACACATCATTGTTTTCACAGGGACCGTGTTTCCGTATGGAGCACATGCGTGTCCATGTCTTCTGCACGGATACAAGTCCGTTTTTCTCTGGCAGCACTGATGCCACACGGACCACACAGTGATGTGATCCATGTGACACGTACCAGAGAAAACACGTGTCTTTGACATAAAATTATTTTCTAGACTCAATTGTCTCCAGCGCTGCTGTCTTCGACACTGCTGTCACTTGATTCCAAGCCCGCTCATTATGCTCATGAATATTCACTGCACAGTGGACCAGGAAGCAGCAGCGTCGGAGACATCAGCACTATGGACAGCAGCGCCAGGGACAGGTGAGTAAAAAGTTCCTGCTCTCCGTGTACTATCATGGCTAGCACATGGTGAACACTAGTGTGTCAAAATCACAACACATGGATGGGCCATACGCACCACTCGGCCATGCAAACCACAATCATTTTTCATGGACGTGTGAAGGGGGCCTTAGAGATGGCATCAATAAGAAATTAATGGGAATCCGCCAACACTCAATACTCCTACAAATAGCTACATTCTTAAAGAAGCCTGTCACTAACTTTTTCTATTAATTAAATGTGTGTGTGCATGTGAATGCAGTGTGAGTGTGATAATATACTCACCTACCGCCACTGTCTCCGCTGTTCAGGACCGTTCTTCCCTGCTTCTCGCAGATGTCCCTGCAGTCCTGATCCGGCTCCTTTTATGATCTATACATGAGCTGGAAGTCAATTTTACAATGAAAGCCTATGGAGCCTCGTTCTGACGCTCCATAGGCTTTCATTGTAAAAGACTTTCAAATTACGCAGGGTGCAGTGTGACCCGGAGAAACTGAAGAGCGGTGACGTCAGTAAGAAGCAGAGAAGAACGGCGCTAGACACCAGACAAATTGTCGGTAGAGGAAGATATTAATACACTCACCCTACATTATATGCACATACATAGAATTAACAAAAAAGTTACTGGGAGGCTTCTTTAAAGGTAACATGTCAGCAGGTTTTTTCTATATAAGCTAAACCAGTATTCTGTAGGGGTCTAAAAAAAATAAAAATTAACTAGGCATCTATTATCAGGCTCCGTGCTGTTGTTTAGTTAAACTAAAGGCTTTATCACTTGGTAATTATCATTGCTAGGTCTAGCTGACATGTGCACAGCAGTCCAGCACACTGCCTTCTCTGATAGATACCTCACTGTGAATGTACAATCTCTATACAGAGCCTGGTGTGGGCGGCACAGCCCTCTCAGCTCTGCTACTTAATAAATCTAAACATTCTGATTGTGTCGGAACGGCTGCAGCCAGTAATCTAAGTGATACATCATTGAATTCAGAATCTCATTGCCTTCATCATGCTGCTCTAAGATGAGGTAGCAAAAACCTGCTGACAGTTTCCCTTTAAGTATTTCAATTTGCATATAATCCATTTTATGTTATGGCAGGATTGTATTTATTTTATGTTTCTTTTTTCCCAGATGATGAACCAACCTCAGATGCTTCTGGTAAGTTCTCAATAGACCACTTTGAAAAATATATATATTTTTTTTCATTAAAATATTATTTTGCATTTCATAGTACAACAACAAAGAAACATCGCTTTCCACCATCAAAACAAACAGTGAGATACAATCCTATATTAACCCCATATATAAGTATACAAATAAACAATACACAACATGGTTTATACATATTGATTAGTGATGAGTGAATAGTAAATGTTCGGGTTATTCGTACGGACTAACTCGCATTATTCCAGTATTTCTCACGAATAACAAACCTAATGCAAGTCAAGGGGGAACCCGATCATTTTTCTGGGAAATCTTCAAGAAAAATTCTCAGTTTCCCACTGACTTGCATTAGGTTGGTTATTCTTGATGAATACCGGAATAGTACTAGGAATTTGGTATGAATAACCCAAACCCAAATATTTAGTATTCGCTCATCACTAATTTTGATGTAACCAGTTGAACATTTAAGGTATAGTTAATCCTGCATCGTTTTCACTTGTCAGTGGCGCTGGGGATAATCCTGACCCATGTAAAGAGTTCCCATTATTTTCATTGTAAAAGACCACTAAACCGAAGAATGTCGATTAGCAGGACTAGATCTAGTAGCCACATTGGCACTTAAGTGTCCACTTGACAGCATCTCTGAAAACCGCCTCCTACCTGATGGAATCCGCGGCTCTTCTTATGACTAGCCAGCCTGGCGCGGCATCATATGTATCATACTGCAACGATGACATTACGTCAGGTTGGCCAATCAAAAGAAGAGCCATGGATGCTGGAAGGTAGGAGGTGGTTATCAGGGCTCCCTTTCAGAAGCCATAATTTACTGACAAGGCCGATGGACCAGTTCCCTCTAATCACTTCCCATCAACTCTAATTGCCACCTTAAGGGTGAATGGAGATGATCAGGGCTAGCAGTATTTTGGACTCAGTGTGCTTCGCTTTGTCCAAACAACTGCGTTGTACAGTACAAGCACGGTGGATGGGATTTATAGAAATCTCCTGCCCACTGTGCTTCTTTAGATGCTCCATACACTGTCCTGTGGCGCGGCCTTCCAAGCCTCAACATGTCAATATATGCTTGCAGAGATGCTAGTATTCTAAGCGGGAGAACATAGCGAAAATCCGCAGCACCCAGAATCCTCACCGTGTGCACAGATGCTGCATTCTCCCGCACAGGACACTAATGTCTCCGGAAGAGAAAACACACTGCGTCCAGAACGCTCCGTCATCCAGATTGTGGGCACATAGCCTAATCGGATACTGTTATTTCAACAAACTTTGAATAATCAATAATACAAATTTAAGAAACTTTGTTGATCTCGTATAAGAGAAATCTACCACTTTAAAGAATTATGAATAGGGATGATCGAATACTTCGATTATTTGGCTTCGCGAATATTTTCCGAATACCTCGCTGTTATTCGACTATTCGCGAATATTCAATGTGCAATGTAAGTCTATGGGAAACCCGAATAACAACTATTTGGAACTATTCGGGCTTCCCATAGACTTACATTGCGCATCGAATAGTGGCGAGGTATTCGGAAAATATTCGTGAAGCCGAATATTTGAGGTATTCGATCATCCCTAATTATGAACCACTTCTTCGGTTACAACCTACCTTCTGAAGACATCAATAAAGGTTTATACCAAAGATACTAATTTATCCCCTCTTTGCCAAATGGGGAATAAATTACTAATTGCTGAGAGTCCAACCCCTGAGAACCCCATTGATGCTGGAACCCTTGAACCCAGTAATTGGACTCCGTAGACCGGAGGTGTGGATAGTTGACTCTGCTCCCTTCATTGTCAATGGGCCTGCTAGGAAAAGCTGAGAATACTGCTTGTCAAGACTGCAAATTGCACATGACTGTGCACATTAGATGGGTGTGTGAGCTGCCTGTTTAGTGCATTTTTCACCATCAAACTGTTAGTTTTTTCACACATACCAACCGTAATTCTGCTTTGCAAATCGATTGTTTGCATTTTCACATAGGTTAAAGGGATTCTCCACTACTCGAAAAACCCCTTCTCAATCCTAATGTTTCATTCTAGTAAAATAGTTACCCCAATACTCACTTTCGGTGCCAGCATCAGTCCATCGGTGTCGGCACTGGTTTTCCCAGACCTCAGGTGATATTATTATGCCTCGTCATCCATGCAGCTAATCACTGAACAACGCTGCCACCAGAGGGGAGTATAGCTGTTATGTTACTGGGGGGAAACAGGGATTGAGAAGGGGTTGTCCGAGTAGTGGACAACCCCTTTAATATTGGTCAAAGTGCTGTCAGTTGTGCACAGGGAGAACACACTGGCTGAATATACAGCTGTCTGTACGAGGCCTTACCCCAATATATAGCAGTTAGCACTGCACTCTTGCAGTGCTGGGGTCCTGGGATCAAATCCCACCAAGGACAACATCTGCAAGGAGTTTCTATGTTTTCCCCGTGTTTGCGTGGGTTTCCTCTGGCTACTCCGGTTTCCTCCCACACTCCAAAGACATACTGATAGGGACTCTAGATTGTGAGCCCCAATGGGGACAGTGTTTACAATTTATGCAAAGCGCGCTGTAATTAATAGCGCTATATAAATGATTATTATTACATACAGTTGGGTCAGTTTAAAAGAAATAATACTTATGCACTTTGTTCCTTTTCTCACAATTTTTATTTTTTTTTACAGGGATACATGTGTCTTGGACAATGATAATACTTATTCTGCTGTGTCTCAAAAACAGCTCCAATTTGTATTGAAATGTTCATGTGATCAGGTGCATGAACGTATTTCGTCGCCATTCCCCCCCCAACCGCTTCATACCATCACTCCTGCGTGCGCTGTCCGTCACTGTATAATACCATGTTCATTCGTATTTCCAGCTTCTTATTAAAAGAAAATCTATTATGGTACTCCTATTCCACCTTCACTGTGTGCTGTCACATACTTGTTTGCAAAATCAATTAAATATTGTAGACATTGTTATATTGTTAGTGATGTTTTTCAATCCAATCTGATAGTTTAAGACATCATTATGTGTACTGAATGGATAACAGTAACAATATTGTTTCTGTAACTGCTGTAAACAAGGAAAAGTATACAAATGCAAAGATTGTTCCTAGAGATACAGCAGGAAGCAGAGTTCACAAGTTCAAAGTTATAGAAACACAAACTATGTTAACCTGGACGTAGCAGAAAGAGAAAACCGTCACCGGCGGCCACCAGATTTTGGACAGAGCAGGTAGGCAGAAGCCAAGGAGTTACTACAATAGGCCTGTAGCAAGATTTGATGGCGCAGGCACTGAAGTTTGTTTGCGCAGAAAAGTGCATTCTAGACACTGAAGATCTCAATGCCCAAACTCTAAAACACACATCTCTACTGCCCCAAAAGTAAAATATGCTCAGAACTAAATAAATAAGCCACATAGGTGTTGACATTTTGTTTTATGGAGGGATGAAACAAAATAGAAACTTCTTGGGTCTAAGGATCAGCAGTATATCTAGCCGAAGTTGAATGAACTGAAAAGAATACCCTGCCCACAGTAAAGCATGATGGTGGCTCTGAGATGCTCTGGGGAGCTTTTTTGTTCCCTCTGGCACTGGACACCTGCAACATGTGGAGGGCATGATGGGTTTAATTAAGTGTTCACCACCTTAACAGTGTTCAAAGGTAGTAATGGTCTAATTAAAATCCAATGCAAAAAATGTAATTAAATATGAATGAATACACTCCCCCCCCCCCAAAAAAAAAAAAACCAAACTGCCCATAGGTAAGATAGATAAACAGAAGCTCACCAACTTATTCCAATGAAAAATCAAAGGCAATTGTGAAATCATGATAAAAAAAAAAAAGAATACATCTACACATGGAAGGGTGTAAAACCATGGATCTGAGTCTATATATTCCAAACTGAATAATATCTTGAATAATACAAAGTATAAAAGATAGATATAATTACACACATAGGCCTCGGTTCCAATTGCATTTTGCACGGACAACTACAATCCGATAAAACATCGGATTGTTCTCACTCTAGTGCAAAACCATGGGGGCAGTGTCCATCTGCGATTGATTTCTCCTACCATAGCAGCCTGAAGAATGAATCGCAAAATGCTGCGTTTGGCAGTGAGTCTTGGCTCACACACCCCCATACAAGTCTATGGGAGCATGTGAAACATCGCACTGCACTCGCATGTCATCCGACCGCAGTGCGATGTACACAGAGACAGGCAGTGGAGGAGATGGGGAGAAAGTGCTCCTTCCCTCTTCTCCGCAGCTGTGATACGATCGCATCACAGTCGCATGATCCTCGGCTGACGCTCGCAGCAGAGGAACATTAGCATATCGCTTCCGATGCTCTTGCAGCAGAAATTGCGCAAGTGGAACTGTACCCTTACACTAATATCCTGAGCTTGCAAACTGTATGCAAAAAAAAGTGAACCCCAGGCTATAGCAATATTATAAGCTTTATAGCTATAACGAAGTCTCATGACTGTACCATCTATGTACAATGTTTAGTATTCCTTTATCCATTAGATAAGTGTAGTATAAAAGTTTTCCTCCCAGTCCATGTCCAATCCTTGATGAAGCACATTGTGCAGAACACAGATTGGGTGTGATGGACATCTGGTTTCCCAGCCATTCAGCTTTGATAATTTGCTTAGAATATTGATTTACATATGCTCACACCATTTTTAAAGCATTTAATTGTATATTAACTTGTAGGCTTATTCTATTTATACTTATATCTATGTCTTTATGATAGTGATAATCAGTTATCAGTTAAGGAGGTGTTCAGATTCAGCTATGCTCCAGAAGAAGGTGGTAATGGTGAAACCTGTGTCAGATTTGACTTGTATAAACACTAGCTTTTATAGAACTTCCTGGAAGTAGAGACAATAAAGGGAAAAAAAAGCTGTGATGTTTCGTAACTGTGGGCTATCAGCTTGCACTCTTTTCATTTCCACAAGATGAGGAGTAAGTAGGGATTAGGGTGTTCCAACATAAGAGAGTAACCTGATGCCAGAAAAGGGAATACCTAGACTCATTAAAAACTGGATCCTATGAGATAAATTCTCAGTCTTTGCATAACATTTAGATATGTTTTGCATACACTTGGATGTATATGGTCAGTATATGCGTCAGAACTTTTCACAGCATCTATGCCAATCGTGTTTGCACAAGCAGTATATACAGTGTGTCCACCGCCATTAACTTGAGAATGGCGGCAGCTATAGGCATAGAAGTGGTGTCTAGGTATAGTAAAGTATCCATGCGCTACACAATGAAACCACCTATAGCGCCACCTGGTGGAAAACAACGGAGTTACCATTTTTATCTCGAAAACGGAACGAGATAGAGAAAAAAAGTGACTTATAAAAATTGTAGGGCATCATCAATTCAATACGAATCGACACCTTGCATACAGAAATGCTATGATATGAAACCCACGACCCCCCCCCCCAAAAAAAACATTGAACATTGAATGCTGGTCACGCATATGGCGCTCATTTAACTTTGATGCTCAAAGTGGCCACCGTCAGCTGCAATGCACATCTGGACTCTGCACAGCATACTGTATCTTGCTGCACATTGTGCAATATGGTAGGTGACACGTTTGCACAAGCATCTGTGATACGTCGTCGTAGGTCCTGCAATGTTGGTGGAGGGGTCGCATACACCTGCTGTTTGATGTGACCTCACAGAAAGAAGTCCAATGGGGTCAGGTCAGGTGAGCGTGGAGGCCACTCCACGCAGCCACCATACCCAATGACTTGTAGGAAGGTCTCCATGAGGTATTGCTTCACGTCCTCAACCTTGTGAGTTTTACACGTTCTAATCATAGCATTTCTGTATGCAAGGTGTCGATTCGTATTGAATTGATGATTCCCTACAACTTTGTAATTCACTTTTTTTCTCTATCTCATTCTGTTTTCGAGATAAAAATGCTAACTCCGTTTTCCACCAGGTGGCGCTATAGGTGGTTTCATTGCGTAGCGCATGGCTACTTTACTATACCTAGACACCACTTCTATGCCTATAGCTGCCGCCGTTCTCAAGGTAATGGCAGTGGCCACACTGTATAGCTAAAGGCTGAAATTTCAAGTGGCGTTTATGGGGCAGTACCGAGTGACATGGCCAAAAATTAAGCCAAATCATGCACGGTTGAGCTGTTCTGAGTTCTCAGCAATGTAGATAAGGGAAAGCATGTAAAGTTGGGACAACCCCATTAATGTAGAAGTGTTACGGATTTTGTAATTGTTGAGTGGATTATTCAGAGGTCGTAATCAGGGATCTGAATTATTGTAGGGTGTCTGCATTTATTTAGGGCTTGTATCAGAATTCAATTATGAGACCTTTATTCAATTAAGATGATTCAGACTGAGAACTGTAATAGTTTAGGGGGTCTGGAATATATTGTTTTGAGGGTTTGACCCAGGTTCCCTATTTCTAGTACATTGGGTTTGATCTAGGGTTGAAATTTAATTACAGGTAAAACTGGGGTCTCAAAGCATAGGTTGGGTCTCGATGTATTTAGATGTCAAGTCTGAGGTCTTGATTAAAGGGGTTTCAGAGGTCATTTTCAGTAAGAAAGAAAGCAGGCTTGTTTGGTAATGTGCCTAGACAGCAATCGATACACCTTAGGTCTGTTTCACACATCCGGCATTTCGCCGGATCCGCCACACTCCAGTACAGTGCAATACATTACATTGGCATTGCGGCAAGCTCCGGTCACATGACAGCATGTGACCAGAGCGTGCTGTGATGCCATTGTACAGTATTACACTGTACTGGAGTGTTCCGGATCTGGCAAAATGCCAGATGTGTGAAACTGTCCTTATAGGAGGAATTTCCATCCCTTTTTTGAACCCACTAAGCCAGCACCGCACGCCTGGTTTGTTAACCAGTATTTTTTGTCCTCTGATAAAAATGTTTAATACTGCTCGACAAACAGGCAGCATTGTTACAGCCTCTGTAAGCGGCAGAATATAGAGCCGATCATACCCTCTCACAGTGCTGATATGTATAAATCACTGCCCATTACACATGTAGTTCTACCCTACCCATTCAAGCAATGTCACCAGCACCGGAAGGCAAACTGGTCTTGTAGCCAAGACCTTAGTAAAGACTGATGTCTAGAGCACAGTGTTGCTCTGGACCATTCCTGCGGAAAATTACCCCTTACCGACAAATTACGAACTGGTATGTCCATATGCCAGTTCCCTGACTTTGATGCAGGCTCACATTTGATGCGGGCCGAGCCTGCATTTTTCCCTAAAGATGATGGTATGATGGTTGAATTATTCAGCCATTATCTGCCTCTAACAACCGTGGGTGAAGCAGCCAAATGTTGCTGTCTATCTCTGCCAGCGGGGGGCGCACCATTCTATGCACCCATCGGCACACCCATGACTTGATTGCAGGGCGCCGATGGGATGCCACAACAGCCGGGGGTGTGCTGATGACCCCATGCTTGACAGGACGGTTCTCCTGTGAAAGCCATCATTTAACTGGAGTTCATAGGGGACTGTAATTTTTGCGATACATAGCAGTGGTGATGCACTGCTATGTATAGCACAAACGATCGGATGATGGGAAGTTCAAGTACCCTAAGAGAACAAAAAGTGAAATGTATGAAAAAATAAAATAAAATATAAAAAAAGTTTTGAAAAAGATGAAAAAAGAAAAAAAACAAAACGTTCAAATAAACACCATAAAAATTAACTTTAAAAAATACATTTGACATCGCTGAATTTGTAAAAGTCTGATCGACATACATTAATTCGATCGTAACAACAAATAAAAAAAAAATCGTAATGAAGAAGAAAAAAAAAAGTATAAAAAGGTATAAACAGAATTGTGGTTCTTCACCTGCCACAACACAAAAAAAAAATATTAAAACAGACGATCAAGAGATCATATCTACACCAAAATATTCTAAATAAAAACTGACTCAGGGTGCACAAAAACAAGCCCTCATACAGCTCCATATTCCGAAAGTTTAAAATTACCGCACTCTGTAAATGGCGACAAAAAAGAGAATTTTGTTTACTTACCGTAAATTCTTTTTCTTATAGTTCCGTATTGGGAGACCCAGACCATGGGTGTTTAGCTTCTGCCTCCGGAGGACACACAAAGTACTACACTTAAAAGTGTAGCTCCTCCCTCTGAGCTTATACACCCCCTGGTGAGCCAGTCCCAGCCAGTTTAGTGCAAAAGCTGAAGGAGAATAGCCACCCACAAGTAGAACAGAGCAAGAGCCGGAACAACCGGAGACTTTGTCTTGACAACAGCCGGTGATCACACACGGAACAAGAAAATTGCCAACGGGCAACAGGAAGGGAGCTGGGTCTCCCAATACGGAACTATAAGAAAAAGAATTTACGGTAAGTAAACAAAATTCTCTTTTTCTTTATCGTTCCTTTGGGAGACCCAGACCATGGGACGTTCCAAAGCAGTCCCTGGGTGGGAAATAAACAGAAAAACTAAGAAGTAGGCAGAACCTAACTTCACAAGTGGGCAACAGCCGCCTGAAGGATGCGTCTGCCCAAGCTCGCATCTGCCGAAGCATGAGCATGCACTTGGTAGTGCTTCGAGAAGGTATGCAGGCTAGTCCAAGTGGCAGCCAGACAGACTTGTTGAGCCGTAGCCTGGTGCCTAAAAGCCCAAGAGGCACCGACAGCTCTGGTCGAGTGTGCTTTGATCCCCGGCGGGGGAGGCACCTGAGTACTCTGGTAGGCGTCCAAAATGGTCGATCTAATCCAACGGGCCAAGGTCGGCTTAGAAGCAGGAAGACCCTTGTGCCGCCCTGTGGTTAGCACAAAAAGAGAGGTGCACCGCCTAAGTGCAGCGGTGCGAGACACATAAATCTGGAGAGCACGCACCAGATCTAGAGTATGCAGCGCTTTTTCAAAGCGATGAACAGGGGCCGGACAGAAGGAAGGTAAAGTAATGTCCTGGTTAAGGTGGAAGGGAGAGACCACCTTAGGAAGAAAGTCCGGAGTCGGACGGAGAACCACCTTGTCCTGGTGAAAAACTAAGAAAGGTGACTCCGAGGAGAGCGCAGCCAAGTCAGAGACTCTCCTGAGAGAAGTAATGGCAACTAGAAAGGCCACTTTCTGAGAGACTATACAAAGAAACCTCCCTAAGAGGCTCAAAAGGGGGTTTCTGCAATACCGTGAGGACCAAGTTAAGGTCCCAAGGATCCAAGGGCCGCCGATAAGGCGGAATGATGTGAGACGCGCCTTGCATGAAGGTGCGGACCTGAGCCAGCCGGGCGAGACGCCGCTGGAACAGTACTGACAGAGCTGAGACTTGTCCCTTGAGAGAGTTGAGGGACAGTCCTAGCTGCAGACCGGACTGTGGAAAAGACAGAAGGGTCGGCAAAGAGAATGGCCAAGGAGGATGGCCGGAAGAACGACACCAGGACAGGAAAATCTTCCAAGTCCTGTGATAGATCTTGGCGGAGGAAGACTTACGGGCCTGAGTCATAGTGGAGATGACCTCAGGAGGAATACCAGAAGCTGTCAAAATCCAGGACTCAAGAGCCACGCCGTCAATTTGAGGGCCGCAGAATTCGGGCGGAAAAACGGACCTTGCGAGAGTAGGTCTGGACGGTCCGGAAGATGCCACGGCATCTCTACGGACAGTTGGAGCAGGTCCGGATACCAAGCTCGCCTGGGCCAGTCCGGTGCAATGAGGATGACTCGACGGCCCTCCATTCTGATCTTGCGCAGAACTCTGGGCAAGAGAGCTAGAGGGGGAAACACGTAGGACAGACGAAACTGGGACCAGTCTTGAACCAGAGCATCCGCGGCGAAGGCTTGAGGATCGTGAGAGCGAGCCACGTAAACAGGAACCTTGTTGTTGTGACGGGATGCCATTAGGTCCACGTCCGGAGTGCCCCATTTGCGGCAGATTGACTGAAACACTGCCGGGTGCAGGGACCACTCGCCACCGTCCACGCATTGACGGCTGAGATAATCTGCCTCCCAGTTTTCCACGCCTGGGATGTGGACTGCGGATATGGTGGACTTGGAGTCCTCCGCCCATTGAAGGATGCGTTGTACCTCCATCATTGCCAGGCGGCTGCGTGTCCCGCCTTGGTGATTGATGTAGGCAACCGCTGTCGCGTTGTCTGACTGGACTCGAATGTGCCTGCCCGCCAACAGGTGGTGAAAGGCTAGGAGAGCTAGAAACACGGCTCTGGTTTCCAGCACATTGATTGAAAGGGCTGACTCGGACGGAGTCCAAGTGCCCTGTGCTCTGTGGTGAAGATATACCGCTCCCCAGCCGGATAGACTGGCATCCGTGGTGAGAATCACCCAGGACGGAGTCAGGAAGGAGCGCCCTTGGGACAGGGAGAGGGGCCGAAGCCACCACTGAAGAGAGCTCCTGGTCCGTGGCGACAGAGCCACTAACCTATGTAAGGAGGAAGGCCGCTTGCCCCAACAGCAGAGAATGTCCAGCTGCAGGGGGCGCAGATGGAACTGGGCAAAGGGAACCGCCTCCATGGACGCCACCATTTGACCCAGCACCTGCATCAGGCGCCTGAGGGTATAACGGCGGGGCCGCAGCAGAGAGCGCACCGCTAGCCGGAGAGACTGCTGTTTGACTAAGGGCAACTTCACAAGTGTCGGCAAAGTCTCGAACTGCATCCCTAGGTACGTGAGACTCTGGGTCGGAGTCAGGGTGGACTTGGAAAGATTGACAAGCCACTCGAATTGGGCTAGAGTGGCGAGAGTGAGCGAGACACTCCGCTGACAGTCTGCGCTGGATGGAGCCTTGACCAGAAGGTCGTCCAGATAAGGAAGCACTGCCAACCCCTGGAGGTGCAGGACCGCAATCACTGCCGCCATGACCTTGTTGAATACCCGAGGGGCCGTGGCTAACCCGAAGGGAAGAGCCACGAATTGGAAATGATCCTCTCCTATCGCAAAACGTAACCAACGCTGGTGTGACACTGCGATTG
The DNA here is from genome assembly GCF_048569485.1 of Anomaloglossus baeobatrachus. Taxonomy (NCBI): domain Eukaryota; kingdom Metazoa; phylum Chordata; class Amphibia; order Anura; family Aromobatidae; genus Anomaloglossus; species Anomaloglossus baeobatrachus. The sequence continues at coordinate 235,411,853 of NC_134359.1, read as the reverse complement.
GCACATGTAGATAGGCATCTCTGATGTCGAAGGACGCCAGGAAATCCCCTTGGGTCATAGAGGCAATGACTGATCGCATAGACTCCATGCGAAAATGCCGCACCCGGACATGCTTGTTGAGAAGCTTGAGATCCAGGATGGGCCGGAAGGTACCGTCCTTTTTTGGAACTAGGAAGAGGTTTGAGTAAAAACCTCTGAACCGTTCTCGAGCAGGAACTGGTACAATCACACCGTTTGCCTGCAATGATGCCACGGCCTGTGAGAAGGCGGCGGCCTTGGAGCAGGGGGGAGTTGAGAGAAAAAATCTGTTTGGCGGGCTGGAAGAGAATTCTATCCTGTAGCCGTGAGATATGATGTCTCTCACCCACTGATCGGAGACTTGCTTTAACCAAGCGTCGCCAAAGTGGGAGAGCCTGCCACCGACTGAGGACGTGGCTGGAGCGGGCCGAGAGTCACGAGGAGGCTGCCTTAGTGGCAGAACCTCCTGCGGACGCGCTTTTGTGCGCCAGTTGGATTTCTGATCCTTAGCTGAGTTAGCGGACGAGGCGGAAGGCTTAGAGGATGACCAGTTGGAGGAACAAAAGGAACGATTGCTTCCTACCCTGGGCGGGTTTCCTGGTCTTGGTTTGTGGCATGGAAGTACTCTTCCCGCCAGTAGCTTCCTTAATGATTTCATCCAGCTGTTCACCAAACAGCCGTGAACCAGCAAAAAGGGAGCCCAGCAAGAAACTTCTTGGAAGAAGAAACTGCCTTCCACTCTCGAAGCCACAAAATCCTGCGGATAACAAGAGAATTAGCTGAAGCCACCGCAGTGCGGTGAGCAGCCTCTAGCATTGCAGACATGGCATAAGATGAAAAAGCTGAAGCCTGAGAGGTTAAGGTAACCATCTCAGGCATAGATTCCTTGGTGAGGGAATGCATCTCCTCCAGAGAAGCAGAGATGGCTTTGAGAGCCCACACTGCTGCAAAAGTCGGGGAAAACGCGGCCCCCGCAGCTTCATACACAGATTTGGCCAAAAGGTCAATCTGACGGTCAGTGGAATCCTTAAGTGAGGTGCCGTCAGCCACCGACACAACGGTCCGGGCTGATAGCCTAGACACCGGAGGGTCTACCTTTGGGGAGTGAGACCACTCCTTGACCACCTCAGGTGGAAATGGAAACCGATCATCAGAACCACGCTTTGGAAAGCGTTTGTCAGGGCAGGACCTGGGCTTGGTCACAGCGGTCTGAAAACTGGAGTGGTTAAAGAACACACTCTTCACTCTCTTAGGCGAGGTAAACTGATGTTTTTCTGCCAAAGAGGGTTGCTCCTCTGAGACTGGCGGATTGAGATCCGGCACAGAATTAATAGAAGCAATCAAGTCACTAAGATCTGAGTCACCCTCAGAGAAATCGATGGGATACATAGCCTCCGAGCCACCCGTGAGGGCATCCTCCTCATCTTGCGAGTCAGCTCTTGAGACAGAGCCGTGGGATGAGGAGGGGGAGGAAACCCTGCGCCTTCTCTTAGAAGGACGGGGTCTGGGACCTGATGATGAATCCTCTGTGAGTTCTGATGGACGGAGGTCAGAGGATAGGAATCCTCTGTCAAGAGTATTAGAGGCACCCTTTGAGGAGGGCTGATGCATATTCATCAAAGTCCTGGACAAAAGTCCCATGGACTCAGCAAATGACTGGGATATGGACCTAGAAAAGGACTCTACCCAGGCCGGGGATTCAGCCACAGGTGCAGCAGCAGCCTGAGAGACCACTGGGGGTGAGACTCCAGGCTGTGGCACCGCCAAGTTAGAGCAACCATCACAGTGTAGCGGGAACTGGAGGGCTATAGAGACCTGCAGGGGAGGAGGGACGCCCCAGCAGTGGGGAGTGTCCCTCCCCTGTGTAGAACGGCCGTTCCAAAAATCACACAAATCAGATGAGAATGCATGTGTGGATGTATGCCTCCTGAACACAAAGCGATAAACTGGCTAGATCTGGTTCTCCAGGGGGTGTATAAGCTCAGAGGGAGGAGCTACACTTTTAAGTGTAGTACTTTGTGTGTCCTCCGGAGGCAGAAGCTAAACACCCCATGGTCTGGGTCTCCCATAGGAACGATAAAGAAAGTATTCTATGGACAGATGAGACAAAGATCAACCTGTACCAGAATGATGGGAAGAAAAAAGTTTGGAGAAGAAAGGGAACGGCACATGATCCAAGGCACACCACATCCTCTGTAAAACATGGTGGAGGCAACGTGATGGCATGGGCATGCATGGCTTTCAATGGCACTGGGTCACTTGTGTTTATTGATGACATAACAGCAGACAAGAGTAGCCGGATGAATTCTGAAGTGTACTGGGATATACTTTCAGCCCAGATTCAGCCAAATGCCGCAAAGTTGATCGGACGGAGCTTCAGAGTACAGATGGACAATGATCCCAAGCATACAGCCAAAGCTACCCAGGAGTTCATGAGTGCAAAAAAGTGGAACATTCTGCAATGGCCAAGTCAATCACCAGATCTTAACCCAATTGAGCATGCATTTCACTTGCTCAAATCCAGACTTAAGACGGAAAGACCCACAAACAAGCAAGACCTGAAGGCTGCGGCTGTAAAGGCCTGGCAAAGCATTAAGAAGGAGGAAACCCAGCGTTTGGTGATGTCCATGGGTTCCAGACTTAAGGCAGTGATTGCCTCCAAAGGATTCGCAACAAAATATTGAAAATAAAAATATTTTGTTTGGGTTTGGTTTATTTGTCCAATTACTTTTGACCTCCTAAAATGTGGAGTGTTTGTAAAATGTGTACAATTCCTACAATTTCTATCAGATATTTTTGTTCAAACCTTCAAATTAAACGTTACAATCTGCACTTGAATTCTGTTGTAGAGATTTCATTTCAAATCCAATGTGGTGGCATGCAGAGCCAAACTCACGAAAATTGTTTCACTGTCCAAATATTTCTGGACCTAACTGTATCACTTATTCCGTGCTCTTTAGATGCAGCCCCCGCTCTGTCTATGGGTGGGGCTGCATCCAGAGCGCATGAAATCGGCTTTTCACTGCATTCATTATGCAGCGATTTGAAGTACACGTGTGCTGTTCAAATCGCTGCAGAAATTTCTCCAGGGACACAAGGCAACGTGGGCACATAGCCCAATTGTGCGGACCTGAAAAATCACATTGCAAGGTCAGTTTCACAATAAAAAGAACTGTGATTATAAAACAATTACAGAACTGGGCTTTTTTCACTATTCTGTCGCGCTTGGAATTTTTTTTCTTCTTTTTTTAATCACATGATAAAATGGACGGTGACAAAGATACACATTATTCTGCAAAATAAAGCCCTTGCATGGTTATGCTGATGGAAAAATAAATCAAATCGTTATTATGGCTTTAGACAGAAAGGGAGAAAATATTAAAGCGCAAAAAAAAAAAAAAAAAGATAAAATTGCATGGTCAGGAAGGGGCTAGCGTTGCCTTTTATAGAACCAAATTGGAAAGAATGACCAATTTATAAAAGATACAAGTAATAGAGAAAAAGAATGCGCTGACTTTATCCTTTTGATTAATGACAGACATACGTACAGTAAGCCGGTCCTACATAGTGATGAGGAAAGTTGTGCTGTTTGACGTAAGGCACTCAATCATTTAGATATATAAAACATTAATAAACGCGTAGAAGCAATGTTCATTAAGAAAGATCTGGAAATGTTTAATTGGGATGAACTTTATATTTAATATATCCAGCATCAGACAGACTGCGGGGTCTTCATTTTCTTTTTCTGCTTCAGTTTTGGGGTCTGAGGGGCTTTTCTGGCAGATTTCGTGAGCTTTGCTGCAGGTTTGGCTGGTGTTTTTTTAGGAGTCTTTTTAAGGATGCTGCGTCTTGGTGGAGTCTCCAGCTCTTCGGGTTTTTTGCTCTTTTCTTCAGAGGCCCGCTTATTTTTGTGCTTGCTCGGGATCTTGTTCACTTCTTCACTATCATTTATCTTGCGCTTTTTAGGTGTAGGCTTTTTAGTGGATGACACTTGTATATTCTCTGTAGAACCTTGGCTTGCTTTTACCGCTATGGACACTTTCGGAATATTTGATTTCTAGAAGAGAATGTATGCATGTTATATATAAATGTACACCATCACCAACAAGCAAACTTAAAGGGAACCTGTCAGGTGCAATATGCACCCAGAACCATGAGCAGTACGGGGTGCATGTTGCTAATCACTGCCTAACCTTTCCTGTATCTAGTAGCATAGATAAAGAGATCTTTAAAGAAGGGAATTTTGTGTACTTACCGTAAATTCCTTTTCTTCTAGCTCCAATTGGGAGACCCAGACAACTGGGTGTATAGGCTATGCCTCCGGAGGCCGCACAAAGTATTACACTAAAAGTGTAAAGCCCCTCCCCTTCTGCCTATACACCCCCCGTGCTCCCACGGGCTCCTCAGTTTTGGTGCAAAAGCAAGAAGGAGGAAAAAATTATCAACTGGTTTAAAGTAAATTCAATCCGAAGGAATATCGGAGAACTGAAACCATTCAACATGAACAACATGTGTACACAACAAAACAGGGGCGGGTGCTGGGTCTCCCAATTGGAGCTAGAAGAAAAGGAATTTACGGTAAGTACACAAAATTCCCTTCTTCTTTGTCGCTCCATTGGGAGACCCAGACAATTGGGACGTCCAAAAGCAGTCCCTGGGTGGGTAAAATAATACCTCGTAATAGAGCCGTAAAACGGCCCCTTCCTACAGGTGGGCAACCGCCGCCTGAAGGACTCGTCTACCTAGGCTGGCATCCGCCGAAGCATAGGTGTGCACCAGATAGTGTTTCGTGAAAGTGTGCAGGCTCGACCAGGTAGCCGCCTGACACACCTGCTGAGCCGTAGCCTGGTGCCTCAAAGCCCAGGACGCGCCCACGGCTCTGGTAGAATGGGCCTTCAGCCCTGATGGAACCGGAAGCCCAGCCGAACGGTAAGCTTCGATAATTGGCTCCTTGATCCACCGAGCCAGGGTTGATTTGGAAACCTGTGACCCTTTACGCTGGCCAGCAACAAGGACAAAGAGTGCATCCGAGCGGCGCAAGGGCGCCGTACGAGAAATGTAGAGTCTGAGTGCTCTCACCAAATCTAACAAGTGCAAATCCTTTTCACATTGGTGAACTGGATGAGGATAAAAAGAAGGTAAGGAGATATCCTGATTGAGATGAAAGGAGGATACCACCTTAGGGAGAAATTCCGGAACCGGACGTAGAACCACCTTGTCCTGGTGAAACACCAGGAAAAGGGGCTTTGCACGACAATGCTGCTAGCTCAGACACTCTCCGAAGAGAAGTGACTGCTACTAGAAAAAAACACTTTCTGCGAAAGTTGTGAGAGGGAAATATCTCTCATTGGCTCGAATGGTGGTTTCTGAAGAACCATCAGAACCCTGTTTAGATCCCAGGGTTCTAACAGCCTCTTGTAAGGTAGAACGATGTGACAAACCCCCTGCAGGAACGTGCGTACCTGTGGAAGCCTGGCTAGGCGCTTCTGGAAAAACACAGAGAGCGCTGAGACTTGTCCCTTAAGGGAGCCGAGCGACAAACCCTTTTCCAGTCCAGATTGAAAGAAGGACAGAAAAGTGGGCAAGGCAAAAGGCCAGGGAGAAAAAACCCTGAGCAGAGCACCACGACAGGAAAATTTTCCACGTCCTGTGGTAGATCTTGGCGGGCGTTGGTTTCCTAGCCTGTCTCATAGTGGCAAAGACGTCTTGAGATAACCCTGAAGACGCTAGGGTCCAGGACTCAATGGCCACACAGTCAGGTTGAGGGCCGCAGAATTCAGATGGAAAAAACGGCCCTCGAGATAGCCAGTCTGTTTGGTCTGGTAGTGTCCACGGTCGGCCGACCGTGAGATGCCACAGATCCGGGTACCACGACCACCTTGGCCAGTCTGGAGCGACGAGGATGACGCGGCGGCAGTCGGTCCTGATCTTGCGTAACACTCTGGGCAACAGTGCCAGCGGAGGAAACACATAAGGGAGCTGAAACTGCGACCAATCCTGAACTAAGGCGTCTGCCGCCAGAGCTCTGGGATCTTGAGACCGTGCCATGAACATTGGTACCTTGTTGTTGTGCCGGGACGCCATGAGGTCGACGTCCGGCACCCCCCAGCAGCAACAGATCTCCTGAAACACGTCCGGGTGAAGGGACCATTCCCCTGCGTCCATGCCCTGGCAACTGAAATAATCTGCTTCCCAGTTTTCCACGCCTGGGATGTGAACTGCGGATATGGTGGATGCCGTGGCTTCCACCCACATCAAAATCCGCCGGACTTCCTGGAAGGCTTGCCGGCTGCGTGTGTCGCCTCGGTGGTTGAAGTATGCCACCGCTGTGGAATTGTCCGACTGAATTCGGATCTGCTTGCCCTCCAGCCACTGCTGGAACGCTTTCTGGGCAAGATACACTGCCCGTATGTCCAGAACGTTGATCTGAAGCGAGGACTCTTGCTGGGTCCACGTACCCTGAGCCCTGTGGTGGAGAAAAACCGCTCCCCACCCTGACAGACTCGCGTCTGTCGTGACTACTTCCCAGGATGGGGGTAGGAAGGATATCCCCTTCGATAATGAAGTGGGAAGGAGCCACCACCGAAGGGAAGCTTTGGTCGCCTGAGAGAGGGAGATGGTCCTGTCGAGGGACGTCGGCTTCCTGTCCCATTTGCGTAGGATGTCCCATTGAAGGGGACGCAGGTGAAACTGCGCGAAAGGGACTGCCTCCATTGCTGCCACCATCTTCCCCAGGAAGTGCATGAGGCGCCTCAAGGAGTGTGACTGGCCTTGAAGGAGAGATTGTACCCCTTTCTGTAGTGACTACTGCTTGATCAGCGGAAGCTTCACTATCGCTGAGAGGGTATGAAACTCCATGCCAAGATATGTCAGCGATTGGGCCGGTGTCAGATTTGACTTTGTAAAATTGATGATCCACCCGACACCCTGGAGAGTCTCCAGGGAAGCGTCGAGGCTGCGTTGGCATGCCTCTTGAGAGGGTGCCTTGATCAGTATCCAAGTACGGGATCACCGAGTGACCCTGAGAGTGGAGGACCGCTACTACAGTAGCCATAACCTTGGTAAAAACCCGTGGGGCTGTTGCCAGGCCGAACGGCAGTGCCACGAACTGCAGGTGTTCATTTCCTATGGCGAAGCACAAGAAGCGCTGGTGCTCTGGAGCAATCGGTACGTGGAGATAAGCATCTTTGATATCGATCGACGCAAGGAAATCTCCTTGGGACATTGAGGCGATGACGGAGCGGGGGGATTCCATCCTGAACCGTCTGGTTTTTACATGTTTGTTGAGCAGTTTCAGGTCCAGGACCGGGCGGAAAGACCCGTCCTCCTTTGGGACCACAAACAAGTTGGAGTAAAAACCGTGGCTCAGTTGCTGAAGAGGAACCGGGATCACCACTCCTTCTGCCTTCAGAGTGCGCAGCGCCTGCAGAAGAGCCTCGGCTCGCTAGTGAGGTGGGGATGACCTGAAGAATCGAGTCGGGGGACGAGAGGTGAACTCTATCTTGTAACCGTGAGACAGAATGTCTCTCACCCAGCGGTCTTTTATTTGTGGTAGCCTGGTGTCGCAAAAGCGGGAAAGCCTGCCACCGACCGAGGATGCTACTAGAGGAGGTCGAAAGTCATGAGGAAGCCGCTTTGTTAGCGGCGCCTCCGGTGGCCTTTTAAGGACGTGACTTAGACCGCCATGCATCAGAGTTCCTTTGTACTTTCTGAGACCTTTTGGACGAGGAGAATTGGGACCTGCCCGCGCCCTGAAAGGACCGAAACCTCGACTGCCCTCTCCTCCGTTGGAGTATGTCCTGTTTGGACTGGGGTAAGGATGTATCCTTTCCCTTGGAGTGTTTGATGATTTCATCCAGACGCTCGCCAAACAGCCTGTCGCCAGAAATTGGCAAACTGGTTAAGCGCTTTTTGGAAGCAGAATCTGCCTTCCATTCCCGTAGCCACAAGGCCCTGCGGAGTACCACCGAATTGGCGGCCGCGACCGCCGTACGGCTCGCAGAGTCCAGGACAGCAATAATAGCGTAAGACGCAATTGCCGAGGTCTGGGTGGTAATGGATGCCACTTGTGGCGCGGCCGTGCATGTGGCTGCTTCAATTTGTGCTTGACCTGCTGAGATAGCTTGTAGCGCCCATACAGCTGCGAATGCTGGGGCAAAAGAAGCTCCGATAGCTTCATAGATGGATTTCAACCAGAGCTCCATCTGCCTGTCAGTGGCATCCTTGAGCGAGGCCCCCTCGTCCACTGCAAGAATGGATCTAGCCGCCAGTCTGGAGATTGGAGGATCCACTTTGGGACACTGAGTCCAACCTTTAACCACGTCAGGGGGAAAAAGATAACGTGTATCCTTAAGGCGCTTAGAAAAAACGCTTATCTGGACAAGCATGATGATTCTGGACTGCCTCTCTGAAATCAGAGTGGTCTAGAAACATACTCGGTGTAAGAGAAGCTGACTCCTCCGCCGGAGGAGCTGAGGGAGAAATATCCAGCATTTGATCGATGGACGCAATAAGAGCGTTCAGTATGGCGTCCCCGTCTGGAGTATTAAGATTGAGAGCGCCCTCAGGATCAGAATCCTGATCAGCTGTCTCCGCATTATCACCAGAGATTCCCCCCGCTGAGACCCTGAACAATATGATGTCGAGGGAAATTCTAAGCGAGCCCGCTTAGTCTGTCTGGGGCTGGGGTTTAAGTCAGAACCCTCAGCCTGGGATGTATGAGATACCCCGGGAGGACATTGTTGGTCCAACTGAGGGGGGCCAGGGAACAATGATTCAACAGAGTCCCTTTGCTGAGATACCGGCCTGGACTGCAAGGCTTCTAGTATCTTAGCCATAGTCTCAGAGAGTTTTGCAAACTCCGTCCCCGTCACTAGGACAGTGTCAACAGGTGGCTCCCCCTGGGCCCCTCTTAGCAGAGGCCCTGGCTAAAGAAGTGTCACCGGGGCCGAACATGCACACAATGAGGGTCAATGGAACCTGCCGGCAGCTGGGTCGTACAAGCGCCGCAGGCAGCATAATAAGCCTGTGTTTTTGGCACCCCTGCCTTTTGTGGGCGCCATGCTATTGTTTTCCCTGAGTAACACACTAGGGTATATAGCCAGAATGAACTGTGCTCATACAGTGTAAAATATATACTAAAAACAAATAATGTATCAGTACACTACAGCACCATGAGGCTAGCACCACAGGTGCTGCTTACCAGCCGCCTAAAGCGGTTATGAGGCCACCAGAGACCGTGTCTGGGTCTCTCAGGATTTGTCCCTCTCTGCAGCGTCGTAGGAGCCGACAGGAAATGGCTGCGGCGTCCTGACGAGAGGAGGGAGCCGTGGGCGTAGCCGAGGTGCTCACACTGTGCACAGTGAGGGGGGTGGAGTATGGAAATCATATTCCAGCCCTCAGTGCTGCTCTTCCGTGCAGCGTCCCGCCCTTCCCCTGCCTGTCAGGGCTGAGGGCGGGAGAAAGGGAAACTAGGCCGCAAGCCAAGCCGGGGACTCGAGTATAAGCGTGGCCGCCGTAAAAGCGCGGCCAACGCCGAAGTCCCCGGCGAACTACAAGTCCCAGCCGCGCCGCAGTTTCCCATGGCAGCGGCGGTTAGCGCGGTAGCCCCTACATATAAACACACTCAGCGACGCTGAGTGTGTAATGGCACAGTTTAACCCGGTCCCCCGGTGCACTAGCACACCCAGCAAAGCTGAGGTGTTGCCGTGCGCGGTCCCCACAGGGATACAGAGTACCTTCACGTAGCAGGGCCATGTCCCTGAACGGTACCCGGCTCCTATCCAGCAGTCTCCACAGGAGTTGTGGATGAAGCACGGTCTCAGTGCCTGGAGACCGATAGGATCCCACTTCACCCAGAGCCCTGAGGGGGATGGGGAAGGAAAACAGCATGTGGGCTCCAGCCTCCGTACCCGCAATGGATACCTCAACCTTAACAACACCGCCGACAAGAGTGGGGTGAGAAGGGAGCATGCTGGGGGCCCTATATGGGCCCACTTTTCTTCCAACCGACATAGTCAGCAGCTGCTGCTGACTAATCTGTGGAGCTGTGCTGTGCGTGTCTGCCTCCTTCGCACAAAGTAAAAAACTGAGGAGCCCGTGGGAGCACGGGGGGTGTATAGGCAGAAGGGGAGGGGCTTAACACTTTTGAGTGTAATACTTTGTGCGGCCTCCGGAGGCATAGCCTATACACCCAATTGTCTGGGTCTCCCAATAGAGCGACAAAGAAATTCCTTTTCTTCTAGCTCCAATTGGGAGACCCAGACACTTGGGTGTATAGCTTATGCCTCCGGAGGCCACACAAAGTATTACACTAAAAGTGTAAAGCCCCTCCCCTTCTGCCTATACACCCCCCGTGCTCCCACGGGCTCCTCAGTTTTGGTGCAAAAGCAAGAAGGAGGAAAAAATTATCAACTGGTTTAAAGTAAATTCAATCCGAAGGAATATCGGAGAACTGAAACCATTCAACATGAACAACATGTGTACACAACAAAACAGGGGCGGGTGCTGGGTCTCCCAATTGGAGCTAGAAGAAGAAGGGAATTTTGTTACTTACCGTAAATTCCTTTTCTTCTAGCTCCAATTGGGAGACCCAGACGATTGGGTGTATAGCTACTGCCTCCGGAGGCCACACAAAGCATTACACTAAAAAGTGTAAGGCCCCTCCCCTTCTGGCTATACACCCCCCGTGGGATCACGGGCTGCTCAGTTTTAGTGCCAAAGCAAGAAGGAGGAAAGCCAATAACTGGTTTTAAACAAATTCAATCCGAAGTAACATCGGAGAACTGAAACCGTTCAACATGAACAACATGTGTACCCGAAAAAAACAAAAATCCCGAAGGAAACAGGGCGGGTGCTGGGTCTCCCAATTGGAGCTAGAAGAAAAGGAATTTACGGTAAGTAACAAAATTCCCTTCTTCTTCGGCGCTCCATTGGGAGACCCAGACGATTGGGACGTCCAAAAGCAGTCCCTGGGTGGGTAAATTAATACCTCAAGTTAGAGCTGCAAAACAGCCCTCCCCTACGAGGAGGAAACCGCCGCCTGCAGGACTCTTCTACCTAGGCTGGCGTCCGCCGAAGCGTAGGTATGCACCTGATAATGTTTGGTGAAAGTGTGCAGACTCGACCAGGTAGCTGCCTGGCACACCTGTTGAGCCGTAGCCTGGTGTCGTAATGCCCAGGACGCACCCATGGCTCTGGTAGAATGGGCCTTCAGCCCTGATGGAACCGGAAGCCCAGCAGAACGGTAGGCTTCAAGAATTGGTTCCTTGATCCATCGAGCCAGGGTGGATTTGGAAGCCTGCGATCCTTTGCGCTTACCAGCGACAAGGACAAAGAGTGCATCCGAGCGGCGCAGGGGCGCCGTGCGGGAAATGTAGATTCTGAGTGCTCTCACCAGATCCAACAAATGCAAATCCCTTTCATACCGATGAACTGGATGAGGACAAAAGGAAGGTAAGGAGATATCCTGATTGAGATGAAAAGAGGATACCACCTTAGGGAGAAACTCCTGAATCGGGCGCAGCACTACCTTGTCCTGGTGAAAAACCAGGAAGGGAGCTTTGGATGACAGCGCTGCCAGCTCGGATACCCTCCGAAGAGACGTGACCGCTACCAGAAAGGCCACTTTCTGTGAGTCTAGAAAGTGAAACATCCTTCAGAGGCTCGAAGGGCGGCTTCTGGAGAGCAACTAGTACCCTGTTCAGATCCCATGGATCTAACGGCCGTTTGTACGGAGGGACGATGTGACAAACCCCCTGCAGGAACGTGCGTACCTGAGGAAGTCGTGCTAGACGCTTTTGAAAAAATACCGATAGCGCTGAGACTTGCCCTTTAAGGGAGCCGAGCGATAAGCCTTTTTCCAAACCAGATTGCAGGAAGGAAAGAAAAGTAGGCAATGCAAATGGCCAGGGGGACACTCCCTGTGCCGAGCACCAGGATAAGAAAATCTTCCACGTTCTGTGGTAGATCTTAGCAGCCGTGGGCTTCCTAGCCTGTCACATGGTGGCCAGGACCCCTTGAGATAATCCTGAAGATGCTAGTATCCAGGACTCAATGGCCACACAGTCAGGTTCAGGGCCGTAGAATTCAGATGGAAAAACGGCCCTTGTGACAGTAAGTCTGGCCGGTCTGGTAGCGCCCACGGTTGGCCGACCGTGAGATGCCACAGATCCGGATACCACGACCTCCTCGGCCAGTCTGGGGCGACGAGCAAGACGCGGCGGCAATCGGACCTGATCTTGCGTAGCACTCTGGGCAAGAGTGCCAGAGGGGGAAACACATAGGGCAGCTGGAACTGCGACCAATCTTGCACTAAGGCGTCTGCCGCCAGAGCTCTGTGATCGCGAGACCGTGCCATGAACGTTGGGACCTTGTTGTTGTGCCGGGACGCCATTAGGTCGACGTCCGGCCTTCCCCAGCGGCGACAGATTTCCTGAAACACGTCCGGGTGAAGGGACCATTCCCCTGCGTCCATACCCTGGCGACTGAGGAAGTCTGCTTCCCAGTTTTCGACGCCGGGGATGTGAACTGCGGATATGGTGGAGGCCGTGGCTTCCACCCACATCAGAATCCGCCGGACTTCCTGGAAGGCTTGCCGACTGCGTGTCCCGCCTTGGTGGTTGATGTATGCCACCGCTGTGGAGTTGTCCGACTGAATTCGGATCTGCTTTCCTTCCAGCCACCGCTGGAAGGCTTGTAGGGCAAGATACACTGCCCTGATTTCCAGAACATTGATCTGAAGGGTGGACTCCTGGTGAGTCCACGTACCCTGAGCCCTGTGGTGGAGAAAAACTGCTCCCCACCCTGACAGACTCGCGTCTGTCGTGACCACCGCCCAGGATGGGGGTAGGAAGGACCTTCCTTGTGATAATGAGGTGGGAAGAAGCCACCATTGAAGAGAGTCCTTGGCCGTCTGGGAAAGGGAGACTTTCCTGTCTAAGGACGTCGACTTCCCGTCCCATTGGCGGAGAATGTCCCATTGAAGTGGGCGCAGATGAAACTGCGCAAACGGGACTGCCTCCATTGCTGCCACCATCTTCCCCAGGAAGTGCATGAGGCGTCTTAAGGGGTGCGACTGGCCTTGAAGGAGAGAGTGCACCCCTGTCTGTAGTGAACGCTGCTTGTCCATCGGAAGCTTCACTATCGCTGAGAGAGTATGAAACTCCATGCCAAGATATGTTAGTGATTGGGTCGGTGACAGATTTGACTTTGAAAAGTTGATGATCCACCCGAACGTCTGGAGAGTCTCCAGCGCAACGTTCAGGCTGTGTTGGCATGCCTCTTGAGAGGGTGCCTTGACAAGTAGATCGTCCAAGTAAGGGATCACCGAGTGTCCCTGAGAGTGCAAGACTGCTACCACTGCTGCCATGACCTTGGTGAAAACCCGTGGGGCTGTCGCCAGACCAAATGGCAGGGCTACGAACTGAAGGTGTTCGTCTCCTATAACGAAGCGTAGAAAACGCTGGTGCTCTGGAGCAATCGGCACGTGGAGATAAGCATCTTTGATGTCTATTGATGCTAGGAAATCTCCTTGAGACATCGAGGCAATGACGGAGCGGAGAGATTCCATCCGGAACCGCCTGGTTTTCACGTGCTTGTTGAGCAGTTTTAGGTCCAGAACAGGACGGAAAGAGCCGTCCTTTTTTGGCACCACAAACAGATTGGAGTAAAAACCTTGACCTCGTTCCTGAAGAGGAACAGGGATCACCACTCTTTCTGCCCTTAGAGAGCACACCGCCTGCAGAAGAGCATCGGCTCGGTCGGGATGTGGGGAAGTTCTGAAGAACCGAGGCGGAGGACGAGAACTGAACTCTATCCGGTACCCGTGAGACAAAATGTCTGTTACCCACCGGTCTTTGACCTGTGGCAGCCAAATGTCGCAAAAGCGGGAGAGCCTGCCACCGACCGAGGATGCGGAGAGAGGAGGCCGCAAGTCATGAGGCAGCCGGCTTGGAAGCGGTTCCTCCGGCTGTTTTCTTTGGGCGTGAGTGAGCCCGCCAGGAATCTGAGCTCCTCTGCTCCTTCTGAGTCCTTTTGGACGAGGAGAATTGGGCCCTGCCCGAGCCTCGAAAGGACCGAAACCTCGACTGTCCCCTCCACTGTTGAGGTTTGCTTGATCTGGGCTGGGGTAAGGAAGAGTCCTTACCCTTGGACTGTTTAATGATTTCAGCCAATTGCTCACCAAACAGTCTGTCCTGAGATAATGGTAAACTGGTTAAGCATTTTTTGGAAGCAGAATCTGCTTTCCATTCCTTTAACCATAAGGCTCTGCGTAAAACCACAGAGTTGGCGGACGCCATTGACGTACGGCTGGTAGAGTCTAAGACCGCATTGATAGCGTAAGTCGCAAACGCAGACATTTGCGAGGTCAAGGACGCCACTTGCGGCACTGATGGACGTATGACAGAGTCCACCTGCGCCAGACCAGCTGAAATAGCTTGGAGTGCCCACACGGCTGCGAATGCTGGAGCAAACGACGCGCCGATAGCTTCATAGACAGATTTCAACCAAAGGTCCATCTGTCTGTCATTGGCATCTTTAAGTGAAGCCCCATCTTCCACTGCAACTATGGATCTAGCCGCAAGCCTGGAGATTGGGGGGTCCACCTTTGGACACTGGGTCCAGCGTTTGACCACGTCAGGGGGAAAGGGATAACGTGTATCCTTAAGACGTTTGGAGAAACGCTTATCTGGATAAGCATGGTGTTTCTGGACTGCTTCTCTGAAGTCAGAGTGGTCCAGAAAAGTACTCAATTTACGCTTGGGATACCTGAAATGGAATTTCTCCTGCTGTGCTGCTGCCTCCTCCGCTGGAGGAGAAATATCCAACAGTCTATTGATGGCCGCTATAAGATCATTCACCATGGCGTCACCATCAGGGGTATCCAGGTTGAAAGCGGTCTCAGGATTAGACTCATGATCACCTAGCTCTGTCTCATCATACAGAGAATCCTCTCGCTGAGACCCTGACCAGCGTGATGACGCCGAGGGTCTCTCCCAGCGAGCTCGCTTAGGCTGCCTGGGACTGTCGTCCGAGTCAGAGCCTTCAGCCTGTGATGCCTGGGACCCCCTTGGAGCACGGATTAGTTCTAACTGAGGGGGACCGGGGAACATTGAATCAACAGTGCCCATGGTCTGAGTGACCGGCTCTTATCAGCAAAAACTGCAAAGTCTGTCCCCGTCACCGGGGCAGGGTTCACAGGCGTCTCTGCCTGGGCCACTACTAGCATAGACTCCGGCTGACGAAGTGGCACAGGGACCGAACATTGCACACAATGGGGGTCAGTGGAACCTGCCGGTAGATCAGCCCCACATGCGGTACAGGCAGCATATAAAGCCTGTGCCTTGGCACCCTTGCTTTTTGCGGATGACATGCTGTTGTCTCCTCAGAGCAATATAGGGGTATAAGCCAAGAAGCGACCGTACAGTGCAATATATATAGGTACAGACAAAAGTACACAAAACAACACTGTGGCACTAGTGGGGTCAGCACCTAGGTGCTGCTTACCGCCCGCTTAACAGCGGGTGTGTGGTCGCCAGAATCCCCTGTCTGGGTCTCCCAGGGCTATGTCCGTTCTCCAGCTCAGACTGCGTGCAGGAATGGCTGCCGGCGTCCTGTGAAGAGGGGCGGGCCGTGGGCGTGCTGCAGACAAAGAGCGGGAAACTGGCGTCCCACTGTGCCCAGTGAGAGGGCTGGAGTATGTAAATAAGACTCCAGCCCTCGGCGCTGACTATTGTACAGCGTCTCTCCCCTTCCCTGACTGACAGGGCTGGGGGCGGGAACGAAACGTAACTAGGCCGCAGAAGCCGGGGACTAGATTTATAAGCGCTGCCGTCGTAAAAGCACGGTCGGCGCGAAGTCCCCGGCGCACCACAAGTCTCAGCCGCGCCGCAGTCTCCGGGGGCGGCCGGCGCGGGAGTTCCCCACACATAAACTCACTCAGCTAAGCTGCAGTGAGTATAACCCAAGCGCGCAGCGCTACTGTCCCCGGCGCACTAGAACACCCAGCAACGCTGGAGTGTGTCTGTGCCTGTCTGTACGGGGACACAGAGTACCTGAATGTTGCAGGGCCTTGTCCCTGACGGTACCCAGCTCCGTATCCAGCAGGACCTCCGGGTCTGTGGATGGAGCCCGGCCTCAGAGCCTGGAGGCCGGTAAGATCCCACTTCACCAGAGCCCTCAGGGGGATGGGGAAGGAAAACAGCATGTGGGCTCCAGCCTCCGTACCCGCAATGGGTACCTCAACCTTAACAAACACCGCCAACAAGAGTGGGGTGAGAAGGGAGCATGCTGGGGGCCCTTTAGCATGGGCCCTCTTTTCTTCCATCCGATATAGTCAGCAGCTACTGCTGACTAAACAGTGGAGCTATGCGTGGATGTCTGACCTCCTTCGCACAAAGCTTGAAAACTGAGCAGCCCGTGATCCCACGGGGGGTGTATAGCCAGAAGGGGAGGGGCCTTACACTTTTTAGTGTAATGCTTTGTGTGGCCTCCGGAGGCAGTAGCTATACACCCAATCGTCTGGGTCTCCCAATGGAGCGCCGAAGAAAAGGAATTTACGGTAAGTACACAAAATTCCCTTCTTCTTTGTCGCTCCATTGGGAGACCCAGACAATTGGGACGTCCAAAAGCAGTCCCTGGGTGGGTAAAGAAGGGAATTTTGTTACTTACCGTAAATTCCTTTTCTTCTAGCTCTTATTGGGAGACCCAGACGATTGGGTGTATAGCACTGCCTCCGGAGGCCACACAAAGCAATTACACTAAAAAGTGTAAGGCCCCTCCCCTTCTGGCTATACACCCCCAGTGGGATCACTGGCTCACCTGTTTTAGTGCAAAAGCAAGAAGGAGGAAAGCCAATAACTGGTTTAAACAAATTCTCTCCGAGTAACATCGGAGAACTGAAAACCGTTCAACATGAACAACATGTTTACCCGCAAACAAACCAAAAAATCCCGAAGGACAACAGGGCGGGTGCTGGGTCTCCCAATAAGAGCTAGAAGAAAAGGAATTTACGGTAAGTAACAAAATTCCTTTCTTCTTCAGCGCTCTATTGGGAGACCCAGACGATTGGGACGTCCAAAAGCTGTCCCTGGGTGGGTAAAGAAATACCTCATGTTAGAGCTGCAAGACAGCCCTCCCCTACGGGGAGGCAACTGCCGCCTGCAGGTCTCTTCTACCTAGGCTGGCGTCCGCCGAAGCATAGGTATGCACCTGATAATGTTTGGTGAAAGTGTGCAGACTCGACCAGGTAGCTGCCTGGCACACCTGTTGAGCCGTAGCCTGGTGTCGTAATGCCCAGGATGCACCCACGGCTCTGGTAGAATGGGCCTTCAGCCCTGATGGAACCGGAAGCCCAGCAGAACGGTAGGCTTCAAGAATTGGTTCTTTGATCCATCGAGCCAGGGTGGCCTTAGAAGCCTGCGACCCTTTGCGCTGACCAGCGACAAGGACAAAGAGTGCATCCGAACGGCGCAAGGGCGCCGTGCGGGAAATGTAGATTCTGAGTGCTCTCACCAGATCTAACAAATGTAAATCTTTCTCATACCGATGAACTGCATGAGGACAAAACGAAGGCAAAGAGATATCCTGATTAAGATGAAAAGAGGATACCACCTTCGGGAGAAACTCCTGAATGGGGCGCAGCACAACCTTGTCCTGGTGGAAGACCAGGAAGGGAGCCTTGGATGATAGTGCTGCCAGCTCAGACACTCTCCGAAGAGATGTGATCGCTACCAGAAAAGCCACTTTCTGCGATAGTCTAGAAAGTGAAACCTCCCTCAGAGGCTCGAAGGGCGGCTTCTGGAGGGCAACTAGTACCCTGTTCAGATCCCATGGATCTAACGGCCGCTTGTACGGGGGTACGATATGGCAAACCCCCTGTAGGAACGTGCGCACCTTAGGAAGGCGTGCCAAACGCCTCTGAAAAAAGACGGATAGCGCCGAGACCTGACCTTTAAGGGAGCCGAGCGACAAACCTTTTTCTAACCCAGATTGCAGGAAAGAAAGAAAGGTAGGCAATGCAAATGGCCAGGGAGACACTCCCTGAGCAGAGCACCAGGATAAGAATATCCTCCACGTTCTGTGGTAGATCTTAGCGGACGTGGGCTTCCTAGCCTGTCTCATGGTGGCAACGACCCCTTGGGACAATCCTGAAGACGCTAGGATCCAGGACTCAATGGCCACACAGTCAGGTTCAGGGCCGCAGAATTCCGATGGAAAAACGGCCCTTGGGACAGTAAGTCTGGTCGGTCTGGGAGTGCCCACGGTTGGCCGACCTTGAGCTGCCACAGATCCGGATACCACGCCCTCCTCGGCCAGTCTGGGGCGACAAGTATGACGCGGCTGCAATCGGATCTGATCTTGCGTAGCACTCTGGGCAAGAGTGCCAGAGGTGGAAACACATAAGGGAGCCGGAACTGCGACCAATCTTGCACTAGGGCGTCTGCCGCCAGCGCTCTTTGATCGCGAGACCGTGCCATGAAGGTTGGGACCTTGTTGTTGTGCCGTGACGCCATTAGGTCGACGTCCGGCACCCCCCAGCGGCGACAGATTTCCTGAAACACGTCTGGGTGAAGGGACCATTCCCCTGCGTCCATGCCCTGGCGACTGAGGAAGTCTGCTTCCCAGTTTTCTACGCCGGGGATGTGAACTGCGGATATGGTGGAGGCTGTGGCTTCCACCCACATCAGAATCCGCCGGACTTCCTGGAAGGCTTGCCGACTGCGTGTCCCCCCTTGGTGGTTGATGTATGCCACCGCTGTGGAGTTGTCCGACTGAATTCGGATCTGCCTTCCTTCCAGCCACTGCTGGAAGGCTAGTAGGGCAAGATACACTGCTCTGATTTCCAGAACATTGATCTGAAGGGTGGACTCCTGCCGAGTCCACGTACCCTGAGCCCTGTGGTGGAGAAAGACTGCTCCCCACCCTGACAGACTCGCGTCTGTCGTGACCACCGCCCAAGACGGTGGTAGGAAGGATCTTCCCTGTGATAATGAGGTGGGAAGAAGCCACCACTGCAGAGAGTCTTTGGCCGTCTGGGAAAGGGAGACTTTCCTGTCCAGGGATGTTGACTTCCCGTCCCATTGGCGGAGAATGTCCCATTGAAGTGGACGCAGATGAAACTGCGCAAACGGAACCGCCTCTATTGCCGCCACCATCTTCCCGAGGAAGTGCATGAGGCGTCTTAAGGAGTGCGACTGACTTTGAAGGAGAGCCTGCACCCCAGTCTGTAGAGACCGCTGCTTGTCCAGCGGAAGCTTCACTATCGCTGAGAGAGTATGAAACTCCATGCCCAGATACGTTAGTGATTGGGTCGGTGACAGATTTGACTTGGGGAAGTTGATGATCCACCCGAACGCCTGGAGAGTCTCCAGTGCAACATTCAGGCTGAGTTGGCATGCCTCTTGAGAGGGTGCCTTGACCAGTAGATCGTCCAAGTAAGGGATCACAGAGTGTCCGTGAGAGTGCAAGACTGCTACCACTGCCGCCATGATCTTGGTGAACACCCGAGGGGCTGTCGCCAGACCAAATGGCAGAGCTACGAACTGAAGATGGTCGTCTCCTATCACGAAGCGTAGAAAGCGTTGGTGCTCTGTAGCAATCGGCACGTGGAGATAAGCATCTTTGATGTCTATTGATGCTATGAAATCTCCTTGAGACATCGAGGCAATGACTGAGCGGAGGGATTCCATCCGGAACCGCCTGGCGTTCACATGCTTGTTGAGCAGTTTTAGGTCCAGAACAGGACGGAAGGAGCCGTCCTTTTTTGGAACCACAAAGAGCTTGGAGTAAAATCCTCGCCCCCGTTCCTGAGGGGGGACAGGGATCACGACTCCTTCTGCTCTTAGAGAGTCCACCGCCTGCAGCAGGGCATCTGCTCGGTTGGGGTGTGGGGAGGTTCTGAAGAACCGAAGTGGAGGTCGAGAACTGAACTCGATTCTGTACCCGCGAGACAAAATGTCTGTTACCCACTGGTCTTTGACCTGTGACAGCCAAATGTCGCAAAAGCGGGAGAGCCTGCCACCGACCGAGGATGCGGAGGGAGGAGGCCGAAAGTCATGAGGTAGCCGCTTTGGAAGCGGTTCCTCCATTTGCTTTCCTGGGGCGTGAGTGAGCCCGCCAGGAATCTGAGCTCCCTTGTTCTTTCTGAGTCCTTTTGGACGAGGAGAATTGGGCCTTGCCCGAGCCTCGTAAGGACCGAAACCTCGACTGCCACTTTTTCTGTTGAGGTTTACTTGCTCTGGGCTGTGGTAAGGAAGAGTCCTTACCCTTGGACTGTTTTATGATTTCAGCCAATGGCTCACCAAACAGTCTGTCTCTAGATAATGGCAAGCTGGTTAAACATTTTTTGGAACCAGCATCTGCTTTCCAGTCCTTTAACCACAAGGCTCTGCGCAAAACCACAGAATTGGCGGACGCCATAGCGGTACGGCTCGTAGATTCTAGGACAGCATTGATAGCATAGGTCGCAAACGCAGACATTTGCGAAGTTAGGGACGCCACCTGCGGCACTGCTGGATGTATGAAAGCATCCACCTGTGCTAAACCAGCTGAAATAGCTTGGAGTGCCCACACGGCCGCGAATGCTGGAGCAAACGACGCGCCGATAGCTTCATAGACAGATTTCAACCAAAGGTCCATCTGTCTGTCGTTGGCATCTTTAAGTGAAGCGCCATCCTCTACTGCGACTATGGATCTAGCCGCAAGCTTGGAAATTGGGGGATCCACCTTTGGACACTGGGTCCAGCGTTTGGCCACCTCAGAGGGAAAAGGATAACGGGTATCCTTAGAACGTTTAGAGAAACGCTTGTCTGGATGAGCGTCGTGTTTCTGGATCGATTCTCTGAAGTCAGAGTGGTCCGAAAAAGCACTTAATTTACGCTTGGGATACAGGAAATGGAACTTCTCCTGTTGTGCAGCTGCCTCCTCTGCAGAAGGGGCTGGGGGAGAAATCTCCAACAGTCTATTAATTGCCGATATAAGGTCATTAACCATGGCGTCACCATCAGGGGCATCCAGATTGAAAGGAGCCTCAGGATTAGAATCCTGATCACCGTCCTCAGTCTCATCACCGAGAGACTCTTCTCGCTGAGACCCTGAGCAGTGTGATGACGTGGAGGGTCTTTCCCAGCGAGCTCGCTTAGGCTGCCTGGGACTGTCATCTGAGTCAGAGACTTCAGCCTGTGATGCTTGAGACCCCCTTGAAGTACGGATTAGTTCCAACTGAGGGGGACCGGAGAGCATAGACACAGCAGTGTCCATGGTCTGAGTAACTGGCCTGGACTGCAAGGTCTCCAGGATTTTTGACATAGTCACAGACATTTTATCAGCAAAAACTGCAAAGTCTGTCCCCGTCACCGGGGCAGGGTTCACAGGCGTCTCTGCCTGGGCTACCACCACATTAGGCTCTGGCTGACGAAGTGCCACTGGGACTGAACATTGCACACAATGTGAGTCTTTGGAGCCTGCCGGTAGATCAGCCCCACATGCAGTACAAACAGTGTACACAGCCTGTGCCTTGGCACCCTTGCGTTTTGCGGATGACATGTTGCTGCCTCCTCAGAGCAGTACAGGGTGTCCAGCCAAGAAGCGACCTTACAGTGCAACTATATATATATATGGTACTAAGAAAAAAGTACACTAATATAACACTGAGGCACTAGTGGGGCCAGCGCTAAAGTGCAGCTTACCGCCCGCTTAGGAGCGGGTGTGTGGTCGCCGAAATCCCTTTAGTCTGGGTCTCCCAGAGCCTGCTGCCTTTCCCCAGCCAGACCGCATGTGTAATGGCTGCCGGCGTCCTTGTGGAGAGGGGGGGCGGGCCCTGGGCGTATACAGACGAAGAGCGGGAAGCCTGCTTCCCACAGTGCCTAGTGAGAGGGCTGGAGCATGTAAATAAAGCTCCAGCCCTCGGCGCTGCCAATTGAGCAGCGTCTCTCCCCTACCCTGATTGACAGGGTGGGGGCGGGAACGAAGCGGCGCTAGGCCGCAGAAGCCGGGGGCTAAAGTTAGAAGCGCCGCCGCCGTAAAAGCGCGGTCGGCGCAAAGTCCCCGGCGCACCACAAGTCGCAGCTGCGCCGCCGCTCCAGTAGCGGTCGGCGCAGTAGTTCCCAACATGTAACGTCACTCAGCAAAGCTGCAGTGACCTAACCCCAGCGCACAGCGCTACTGTCCCCGGCGCACTATAACGCTCAGCAAGCCTTGAGAGTGTCCGTGCCTGCCGGGGACACAGAGTACCTGAAAGTTGCAGGGCCATGTCCCTGAACGGCACTCCCGCTCCAAATCCAGCAGGTTCTCTGGGTCTGTGGATGGAGCCCGGCCTCAGGGCTTGGAGGCCGGTAGGATCCCACTTCCACAGAGCCCTCCAGGGGATGTGGAAGGAAAACAGCATGTGGGCTCCAGCCTCTGTACCAGCAATAGGTACCTCAACCTTACAAGCACCACCGCGGGTGAGAAGGGAGCATGCTGGGGGCCCCATATGGGCCCTCTTTTCTTCCATCCGATATAGTCAGCAGCTACTGCTGACTACAAACAGTGGAGCTATGCGTGGATGTCTGACCTCCTTCGCACAAAGCAGAAAACTGGTGAGCCAGTGATCCCACTGGGGGTGTATAGCCAGAAGGGGAGGGGCCTTACACTTTTTAGTGTAATTGCTTTGTGTGGCCTCCGGAGGCAGTGCTATACACCCAATCGTCTGGGTCTCCCAATAGAGCGCTGAAGAAATAATACCTCGTAATAGAGCCGTAAAACGGCCCCTTCCTACAGGTGGGCAACCGCCGCCTGAAGGACTCGTCTACCTAGGCTGGCATCCGCCGAAGCATAGGTGTGCACCTGATAGTGTTTCGTGAAAGTGTGCAGGCTCGACCAGGTAGCCGCCTGACACACCTGCTGAGCCGTAGCCTGGTGCCTCAAAGCCCAGGACGCGCCCACGGCTCTGGTAGAATGGGCCTTCAGCCCTGAGGGAACCGGAAGCCCAGCAGAACGGTAAGCTTCGAGAATTGGCTCCTTGATCCACCGAGCCAGGGTTGATTTGGAAGCCTGTGACCCTTTACGCTGGCCAGCGACAAGGACAAAGAGTGCATCCGAGCGGCGCAGGGGCGCCGTACGAGAAATGTAGAGTCTGAGTGCTCTCACCAGATCTAACAAGTGCAAATCCTTTTCACATTGGTGAACTGAATGAGGACAAAAAGAGGGTAAGGAGATATCCTGATTGAGATGAAAGGGGGATACCACCTTAGGGAGAAATTCCGGAACCGGACGCAGAACCACCTTGTCCTGGTGAAACACCAGGAAAGGGGCTTTGCACGACAACGCTGCTAGCTCAGACACTCTCCGAAGAGAAGTGACTGCTACTAGGAAAACCACTTTCTGCGAAAGGCGTGAGAGAGAAATATCCCTCATTGGCTCGAATGGTGGTTTCTGAAGAACCATCAGCACCCTGTTCAGATCCCAGGGTTCTAACGGCCGCTTGTAAGGAGGAACGATGTGACAAACTCCCTGTAGGAACGTGCGTACCTTTGGAAGTCTGGCTAGGCGCTTCTGAAAAAACACAGAGAGCGCTGAGACTTGCCCCTTAAGGGAGCCGAGCGACAAACCCTTTTCCAGTCCAGATTGAAGGAAGGACAGAAAAGTGGGCAAGGCAAAAGGCCAGGGAGAAAAACCCTGAGCAGAGCACCACGACAGGAAAATTTTCCACGTCCTGTGGTAGATCTTGGCGGACGTTGGTTTCCTAGCCTGTCTCATAGTGGCAATGACCTCTTGAGATAATCCTGAAGACGCTAGGATCCAGGACTCAATGGCCACACAGTCAGGTTGAGGGCCGCAGAATTCAGATGGAAAAACGGCCCTTGAGACAGCAAGTCTGGTCGGTCTGGTAGTGCCCACGGTTGGCCGACTGTGAGATGCCACAGATCCGGGTACCACGACCTCCTCGGCCAGTCTGGAGCGACGAGGATGACGCGGCGGCAGTCGGCCCTGATCTTGCGTAACACTCTGGGCAACAGTGCCAGCGGAGGAAACACATAAGGGAGCTGAAACTGCGACCAATCCTGAACTAAGGCGTCTGCCGCCATAGCTCTGGGATCTTGAGACCGTGCCATGAACGTTGGTACCTTGTTGTTGTGCCGGGACGCCATGAGGTCGGCGTCCGGCACCCCCCAGCGGCAACAGATCTCCTGAAACACGTCCGGGTGAAGGGACTATTCCCCTGCGTCCATGCCCTGGCGACTGAGATAATCTGCTTCCCAGTTTTCCACGCCTGGGATGTGAACTGCAGAGATGGTGGAGGCCGTGGCTTCCACCCACATCAAAATCCGCCGGACTTCCTGGAAGGTTTGCCGACTGCGTGTGCCGCCTTGGTGGTTGATGTATGCCACCGCTGTGGAATTGTCCGACTGAATTCGGATCTGCTTGCCTTCCAGCCACTGCTGGAACGCTTTCAGGGCAAGATACACTGCCCGTATTTCCAGAACATTGATCTGAAGTGAGGACTCTTGCTGGGTCCACGTACCCTGAGCCCTGTGGTGGAGAAAAACCGCTCCCCACCCTGACAGACTCGCGTCCGTCGTGACCACCGCCCAGGATGGGGGTAGGAAGGATTTCCCCTTCGATAATGAAGTGGGAAGAAGCCACCACCGAAGGGAAGCTTTGGTCGCCTGAGAGAGGGAGACGTTCCTGTCGAGGGACGTCGGTTTCCTGTCCCATTTGCGTAGGATGTCCCATTGAAGAGGACGCAGGTGAAACTGCGCGAAAGGGACTGCCTCCATTGCTGCCACCATCTTCCCCAGGAAGTGCATGAGGCGCCTCAAGGGGTGTGCCTGACCTTGAAGGAGAGATTGCACCCCTTTCTGTAGTGAACGATGCTTGACCAGCGGAAGCTTCACTATCGCTGAGAGGGTATGAAACTCCATGCCAAGATATGTCAGCGATTGGGCCGGTGTCAGATTTGACTTTGGAAAATTGATGATCCACCCGAAACTCTGGAGAGTCTCCAGAGTAGCGTCGAGGCTGTGTTGGCATGCCTCTTGAGAGGGTGCCTTGATCAGCAGATCGTCCAAGTAAGGGATCACCGAGTGACCCTGAGAGTGGAGGACCGCTACTACAGTAGCCATAACCTTGGTGAAAACCCGTGGGGCTGTTGCCAGGCCGAACGGCAGTGCCACGAACTGCAGGTGTTCGTTCCCTATGGCGAAGCGCAAGAAGCGCTGGTGCTCTGGAGCAATCGGTACGTGGAGATAAGCATCTTTGATATCGATCAATGCAAGGAAATCTCCTTGGGACATTGAGGCGATGACGGAGCGGAGGGATTCCATCCGGAACCGCCTGGTCTTTACGTGTTTGTTGAGCAGTTTCAGGTCCAGGACAGGACGGAAAGACCCGTCCTTCTTTGGGACCACAAACAGGTTGGAGTAAAAACCGTGACCCTGTTGCCGAAGAGGCACAGGGACCACCACTCCTTCTGCCTTCAGAGTGCCCAGCGCCTGCATAAGAGCCTCGGCTCGCTCGGGAGGCGGGGATGACCTGAAGAATCGAGTCGGGGGACGAGAGGTGAACTCTATCTTGTAACCGTGAGACAGAATGTCTCTCACCCACCGGTCTTTTACCCGTGGCAGCCAGGTGTCGCAAAAGCGGGAGAGCCTGCCACCGACCGAGGATGCGGATTGAGGAGGCCGAAAGTCATGAGGAAGCCGCTTTGGTAGCGGCACCTCCGGTGGTCTTTTTAGGACGTGACTTAGACCGCCATGAATCAGAGTTCCTTTGATCTTTCTGAGGCCTTTTGGACGAGGAGAATTGGGACCTGCCCGCGCCCCGAAAGGACCGAAACCTCGACTGCCCCCTCCTCTGTTGGGGTATGTTCGGTTTGGGCTGGGGTAAGGATGTATCCTTTCCCTTGGATTGTTTGATGATTTCATCCAAACGCTCGCCAAACAATCGGTCGCCAGAAATTGGCAAACTGGTTAAGCGCTTTTTGGAAGCAGAATCTGCCTTCCATTCCCGTAGCCACAAGGCCCTGCGGAGTACCACCGAATTGGCGGATGCAACCGCCGTACGGCTCGCAGAGTCCAGGACAGCATTAATAGCGTAAGACGCAAATGCCGACGTCTGAGAGGTTATGGACGCCACCTGCGGCGCGGACGTGCGTGTGGCTGCGTCAATTTGCGCTTGACCTGCTGAGATAGCTTGTAGCGCCCATACGGCTGCGAATGCTGGGGCAAAAGAAGCGCCGATCGCTTCATAGATGGATTTCAACCAGAGCTCCATCTGCCTGTCAGTGGCATCTTTGAGTGAAGCCCCATCTTCCACTGCAAGTATGGATCTAGCCGCCAGTCTGGAGATTGGAGGATCCACCTTGGGACACTGAGTCCAACCTTTGACCACGTCAGGGGGAAAGGGATAACGTGTATCCTTAAGGCGCTTAGAAAAACGCTTATCTGGACAATCATGGTGATTCTGGACTGCCTCTCTGAAATCAGAGTGGTCCAGAAACATACTCGGTGTACGCTTGGGAAACCTGAAACGGAATTTCTCCTGCTGAGAAGCTGACTCCTCCACCGGAGGAGCTGAGGGAGAAATATCCAACATTTTATTGATGGACGCAATAAGATCGTTCACTATGGCGTCCCCGTCCGGAGTATCAAGGTTGAGAGCGGCCTCAGGATCAGAATCCTGAACAGCTGTCTCCGCGTCATCAACCAGAGATTCCCCCCGCTGAGACCCTGAACAATATGATGATGTCGAGGGAATTTCCCAGCGAGCTCGCTTAGTCGGTCTGGGGCTGGGGTCTGTGTCAGAGCCCTCAGCCTGGGATCTATGAGACACCCCGGGGGGACATTGTTGGTCCAACTGAGGGGGGCCAGGGAACAATGATTCAACAGTGTCCCTGTGCTGAGATACCGGTCTGGACTGCAAGGCTTCTAGTATCTTAGCCATAGTCTCAGAGAGTTTATCCGTAAAGACTGCAAACTCTGTCCCCGTCACCTGGACAGTGTCAGCAGGTGGTTCCCCCTGGGCCCCCCTTAGCAGAGGCTCCGGCTGAGTAAGTGCAGCAGGGGCCGAGCAGTGCACACAATGAGGGTCAGTGGATCCTGCCGGTAGCGGGGTCGTACATGCGGCGCAGGCAGCATAGTAAGCCTGTGTTTTGGCACCCCTGCCGTTTGTGGGCGCCATGCTATTGTCTTCCCTGAGCAACACAATAGGGTATATAGCCAGAAATCACCTGTGCACCATACAGTGTAAAGTATATACCATAAACATATAATTTATAATTACACTTCTGCACAATGGGGCTAGCACCACAGGTGCTGCTTACCACCCGCTTAAAGCGGTTGTGAGGCCACCAGAATCCCTGCCTGGGTCTCCCAGAATTTGTCCCCCTCTGCAGCGTCCGAGGAGCTGACAGGAATGGCTGCCGGCGTCCTGAGGAGAGGAGGGAGCCGTGGGCGTGACCCAGAAAGTGCGGGAACTGGTGCCCCACTGTGCACAGTGAGGGGGGTGGAGTATGCAAAGCATGCTCTAGCCCTCATTGCTGCTCGTCCTGTACAGCGTCCCACCCTTCCCCTGCCTGTCAGGGCTGGGGGTGGGAGGAAAAAAAGACTAGGCCGCAAAAGCCGGGGACTCGAGTAATAAGCGCGGCCGCCGTATAAGCGCGGCCGGCGCGGAAGTCCCCAGCGCACTAGAAGTCCCAGCCGCGCCGCAGTGTTAACCATGGCAGCGGCGGTCAGCGCGGTAGTCCCCATACACAAACACACTCAGCAACGCTGCAGTGTGTAATGGCACATTTAACCCGGTCAGCGCCGCGGTCCCCGGTGCACTAGCACACCCAGCAATGCTGGAGTGTTGCTGTGCGCGGTCCCCACGGGGACACAGAGTACCTCCAAGTAGCAGGGCCATGTCCCTGAACGATACCCGGCTCCTATCCAGCAGGCTCCTCAGGAGTTGTGGATGAAGCACGGTCTCAGTGCCTGGAGACCGATAGGATCCCACTTCACCCAGAGCCCTAAGGGGGATGGGGAAGGAAAACAGCATGTGGGCTCCAGCCTCCGTACCCGCAATGGATACCTCAACCTTAACAACACCGCCGACAAGAGTGGGGTGAGAAGGGAGCATGCTGGGGGCCCTATATGGGCCCACTTTTCTTCCATCCGACATAGTCAGCAGCTGCTGCTGACCAATCTGTTGAGCTGTGCGTGCATGTCTGCCTCCTTCGCACAAAGCATAAAAACTGAGGAGCCCGTGGGAGCACTGGGGGTGTATAGGCAGAAGGGGAGGGGCTTTACACTTTTAGTGTAATACTTTGTGCGGCCTCCGGAGGCATAGCCTATACACCCAATTGTCTGGGTCTCCCAATGGAGCGACAAAGAAAAGTATTTCTAAAGATCCTTTATGATATGCTAATGAGCGAGTGGACTAGTCACAAGGGTATTAGTTCCTGAGCTCATTCTGCCCTCTTAGCATGTTAGTGCTATCAAGGTTGGGAATTTAGGGGAAACTGCAAATGGGGTTTTTCAGGGTCACAGAGACGGATTTCAAATCAATCTGCACAGGTATAAATGAATCAGGCAATGAAACGTGTTCACTGCTTGAGCAGAAGCTAGCTTCTGACCCGTGTATTAAAGAATCTTATAATTATACAACACAATATTCGACTTCGACCTTGGAGCAAGAACAAGGAGTCAACATCCCACATGGTGTGAATCAACTGATTATGAATTTTCTCAGTATGTTATGAATACCTCTTTGTTCATTGTTCCTTTTGGCGATCTTATCTTTGTTAACACTTTGCAGAATACACATCTTAGAATCATATTATGAAGCTTCTATGCGATTGTCATATATACACACAGATAATTATGCAACGACATCTATACTTTGATTATTTACATACCCAGATCATCTTATTACATCTGGACAAACGGCCTATAGCTCAGGCCTACCCTCACAGCACGCCGTGCTAACATGCTTTTTAATGCCCGTTGCCCAGCATCATCGACAGTGACACGCGTACCTGTGTCTGTTGAAATTACATCAGACGCCGGGCAGTGCACATAATCAGAAGTCTAGGCACCTCAGTCATGCGCACTAGACCTCTTTGTAGTCGGGATACATACACCCGGCTTTAAAGTGCCCATGATCGGAAGTGCCGGACATTCTGATCATGCGCACTGATCCTAGACCCGACGTTCCTGAAGTGGTGACAACAGAGGTACGCGCGTCACCCCTGATGATGACGCTGGGCAATGGACATTGAATAGTATTTCCCTGTGGGCGTGCTAAGAGGATGGAATGAGTGCAGGAACTAACACCCTTGTGACTAGTCACAACGCTCATTAGCATATCATAAATGATCTTTAGAAATACTTTTTCTAAAGATACCTTTATCTATGCTATTATAGGCTGGGACAGTTAGGTAGGGACTAGCGATATGCCCCAGAACTGCTCGTGGTTCTGGGTGCATATTTGACCTGACAGGTTCCTTTTAAGCCGCTGAATTATCAGATTTCTATGGAAATTATTTGTAACAGAGACTGAGGCATGAGATTTTCTGCAAAGTGAAAAAGTAGAAAACAAAAAGGGCCAGCCATTGTTGGGGAATGTTCCACAGCCAATCCAAAATCTCCCATATTATTCCTGGCATAGTTGTCCAGAAAAAAACAAGCTATTTAGGAAACACTACTCAAATCAAATCAGTATTTTAATATTTCCTTGTCTCCAATTGATTGTTAAATTACACCTACAAAGTCACAATATTTAAAGGGGTTGTCTATGTTAATGTGAAAGCTGTATACAGACCGCAATACAGCTTAAAACAATATATAAACAACCTGTCATCTCCGCTGATCCAGTCTCGCATGCCAGATACTCCTCGCTGGCCCCCAATTACCTTGGCTGCAGAGGTGACACCTCGTATACCCTATGTGACCGCTGTGGCCCATCACTTGCTTCAGTTGCATAATCCAGAGGCCAGTGATTGGAGTAAATGCAAGAACGAGAGAATCTGGGGTGCGGCGCTGGAACGGCAGGGGTGATGTGGGCAAATATAATTTGTTTTCTTATTGTGAATTGGAGTCAGAAAATTCTTTGAACTAAGTAATTAAATCAGACATGTCCAAATTCCTAAAGAATGTTACAATGATATTTATTTTGTAGTGATTGCTGTTGCAGGGTATGGGACAATTATAGGCTACATTTGATTTTCCATCCTGATCTGACCATCTGGCATGGTGGGTTCCTAAAGACTATCGTACAACAGTCCAATTAATAACAATTGGACCAATGCACGATACTTTCTGGAAGAATCTCGCCATTGTGGATTGTCAGGTCATGTGGGAAAATCAACAGTGTAGGTAAGCTATAAGTCAAGCATGAACAACTGAGAAAATGTGTGTCTGAAAAGCTCAGGACACTTACCTTTTTCTTGCTCTTCTTTGCACTGATGGGCTCCGGAATAGGGACCAGTATAGGGATTTCCTCCTCCCCACTATCTGCTTCCTTCTGCTTTTTACTAGTAGTGGCCTTTGCCTTTTCATCTTCTAGTTTATTTGTTGTTTTGGTCTTTTTGTCAGCTTGCTTCTTCTTCTTCTTCTTAGCTTGTGGTGTCTTTTTATAGAATAAAAAATATAATTAAAACATATTAATTGCTTTAAACTTTATATACTACAAGTAGAGCTGGTGCAAAACCATTCGTAAGAGTCCAGTGGTCAGGTCAGTGATCTGTGGCCGCTGGACGGGAGCCCGGATGACTGCCTCCTACCTGACAACCCCACAGGCCCCTCTGTTGATTGGCCGCCTGGTGCAATGTCATCATTGTGCCGCGACGCACATGTGACTTAGTGTCGCTGGGCAGGCTAATCAAAAGTGAAGCGGGACTGCCATCAGCTAAGAAGAGGGTTTCAAGATTCCTGTCCAGCCGTCACAGAAATGTCCGCTGGACTGGGTTCCTGCTAAATCAATTTTCACAATACTAAATGCAACAAAGGGCCACATGGAGAGAATAATAATAAAAAATGGGGGGGAGATGGGGCAGGTCTCCAATTGTGGCAGACATGTTGGTTATACAGCACTGGACACACTGTACGTGTACACGGTACATGTACTGTGCAGTGAGGAATATCAGCATTCAGCCATTAGACCTTTAGCCAAGAACATTAATGGATAAATCACTGATTATGAATCACTGGAGAGAAGGGAATTTTGTTTACTTACCGTAAATTCCTTTTCTTCTAGCTCCTATTGGGAGACCCAGACAATTGGGTGTATAGCTTCTGCCTCCGGAGGCCACACAAAGCATTACACTTAAAAGTGTAAACCCCTCCCCTCTGCCTATACACCCCCCCGTGCATCACGGGCTCCTCAGTTTTGGTGCAAAAGCAGGAAGGAGGAAACTTATAAATTGGTCTAAGGTAAATTCAATCCGAAGGATGTTCGGAGAACTTAAACCATGAACCAAAGAACAATTCAACATGAACAACATGTGTACACAAAAGAACAACAGCCCGAAGGGAACAGGGGCGGGTGCTGGGTCTCCCAATAGGAGCTAGAAGAAAAGGAATTTACGGTAAGTAAACAAAATTCCCTTCTTCTTTGTCGCTCCATTGGGAGACCCAGACAATTGGGACGTCCAAAAGCAGTCCCTGGGTGGGTAAAAGAATACCCCGGTAGTAGAGCCGAAAGACGGCCCCTTCCTACAGGTGGGCAACCGCCGCCTGAAGGACTCGCCTACCTAAGCTGGCATCTGCCGAAGCGTAGGTATGCACCTGATAGTGTTTCGAGAAAGTGTGCAGACTCGACCAGGTAGCCGCCTGACACACCTGCTGAGCCGTAGCCTGGTGCCGCAATGCCCAGGACGCACCCACGGCTCTGGTAGAATGGGCTTTCAGTCCTGAAGGAACCGGAAGCCCAGAAGAACGGTAGGCTTCAAGAATCGGTTCCTTGATCCACCGAGCCAAGGTTGACTTGGAAGCCTGCGACCCTTTACGCTGGCCAGCGACAAGGACAAAGAGCGCATCCGAGCGGCGCAGGGGCGCCGTACGAGAAATGTAGAGCCGGAGTGCTCTCACAAGATCTAACAAGTGCAAATCCTTTTCACATTGGTGAACTGGATGAGGACAAAAAGAAGGTAAGGAGATATCCTGATTGAGATGAAAAGGGGATACCACCTTAGGGAGAAATTCCGGAACCGGACGCAGAACCACCTTGTCCTGGTGAAACACCAGGATGGGGGCTTTGCATGACAGTGCAGCTAGCTCAGACACTCTGCGAAGTGATGTGACTGCCACTAGGAAGACCACCTTCTGCGAGAGGCGAGAAAGAGAAATATCTCTCATTGGCTCGAAAGGTGGTTTCTGAAGAGCCGTTAGCACCCTGTTCAGATCCCAGGGTTCTAGCGGGCGCTTGTAAGGTGGGACTATGTGGCAAACCCCCTGCAGGAACGTGCGTACCTGCGGAAGCCTTGCTAGACGCTTTTGAAAAAATACAGAGAGCGCCGAGACTTGTCCCTTAAGAGAGCCGAGAGACAACCCCTTTTCCATTCCGGATTGAAGGAAGGACAGAAAAGTGGGCAAGGCAAATGGCCAGGGAATAAAACCCTGATCAGAGCACCAGGATAAGAAGATCCTCCACGTCCTGTGGTAGATCTTGGCTGACGTTGGTTTCCTGGCCTGTCTCATAGTGGCAATGACCTCTTGAGATAACCCTGAAGACGCTAGGATCCAGGACTCAATGGCCACACAGTCAGGTTGAGGGCCGCAGAATACAGGTGGAAAAATGGCCCTTGAGACAGCAAGTCTGGTCGGTTTGGTAGTGCCCACGGTTGACCCACCGTGAGATGCCAGAGATCCGGGTACCACGACCTCCTCGGCCAGTCTGGGGTGATGAGGATGGCGCGGCGGCAGTCGGACCTGATCTTGCGTAACACTCTGGGCAGCAGTGCCAGAGGAGGAAATACATAAGGCAGTCGAAACTGCGACCAATCCTGAACTAATGCGTCTGCCGCCAGCGCTCTGATCTTGAGACCGTGCCATGAATGCCGAGACCTTGTTGTTGTGCCGGGACGCCATTAGGTCGACATCCGGCTTCCCCCAGCGGCAACAAATCTCTTGAAACACGTCCGGGTGAAGAGACCATTCCCCTGCGTCCATGCCCTGGCGACTGAGAAAGTCTGCTTCCCAGTTTTCTACGCCCGGGATGTGAACTGCGGAGATGGTGGATGCTGTGGCTTCCACCCACAGCAGAATCCGCCGAACTTCCTGGAAGGCTTGGCGACTGCGTGTGCCGCCTTGGTGGTTGATGTATGCCACCGCCGTGGCGTTGTCCGACTGAATTCGGATCTGCCTGCCTTCCAGCCACGGATGGAACGCATTTAGGGCTAGATACACTGCCCTTATCTCCAGACATTGATCTGAAGGGAGGACTCTGTCGGAGTCCAGGTTCCCAGAGCCCTGTGGTGGAGGAAGACCGCTCCCCACCCTGACAGACTCGCGTCCGTCGTGACCACAGCCCAGGATGGGGGCAGAAACGATTTCCCCTTCGACAAGGCAGTGGGAAGAAGCCACCACTGAAGGGAGGCCTTGGCTGCCCGAGAAAGGGAGACGTTCCTGTCGAGGGACGTCGATTTCCTGTCCCATTTGCGGAGAATGTCCCATTGGAGTGGACGCAGATGAAACTGCGCAAATGGAACTGCCTCCATTGCTGCCACCATCTTCCCTAGGAAGTGCATGAGGCGTCTCAAGGGGTGCGACTGGGCTCGGAGGAGAGATTGCACCCCTGTCTGTAGTGATCGCTGTTTGTCCAGCGGAAGTTTCACTATCGCTGGGAGAGTATGAAACTCCATCCCGAGGTATGTCAGCGATTGTGTCGGTGACAGTTTTGACTTTGGGAAATTGATGATCCACCCGAACCTCTGGAGAGTCTCCAGAGCAATGTTCAGGCTGTGTTGGCATGCCACCCGAGAGGGGGCCTTGACAAGGAGATCGTCCAAGTAAGGGATCACTGAGTGTCCCTGAGAGTGTAGGACTGCTACCACTGTTGTCATGACCTTGGTGAAGACCCGTGGGGCTGTTGTCAGGCCGAAAGGCAGTGCCACGAACTGAAGGTGTTCGTCCCCGATGGCGAAACGCAGGAAGCGCTGATTCTCTGGTGCAATCGGCACGTGGAGATAAGCATCCCTGATGTCGATTGAGGCTAGGAAGTCTCCTTGGGACATCGAGGCGATGACGGAGCGGAGAGATTCCATCCGGAACCGCCTGGTTTTCACGTGTCTGTTGAGCAGTTTGAGGTCCAGAACGGGACGGAAAGATCCGTCCTTTTTTGGTACCACAAACAAGTTGGAGTAAAAACCGTGACCCCATTGCTGAAGGGGAACAGGGATAACCACTCCTTCTGCCTTCAGAGTGTTCACCGCCTGAAGAAGAGCATCGGCTCGCTCGGGGGGCGGAGATGTTCTGAAGAAACGAATCGGAGGACGAGAATTGAACTCTATCCTGTAACCGTGAGACAGAATGTCTCTCACCCATCGGTCTTGGACATGCGGGTACCAGGCGTCGCAAAAGCGGGAGAGCCTGCCACCGACCGAGGATGCGGTTTGGGGAGTCCGCAAGTCATGAGGAGGCCGCTTTGGGAGCGGTTCCTCCGGCGGTCTTTTTAGGACGTGCCTTAGACCGCCATGAATCAGAGTTCCTCTGACCCTTTTGAGGCCTGTTGGACGAGGAGAATTGAGACCTGCCTGAGGGCCGAAAGGACCGAAACCTCGATTATACCTTCCGTTGTTGAGGTCTGTTAGGTTTGGACTGGGGTAAGGACGAGTCCTTACCCTTGGATTGTTTAATGATTTCATCCAATTGCTCGCCAAACACGCGGTCGCCAGAAAACGGCAAACCGGTTAAAAACTTTTTGGAAGCAGAATCTGCCTTCCATTCACGTAGCCACATGGCCCTGCGGACTGCCACTGAATTGGCGGATGCTACCGCTGTACGGCTCGCAGAGTCCAGTACAGCATTCATGGCGTAGGACGCAAACGCCGACGCCTGAGAGGTTAATGACACAACCTGCGGAGTAGCGGCCCGTGTGACTGCATTAATCTCCGACTGCCAAGCTGAGATAGCTTGGAGTGCCCATACGGCTGCAAATGCCGGAGCAAAGGACGCGCCGATAGCCTCATAGATGGATTTCATCAGGAGCTCTATCTGCCTCTCAGTGGCATCCTTGAGTGATGCACCATCTGCCACTGCAACTATGGATTTGGCCGCCAGTCTAGAGACTGGAGGATCCACCTTGGGACACTGAGCCCAACCCTTGACTACGTTAGGGGGGGAAGGGATAACGTGTGTCATTAAGGCGCTTAGAAAAGCGCTTATCCGGAAAAGCTCGGTGTTTCTGGACTGCATCTTTGAAGTCGGAGTGATCAAGAAACGCACTCCGTGTACGTTTGGGAAACCTAAAATGAAATTTCTCCTGCTGAGAAGCTGACTCCTCACTCGGAAGGGCTGGAGGAGAAAGTTCTAACACCTGATTGATGGACGCTATAAGGTCGTTTACTATGGCGTCCCCTTCAGGCGTATCAAGGTTGAGCGCGGCGTCAGGATCAGAGCCCTGATCTGCCACATCCGCTTCATCCTCCAGAGAGTCCTCATGCTGAGACCCTGAACAGTGAGATGAAGTCGAGGGAAGCTCCCAGCGAGCCCGCTTAGTCGGTCTGGGACTGAGGTCCGTGTCGGAGTCCTCCCCGTGGGACCTATGAGTCGACCCAGGAGCACTTTGCTGCTCCGACCGAGGGGGGCCTGGGGGCAATGAATCAACAGTGCCCGGGGCCTGTGTTACAGGTCTGGACTGCAAAGCTTCTAGTATCTTAGCAGACCATCTATCCATAGACTCAGAAAGTTTGTCAGCGAATACTGCAAACTCTGTCCCTGTCACCTGGACAGTGGGGGCCGGGGGTTCCACCTGGGCCGGGGGTCCCACCAGTGGCTGAGACTCCGGCTGAGTGAGTGTCACAGGGGCCGAGCATTGCACACAATGAGGGTAGGTGGAACCTGCAGGTAGCATTGCCGCACATGAGGTACAGGTTGCAAAGTAAGCCTGTGCTTTGGCACCCTTGCTTTTTGCGGACGACATGCTGTTGTCTCCTCTTAGAGCAATCAGTGAGGGTATATAGCCAAAAGCTAATAGTGCGGCCGTACAGAGTAAATGTATACACTATAAGCATATAAATATACAATTCGGCACCCAGGGGGGCCAGCACCTAGTAACAGGTGCGGCTTACCGACCGCCCGCAGCGGTTGTGTGACCACCAGATTCCCTGCCCGGGCCTCCCAGAGCTGTGGAGCTCGGAGTTGTCTCCCCTCTGAAGTTCTCCAGGGTCTGAAGTGCTGATAGCAATGGCTGCCGGCGTTCAAAGAGGAGGAGGGAGCCGTGGGCGTGCCTGTAAAAGTGCGGGAATCTGGTGCCCCACGGTGCTCAGTGAGGGGGGAGGAGGATACTAAGTATGCTCCAGCCCTCAGCGCTGACGTCCACTGCAGCGTCCCGCCCTTACCCCTGACTGGCAGGCCCGGGGGCGGGAATATGCAGTACTAGGCCGCAAAAGCCGGGGACTAAAGTTATAAGCGCGGCCGGCAAACAAGCGCGGTCAGCGCGGTAGTCCCGGCGCACAAACACACCCAGCAGCTGCTGCAGTGTCCATCACACAGGCGCTCTATGCGCCGTCCCCAAGGGGACACAGAGTACCTCAGAGTAGCAGGGCCTTGTCCCTGATGATACCCGGTCTCCTGTCCAGCAGATTCCCTCAGGGGCTGCGGAGGGAGCACGGTCCCAGTGCCTGGTGACCGATTAGGATCCCACTTCACCCAGAGCCCCTAAGGGAAGGGGAAGGAAAACAGCATGTGGCTCCTGCCTATGTACCCGCAATGGGTACCTCAACCTTAACAGCACCGCCGACCAGAGTGGGGTGAGAAGGGAGCATGCCGGGGGCTCTGTTATGGGCCCACTTTTCTTCCATCCGATATAGTCAGCAGCTGCTGCTGACTAAAATGTGGAGCTTGCGTGGATGTGTGCCTCCTTCCACAAAGCAATAAAACTGAGGAGCCCGTGATGCACGGGGGGGTGTATAGGCAGAGGGGAGGGGTTTACACTTTTAAGTGTAATGCTTTGTGTGGCCTCCGGAGGCAGAAGCTATACACCCAATTGTCTGGGTCTCCCAATGGAGCGACAAAGAAAGTAGGATGAAATGATGAAAAAAATAGTATACACATATATAGATTACATACATACATACACACACATATATCTATCATATATATATATATATATATATATATATATATATATATATATATACATACACACAAACGCACACACGCACCAAAAGGGTAAAAAATACATTTTGCTTTGCTACATCGGGTAATTTACTACTTCTATACTAGTACATTGAAGGGAATGTCAGCAGTTTTTGCTATGTAAGCTGAAGACAGCATGCTGCAAGGGTTAAAACATAGAATTCAGGGATGCCTGTCTTGTTAAGGTCCCACCTATTGGTTATTTGATATGTTTAAGCAGCAAGACCATTATCATTGCTGTGACTACAATGTCACTCATGGCAGTCCTACACGCTCCCTCTTCTGATTGGTATCTCACTGTCAATGTACAATCTATATAGAGAGCCTGGTGTGAGCGGGACAGCTCTCAGCTCTGCTACATGACTATTTCTAAACAATCTGACTATCAGAACAGCTGCGGCCAAAATCTAAGTGATGCATTGTTGGATTCAGGATCTCTTTGCCTACGTTATGCCGCTCTCAGATGAGGTAGGTAAAGCTTGCTGACAGAGTCCCTTTAAATCTTGGATGTTGCTAGAAGCTAGAGAGCACATCAAACACACCAGAAAACAATCCAGAACAAAACATATCTACCTTCAGCAAGCCTAAAGAATTCAGGCTGTCAAAAGAGGAGTTGTAGATGGGCAGAGCCACCGATGATTGAGTTTTCAGGTGAAGAAGTTTGACATTTTTCCATTTCTGAGAAGAAAGAGAAGGTCAAAATCTGTCAGCTCTTACTGCCCATAGACGTGACAGAGTATGGAAATTATACATTTTTTTTTTTAAATACTCATTGACCTTAGAGTTACCATGAGTTTATTCAGTATGACAAAG
The DNA here is from genome assembly GCF_048569485.1 of Anomaloglossus baeobatrachus. Lineage (NCBI taxonomy): Eukaryota > Metazoa > Chordata > Amphibia > Anura > Aromobatidae > Anomaloglossus > Anomaloglossus baeobatrachus. Next base: position 235,373,703 of record NC_134359.1, on the reverse strand, counting down.
TTAAAAGTAAAGTTAAAAGTAAAGTCACAGGCAATCTGGATCTACACTACTGGCACAAGTAACAATGACATCTATGTCCTATACGAGGCCACAATAACTGCTCTGGTGATTTGGGATAGTCCTTTATAATAAGACACCTGGATTACACATCTAGGGGCGGCCCGGCCGTCTGCAGGACACCTACCATCGGCAACTTCTCAGCTACAACTTGAGAAACTGCAAGTATGTTCTCAGCAATGTCGTCCACCTTCATACCTGTGTGACCCACACGAATAGAACTGCAAAAAAAAAAACCAAACAACAAGTTATTGATTTCTTACTCCTCATCTTACTTGGAGATGAAGCCTAAGTGTCCGACTTACTAGCAGCATCCTCTGTTGGTGATATGAAGCTGTGTTCCCTGGATAAAGCGGTTCAGTTCATTAGCGAGGTACTTGTGCTTCAGATTGACAGACAGCGGCTCCCTGCATACAGTAGACAGAAAATATTACACAATATGCTTCATAAAAATTATATATTACGTATTTAATATTCTGGCTTTAAAGGGAATCTGTCAGCAGGTTTTTGCTCTCCCATCTGAGAGCAGCATAATGTAGAGACAGAGACCCTGATTCCAGCGATGTGTCACTTACTGATCTGTTTGCTGTTTTCTCTGCTGCTGATCTCATAGTTATACAGAGCTCATGAATATGCTGCACTACCTGCAGCACGCCAAGTAGTTCTGTAATGATAATCTACTGCTGATTAAACAGTGATTTCATCTAAACTGACAGTGAATAAAAGATCTCAAAAACTATTGCGCGATCGCACTTTTTTTTACAGTTTTTCTGCACTTTTAATTTTTTTGCTGTTTTCCAGTACACTATATGGTAAAAGTCATAGCTTCATTTAAAAGTAGAACTTGTCCCACAAACAATAAGCCCTCATATGGCAAGATTATCGGAAAACACCTCGGTTACTTACCGGTAGCCGGTTTTTCCAGAACCCATGACAGCACCACATGAGAGAGGGATCCGCCCAGCGAGGACAGGAAACCATTCTGAAATAAAAGGGCGGTACCTCTCCCCTTCGTCAATTAATTACCGAGAATTGAGAGGACCTCCAACAAACGTTAAAACTTAACTCTATCACCAACTATAACACACACATGCACACCCAGAATAGTGCACACTAAAGATGAAAAGGGAGGGACTATATGGGTGCTGTCATGGGTTCTGGAAAAACCGGCTACCGGTAAGTAACCGAGGTGTTTTTCCCTCACCCATGACAGCACCACGTGAGAGATTTCCAGAGAATAACATATTAGGGAGGGACCAACGTCTCAAGCACCCTTCTACAAAACGAGAGATCAGCCGAGGAGGATAGATCCAACCGATAGTGACGGAAGAAAAAGGAGAATGTGAAGACCAGGTAGCGGTCCTACAAATCCGGTCAATAGATACCTGCGTCTTTTCAGCCCCGGAGGGCGACACCGCACCGGTGGAGTGGGCCCTTAAGCCCTCAGGGAAGGCAGCCCCACTAGATGAGTAGGCTAAGCAATGGCCTTCCTAATCCACCTAGAGATAAGGTCTGTGGGTGTGAAACTGCACTATCTACTACAGACAGGGCTATGAAAAAGGACTGTGTTTTCCCCACACTATGTGTCCCTGAGATGTAGAGAAGGAGGGCCCTATGAACCTCCAACGTATGAATCTGTTTTAGCCCGGTATTTGTAGGATGGCCGCAAAAGGAGGGAAAATTATACCCTGCGTGCTATGGAATCGAGGCGACCATTGGGAGAAAGGGTCCTATTAACACCTGACCCGGCCTATCGTTGAACAACTGAGCGTAGGGCTGTACTACCGATAAGGAGCGTAAGCACTAATTCTGCGAGCGAACGCCAAGGCCCAGAGAAAAAAAGTTTCCAATGTCAGCAACGTCAGGGAGATTTTTTTTGTTTTTTTTGGCAATAGGTTCAAAAGGGAGGACTCGTGAGGGCGTTCAACCCTAATTTGATCCCCCGGTGGAACTTTCAGGCATGAACTCACAAACCCAATAAACTTGAACCCACCGGTTTGCTGCTAGTTTTCCAATGGATAAGGTTCCTAGGGCAGAACAGGAACCCATAGAGTGTAGACTGAGAATCCTAGAGCAACCCCGTCTGCAAGAATGCCAATGTGCATGGAATAGGAACTCATAACCAAGGGACCATTTGCAAAGAAGGGGAACTTTTGCCACCCTCTCCCATAGAGTGTAGTGGTAACCGGTTTATTGCTCTTCAGCAAGGAAGAGACCGGGTCAGAGGAGAACCCTTGCACATCAGCAACAACCTCTCAAGTTCTAAGCTGTAAAGGAAGAGCTGTGGAAAAACAAGCGCAATAGGGTCTTACCTCAATAATGTATGGGGAGGAGGACAGGGAGCAATAATACTCACCAGATGTAGTTGTGAAAGTCACAACTACTGTAAAGGCATGGATGAGTTGGATCATGGCAGCAGCAACCCGAGTGGCAGATAACATAGAACAGTGGTAGAAAAGAAGGGAATTTTGTTACTTACCGTAAATTCCTTTTCTTCTAGCTCCTATTGGGAGACCCAGACGATTGGGTGTATAGCACTGCCTCCGGAGGCCACACAAAGCATTACACTAAAAAGTGTAAGGCCCCTCCCCTTCTGGCTATACACCCCCAGTGGGATCACTGGCTCACCAGTTTTAGTGCAAAAGCAAGAAGGAGGAAAGCCAATAACTGGTTTAAACAAATTCACTCCGAAGTAACGTCGGAGAACTGAAAACCATTCAACATGAACAACATGTGTACCCGAAAAACCACCAAAAATCCCGAAGGACAACAGGGCGGGTGCTGGGTCTCCCAATAGGAGCTAGAAGAAAAGGAATTTACGGTAAGTAACAAAATTCCCTTCTTCTTCGGCGCTCCATTGGGAGACCCAGACGATTGGGACGTCCAAAAGCTGTCCCTGGGTGGGTAAAGAAATACCTCATGTTAGAGCTGCAAAGACAGCCCTCCCCTACGGGGAGGCAACTGCCGCCTGCAGGACTCTTCTACCTAGGCTGGCGTCCGCCGAAGCATAGGTATGCACCTGATAATGTTTGGTGAAAGTGTGCAGACTCGACCAGGTAGCTGCCTGGCACACCTGTTGAGCCGTAGCCTGGTGTCGTAATGCCCAGGACGCACCCACGGCTCTGGTAGAAAGGGCTTTCAGCCCTGATGGAACCGGAAGCCCAGCAGAACGGTAGGGTTCAAGAATTGGTTCCTTGATCCATCGAGCCAGGGTGGCTTTGGAAGCCTGCGACCCTTTGCGCTGACCAGCGACAAGTATAAAGAGTGCATCCGAGCGGCGCAGGGGCGCCGTGCGGGAAAAGTAGATTCTGAGCGCTCTCATCAGATCCAACAAATGCAAATCCAATTCATATCGATGAACTGGATGAGGACGAAAGGAAGGTAAGGAGATATCCTGACTGAGATGAAAGGGGGATACCACCTTAGGGGGAAAACCCGGAATCAGGCGCAGCACTACCTTGTCTTGGTGAAAAACCAGGAAAGGGGCTTTGGATGACCGCGCTGCTAGCTCGGACACTCTCTGAAGAGACGTGACCGTTACCAAAAAAGGCCACTTTCTGTGACAGTCGAGAAAGTGAAAAGACATCCCTCAGAGGCTCAAAGGGCGGCTCCTGGAGAGCAAGTAGTACCCTGTGCAGATCCCATGGGTCTAACGGCCTCTTGTACGGAGGGACAATGTTACCAACCCCCTGCAGGAACGTGCGTACCTGAGGAAGTCGTACTATGCGCTTCTGAAAGAATACAGACAGCGCTGGGACTCGTCCGTTAAGAGAGCCGAGCGACAAACCTTTTCCCAAACCAAATTGTAGGAAGGAAGGAAAAGTAGGCAATGCAAATGTCCAGGGAGACACTCACTGAGCAGAGCGCTAAGATAAGAATATCTTCCACGTCTTGTGGCAGATCTTGGCAGACGCCGGCTTCCTAGCCCGTCTCATGGTGGCAATGACGTCTGGAGATAATCCTGAAGACGCTAGGATCTCGGACTCGATGGCCACACAGTCAGGATCAGGGCCGTAGAATTCAGTGGGAAAAACGGCCCTTGGGACAGTAAGTCTGGCCGGTCTGAGAGTGCCCACGGTTGGCCGACCGTGAGATGCCACAGATCCGGGAACCACGACCTCCTCGGCCAGTCTGGGACGACGAGGATGGCGCGGCGGCAAGCGGAGCTGAACTTGCGTAGCACTCTGGGCAACAGTGCCAGAGGTAGAACACATAGGGTAGCTGGAACTGCGACCAATCCTGAACTAGGGCGCCTGCCGCCAGAGCACTTTGCTCGTGAGACCGCGCCATGAAAATCGGGACCTTGTTGTTGTGCCGACACGCCATTAGGTCGACGTCCGGCATCCCCCAGCGGCTACAGATTTCCTGACACCAGTCTGGGTGCAGAGGCCATTCCCCTGCGTCCATACCCAGGCGACTGAGGAAGTCTGCTTACCAATTTCCTACTCCCGGGATGTGAACTGCGGATATGGTGGATGCTCTGTCCCCCACCCACATCAGAATCCGCCGGATTGCCTGGTAGGCTTGGCGATGCGTGTTCCGCCTTGGTGGGCGATGTCTGCCACCGCTGTGGAATTGTCCGACTGAATTCGGATCTGTTTTCCTTCCAGCCACTGCTGGAAGGCTTGCAGGGCAAGATACAACTCCCAGATTTCCAGAACATTGATCTGAAGGATGGACTCCTCTGAAGAGAGTCCTTGACCGTCTGAGAAGGGAAACGTTCCTGTCTAGGGACGTCGACTCCCCAACCCATTGGCAAAGCATGCCCCATTGAAGTGGACGCAGATGAAACTGCGCGAAAGTGACTGCCTCTGCATGAGGCGTCTTAAGGGGTGTGACTGGCCTTGAAGGAGAGACTGCACCCCCGTCTGTAGTGAACGCTGCTTGTCCAGCGGAAGCTTCACTATCGCTGAGGGAGTGTGAACTCCATGCCCAGATATGTCAGCGATTGGGTCGGTGCCCGATGTAACCTTGAAAAGTTGATGATCCACCCGAAACTCTGGAGAGTCTCCAGCGCCACGTTCAGGCTGTGTCGGCATGCCTCTTGAGAGGGTGCCTTGACAAGTGGATCGTCCCAGTAAGGATCACAGAGTGACCCTGAGAGTGCAGGACTGCTCCCACTGCTGCCCTGAACTTGGTGAAAACCCGTAGGGCTGTCGCCAGACCGAAGGGCAGGGCTACGCACTGAAGATGCTTGTCTTCAATAACGAAAACGTAGCAAACGCTGGTGCTCTGGAGCAATCGGCACGTGGAGAAAAGCATCCTGATGTCTATTGATGCTAGGAAAGCTCCTTGCGACATTGAGGCAATGACGGAGCGGAGGTTACATCCGGAACCGCCTGGCCTTCACGTGCTTGGTGAGCAGTTTTAGGTCCAGAACGGAACGGAAAGAGCCACCCCTTTTTTGGCACCCCAATCAGATTGGAGGAAAAAACCGTGTCTTGTTCCTGAAGAGGAACAGGGATTACCACTTCTTCTGCCTGCAGAAGAGCATCGGCTCGGTGGGGGGAGGGGGGGGGGGGAGTTCTGAAGAATCGAGTCGGAGGACGAGAACAGAGCTCTATCCTGTACACGTGAGACAAAATGTCTCTCACCCACCGGTCTGTGACCTGTGGCAGCTAAATGTCGCCAAGCGGGAGATTCTGCCACCAACCGCGGATGCGGAGAGAGAGAGCTGAAAGTCATGAGGAGACCGCCTTGGTAGCGGTTCCTCCTGCTGCCTTCCTTGGGCGTGATTGAGCCCGGCCGGAAACTGAGCCCCTCTGAGCCTTTTGAGTCCTTTTGGACGAGGACAATTGGGACCTGCCCGAGCCTGGGAAGGACCAACCTCGACTATCCCTCCAGGACAGCATTACTAGGGTAAGTCGCAATGCAGACATTGCGAGGTTAAGGACACCACCTGCGGCACAGATGTACATGTGCTCAAGACCAGCTGCGCAAGCCCAGCTGAAATAGGATAGAGTGCCCATACGGCTGCGAATGCCGGAGCAACCGGCACACTGATAGCTTCACAGACAGATTTCAACCAGAGGTCCATCTGTCTGTCAATGGCATCTTTAAGTGAAGTCCCATCTCCACTGCAACTATGGATCTAGCCGCAAGCCTGGAGATTGGGGGATCCACCTTTGGACCCTGGGTCTAACGCTTTACCACGTCAGGGGAAAGGGATAACGTGTATCCTTAAAACGTTTGGAGAAAACGCTTATCTGGTAAGCGTGGTGTTTCTGAACTGCTTCTCTGAAGTCAGCGTGGCCAGAAAAATACTCAATATACGCATGAGATACTGAAAAAGGATTTCTCCTGCTGTAAAGCTGACTCCTCCACTGGGGGAGCTGAGGGAGCAATATCCAACCTTCCATTGATGGACGCTATAAGATCATTCACTATGGCGTCACCATCCGGTGTATCCGGATTGAGAGCGGTGTCAGGATCAGAGTCCTGAACAGCTACGTCTGCATCATCATACAGAGAGTACTGTGATGAAGTCGAGGGCCGTTCTTAGGGAGCTCGCTTAGGCCGTCTGGTACTGTCGTCCGTGTCAGAGCCTGCACCCTGGGATGCATGGGACCCTCCTGGAGCCATGATTTGTTTCGAAATCAGGGTGGCCAGGGGCATTGAATCAACATTGCCCAAGGTCTGTCTGGACTAAGCGAAAACTGCAACTCCGTCCCTGTCCCTGGACAGGGATCACAGGTGGTTCTTTTGGCCACCTGTAGCAGAGACCCCGTTGAGTAATTGCACACACTGGGGGTCCTGGAACAGTATCGCATGCAGTACAAGCAGCATAGAAAGCCTGTGCCTTGGCACCCATGCTTTTTTTTTTTTTTTTTTGTTGCTGTCTAGCCATCTAGGAGCATTAGCCAAGAATAGCGACCGTACAGTGCAATGTATAGCATACAAGCATGAAGTACAATAAACACTTCAGCACATGCAGTACAAGGAGCATAGAAAGCCTGTGCCTTGGCACCTTTGCTTTTCAGCTGCCGTTGTCTAGTTATTCAGGAGCATTAGCCAAGACAAGCGACATACAGTGAATGTATAGCATACAAGCATGAAAATAACCACTGCAGCACATGCAATCCAAGCAGCATTGAAAGCTTGTGCCTTAGCACCCTTGCTTTTCTGCTGCTGTTGTCTAGTCATCAAGGAGCATTAGCCAAGAATAGCGACATGCAGTGAATGTACAAGCATGAAAATAAACTCTGCAGTACATGCAATCCAAGCAGCATTGAAAGCTTGTGCCTTAGCACCATTGCTGTTTGCTGCCGCTGTCTAGCCATCTAGGCGGGTAGACAGCCAAGAATAGCCCTTACAGTGCAATGTAAAGCATACAAGCATAAAGGACACATGACACTGCAGCACATGCAAGACAAGCAGCATATAGAGTCTGTGCTTTAGCACCCCTGATCTTTTGCTGCTGTTTCTAGGTCTGCATCCTGAATAGCGACCGTACAAAAGTACAACAGGACACTTCGGCATTAGTGGGTCAGCACTTTAGTTGCCGCTTACCGCCCGCACAAAAGCGGGTGTGTGGCGCCGGAATCCTGTGCTGTAGCTCAGCGCTTGTCTCCGTTTTCCCGCTCTGCGTGCCGGAATGGCTGCCGGCGTCCAGAGGAGAGGGGCGGGCCGAGGGCGTGCCCGAGACAAGAGCGGGAACCCGGCGCCCACTGTGTCTAGTGAAGGGGGCTGGAGAATGCAAATAAGGCTCCAGCCCTCGGCGCTGCTATAGAACAGCGTCTCCCCCTTTCCCTGAGTGACAGGGTGGGGGCGGGAACGAAGCGGCGCTAGGCCGCAAAAGCCGGGGACTAAAGTTAGAAGCGCCGCCGCCGTAAAAGCGCGGTCGGCGCGTCCCCGGCGCACTACAAGTCGCAACTGCGCCGCCGCTCCAGGGGCGGTCGGCGCGGCGGTCCCCACACGTAAAGTCCCCCAGTAATCTGCAGGGATTATAAGCCCAGCGCACAGCGCTATAGTCCCCGGCGCACTAGCACACCCAGCAAGCCTGGAGTGTGCGTGGCCTGCCATACGGGGACACAGAGTACCTGAAAGTTGCAGGGCCTTGTCCCTGAACGGCACTCCCGCTCCACATCCAGCAGGTTCTATGGGTCTGTGGATGGAGCCCGGCCTCAGGGCTTGGTGGCCGGAAAGATCCCACTTCCTCAGAGCCCCTCAGGGGGATGGGGAAGGAAAACAGCATGTGGGCTCCAGCCTCCGTACCAGCAATAGGTACCTCAACCTTACAAACCGCAAGTGGGGTGAGAAGGGAGCATGCTGGGGGCCCTAGTATGGGCCCTCTTTTCTTCCATCCGATATAGTCAGCAGCTACTGCTGACTAAACAGTGGAGCTATGCGTGGATGTCTGACCTCCTTCGCACAAAGCAGAAAACTGGTGAGCCAGTGATCCCACTGGGGGTGTATAGCCAGAAGGGGAGGGGCCTTACACTTTTTAGTGTAATGCTTTGTGTGGCCTCCGGAGGCAGTGCTATACACCCAATCGTCTGGGTCTCCCAATGGAGCGCCGAAGAAAGGGGAAAAATGTTCTAAGCTGTGAAATAAAAAAAAAAAAATTCCTGCACGATGAACACAGGTTACTGCACTAACAGGTCCGGAATCCCCGGCAGAACCCCAGGATCCGGGACAGACAATGCCCTCAGGAGAGAGAGCCATGGCCCCTTGGGCCAGAAGGGGGGGGGGAGGGGAAGTACCCTCGCCCGAGCTTCCCCGAGCTCTTGGAGAACCATCGAGAGCATGACAACAGGGGGAAGGGCATAGGCTATTCCGAAGGTCCATGGAATGGAAGTGCATTCACCGCAAGGGCTGGACTGCTGGGATCATGGAACAAGAGGTCTATATGCCAGTTTAGCCTGGAGGAAACAGGTCCCTCCGTGGTATTCTCCACAGAGCCACTACCGTTAAAAAGATCCGCGGATTCAGAGATCATTCCCCTTGCTGCGGTTGATGGCGCCTGAGGTAAGCTGCCAACTACAGGAATGGGCCCAACGGGATTCAATCCCACAAGCTCACACATCCAAAGCCACAAGCTTACCACGAGACCATGGAACGAACATTGGCATGTAGAATCCAGTGAAGTGTAGAGCCGAGGGGGATTCTGTCCCGCCCAGTAAAGACTGTAAGATGCCAGAATGAAAGATGGGGATCGTGCCCCCCCCACCCCAGCGGTTCAGGAAGGAGACGGTAGACTGAGTGACCGACAGCAACCGAACGAGCTGACCCTGGAGGGGGGGGCAAAGGGAATTTAGTGCTCGTTCTTCAGACCCTAGCGTCAGGAGGCGTGAGGGCTGTGCTGCTTCCTGCGCTGACCACCAGCCCACGGATATCTGCACCTGGAGGCAAGCATCCCCAGCCGTACCGGCTGGCATCAGCAGCGACCACCTTCAGATGCCGAGGTAGCCAGAAACCCCACAGACAGGTTGCCTATGGACGTCCACAAAAGCAGGGAAGTCTTGACTGTCAAGGAGAGAATGACGTCCCCTTTAAAATATCTTCCTAAGGGCTTTCCCTTTTTTTTTTGCGTTTGGCAGACAGGATTTGCCATTGGAGAGCCCTGGAGTGGAACAGGCCCCATGGAGCCGCCGGTAAGCACAATATCATAGTGCCCCGCATGGATATAGCGTGTCTCAGAGACATGATGGCATGGCAGAGTGCCCCCAGGGCCTATTCTGACACCTTGAGTATCTACTCAGCTGGAACAAAAGGGATAGCCTTTGGAAGGGCTGCTTGGCGTCGGATACGGTCTCCAACGCATCTTCCAGCTGTTTACCAAAAGGAGCAGATCGACATACGGCCCTGAACATAATTCATGCTTGGTGTGCAGGCATATGGGACAGCCCTTCAACCATAATGCCATTCTGGCCAGATGAGACAATCCTGCACAACGGGCCCCCAGTCTGATAGCATCGGCTGACGACTCTGCAAGAATGCCGCTGCTCCCTGCAGCAGTGGTAAGTCTAGAAAAAGATATACTCCCGAGGAGCGTTATCCTTCAGCTGATCTACAATAGTTTGTAGCCAGATCCTGAAAATCACAAGCCGTGCAGGGATTTGGCAATTGCCGGCTTCAGAATTCCTGCTGATGTTTCCTACAAGTGCGTGCATACAGGAACGTGCATATGGGACCTGGAGAGTGAGTGCCGCAACTGACAGTAACAAGCCCCCACTGTTAGTGACAGCTGTTAAGACAGAGTTGTCACTATGTACATGTCATTCTGTAGGCATGGACCCCAACTTGCGCTGTATGTCATAGGGGTGTTGTTGCCAACCGCGGAGGCTGCCGTTGCTGAATTGTCACAAAGGAAAGGGCTGCTACAAACCATAGAGCAATACATTGTGAGAATTAGCTCAGGTAGGCATAGGCAAGGCCACAGGACGACACAGTATCTTCAAAACTTGTCATAAACGGCAAACATTAAACATTACAGGCCTCTCCTGGCTTAAGGCAAGAATATAGCACAACCACATACCGTGGGCTTCCAGTCCAATACGGTCTCTATCGGAAGTGTGGCGCCTGTACACACTGGCTCTGCCAGGGAACAACACTTGCTGTGGCTCCTTCCAAGAACCCAGCGACACTCTGCAGACTCCCGTCTGTCTCTCCACTCCAGAGCTTTGGTCAAGTAGCCACAGCACTAACCAGCCTGGCTTGTACACTACTTCCAGTCTAAATCCAGACTGAATTCCAGAGCCCCGTGTTCAGCCTCCAACAATACACCCAGAGCTCCCTGCTCTGCTCTCACACTCTGCAGAACACACACTGAGTCTCCTAATCAGACTGGACACACCCACAGGTGGAGGTCTGAGTCTCCACACCTGCACAGCACACTGGGCTTATTAAAGGGAACCTGGCCCTTATATGCAGAAAGAAGCGTTTGTGGAACTACAAGTCCCATAGCAACTTCTTCAGTTTAATATCGCAGCGACCTTCTCCACTGCGACATATAGCGACCATTTACCATATTGGTGGTCGCTACCTCACAACATATACACATTTGTAACTCGCATGCAGCAATCCATAGATCGAAGCAGAGACATTGCCATCTATGCCCCACACAAGGGGTCTCCGACACTCGGCCCGCAGGCCATATCGGCTCTCTGCACAGGGAACACTCCGTATGGAGTGTAGGAGCCACCTAATGATGCAGATGACATTCACGAAGATCACTCACCCACCACAGGAGATCAAGGGTACCGGTCCTGGAGGCTTCGTCGGAACACCCACAGGTCCCGCAGAAGTCGTGGAACCACAAGAGGATTTGCCCTTCTGGCTATTGAGGCCGGGCAGGTCTGTTTCACTTAGAACGGTGACTGTTCATACGGCTATGCTGCCGGCGCTCCAGAGAGTGCTGCTGCCTTTCTGAAGCCATCCTGGGATGTAGGCACGAGCACCCGTGCTGCTCCTCCACCTTCCGGTCCCATAAAGGTGCCCCCCCTCCCCCCCCGTTTCAATGCGCCCAGACTCAGTCTGCCCTGAAACACCGCCGCTGCTGCTGCATGGGCGCCGCCATCCTCTTCAGGAGACGTCACGCAAGCACGCCTCCTGTACCCCGCATGCCTTGCGCGCATCCCAGAGTGCGCCACATTCGGAAGTCCTAGGCAGCAAGGGAGCGCAAGGGGGGGGGTGGAGCGGCGGTCCGGAACCCCTGATGGGCCCTGCCGCACACCCCCGCACGGACACCAGGTTCCCCAAGGGCTGGTGGACGGCGCTTCCAGCCCCGAAGAACGGCACCGCAGGACGCACCCTGCTTTTCCGGACACCGGACGGGGCTGGGTAAATACAGCTTCTGTACTTCAAACTTCTTACTTCAACCGCCGTATTCCAGAACAAGGTCTCCCATCAAGGACAGGAAACCAACTGACGAAAGGGAGAGGTACCGCCCTTTTATTTCCGAATGGTTTCCTGTCCTCGCTGGGCGGATCCCTCTCTCACGTGGTGCTGTCATGGGTGAGGGGAAAAATAAAAGTTACGGCTCTCGGAAGAAGGGGAGTAAAAAAAAAAAAAATAAAACAGAAAATCGCCAGGGGGTGAAGGGTTTAAAGTTCTGAATTTTGAAACTGATGTGTGGGTGTGATGCCTCAGGTCGGTGCGAGTTCGTAGACACTAAACATGTATAGGTTCACTTTTATCTAAGAGATTTAAAACATTCACAAGTTTGTCAAAAAAAAGTGGCGCACTTTTTGTGCCATTACCCGAAACCCGTAGCGTTCTCAATTTTCAAGATCTACTGCTTAGCGACGGCTTATTTTTTGTGTCTTGAGCTGACTCAGCTACACAGCTGAGATCTGGAGAAAAGCTGCATTACTCTCATACACGGCGGTCTGTCGGCAGTGAGAGAAAGTGACTCATGATAGCCACAGGAGTCCTCACATGACCCTGTGCTACCATGGCAAGCACCGTGAAGTGATCACGTCACCTGGCGTTGGGTAAGTTAATGCTTACCGCGGCGCGCTGTTACATCTCGCCGTCACATTTTGACAGCGAGATGTAAGGGGTTAATAGGTGCGGGTGGAACGCGATTCCACTTGCGCCTGGCAGTCACACGTCAGCTGTTGAAATCAGAAGACAAGTGCAGATCGCTGTGGACTGCCCACGGCAGGCGGCGGGAATTAACCTCACACGATCCATGACGTACCCAGTACGTCATGTGTTGTGAAGAGGTCAAGCCAATAAAATATTAAAAGAAAAAAAAACACTTTACATATTGGGCATCTCCATAATGATGTTTGAAGCCATTTTTACTGTACGATAAACGCTGTAAAAAAATAAAACCCTAAAAAAAGCCGGAATTGCATATTTTTTTTTTACCATTAAACTGTAATTGCAGTTTTTGTGCCATTTTTCCTTACGTTAAATAGTAAAATAAAGGATGTCATTCAAAACTACATCTTGTTTTGCAAAACACAAGCCCTCATAGGTCTGCAGCAGAGCAAGAATATAAAAAAAAAACAAACAAAAAACTTAAAACTAAAAATTAGCTGTGAATGTGTCAGGAAATAAAGGGAACCAATCACCAGGATTTTCGTACACAACCTAAAGCCGGTGCTATACTAGCACTATCAGGCCGATTCTATGCATACCTGTAGTGGTCAGCTCGGATGTTTAGGTTTTGAAATCCAAGAAAGTAAAGTTTATAAAATCTGCAGCTTCTTGAGTGGCAGCAGCTGAGGATCAAATATATTCATAGTTATCCCCTCCCCCTGTTAGAATTAGCATAAGTATTATACAATCGATTCATTTTGTCTGTTGCAGGACCTGTGTGAGGTCGTATCCATGTGACCTGGTATCCAGCTTTGTTGGCAGAGGCCCCGCCCCTTCTCGTCACATGGGTATGACCTCACCACAGGTCCTGCAAGAGACAAAGTGAATCGATTGTATAATACTTATGCTAATTCTCACAGGGGGAGGGGATAACTGAATACATTATCTGATCCTCAGCTGCTGTCACTCAACAAGCAGCTAATTTTATAAACTTTACTTTCTTGGATTTCAAAACCTAAACCTCCGAGCTGACCACTACAGGTATGTATAGACTCAGCCTGATAGTGCCAGTACTGCACTGGGTTTAGGTTATATACAAAAATCCTGGTGATTGGTTCCCTTTAAGACGTACTGAAGCTGTGGGACGCGTTTAAGGCACGTTAATGCTCAGTAAATTGCTTACAAACATCTTTCATGGCAATTCCACATTGTAAAGTTAGAAAACCCGGCCGAATATTAGAGGTTCCCCTGTGGTCTCTGAGCAGCCTAAGTGAAGTGACCCAGCCGGTGATCACGGTCCCTACGGAGAAGCTAAGGCTCCAACAACTACTCACCTCTTCTCTTTATAGAAGTGTTTTCCAATGTGGGACGGCAGGAGTCGTCGGATTCTGGAATCGGCAAGGAACAGATCGTAGCTGCCCAGCAATCGCCGCTTTGCTTCGTATGGTTTGTATTCTTTCTTCATTTTTTTGAGAGGGATGACCTATCAACGAATATATTTGTATTATTTTTCCCATTTCATTCCAAAGAGCTATTGAAGGTTGTGTACAGATTTAAGGTAAAAGACCCCGGTGGTAGAACAAGCGCTTAACACCTTAAGGACAGGGCAATTTTTCATTTTTGTGCTTTCGTTTATTCCTCCCCTTATTTCAAGAGCCATAATTGTTTAATGTTTCTGTCGATATAGCCATGCAAAGATTTGCTTTTTTGTAGTATGAGTTGTACTTTTGAATGACTATTCGTTATATCATCTGTAGTGATGGGGGACCGGACTGTAAAAGTCCAAATCCGTGCAGTTTCAAAAGTGCCCTGGTGCCGAGCCCGGGATTCCAGATATTGATCCAGAACTCAGGAAATTTTAAAGGAAAAATAAAGAAAATAAAATTGAAGCAAGCGCTACATACATAATTATGAAGGCCCCTGCGCGGCTGTGCACTGCTCCTGCAGCCTCTCCTTCACTGCCTGGGCCGCTCATTATTGCTCATCCTTATGCACTGCTTTCCCCGGCCATCGGTCATCCTGGCGTCTGATTGGTTGCAGTAAGACGTGCCCCCAGCCAATGTGACAGCATATAACTACAATCACTCACAGGCATCAGGATGGCCGGTGGGCGGCGAAAGTAGAGCTACTGTCTGCAGATTAGTATCATGGTATAAAAATAAATAAAACAATTGGTGAAGGGTCCCCCCTATTATGATACCCAGCAAAGATAAAGCCTATAGCTACAGGCTGCAGCCCCCAGCCGTTCCTCTTATTTTGATACACAGCCAAGATAGATGAACCACATGCGGCTTTTTTATTTTTTTCATTTAAATAAATAATAAAAAAAACAGCATGCGGTCCCCTCCAATTTTGATACCCAGCCAAGATAAAAAACAACAGCTACAGCCTGTAATAATAGGCTTGATCTGTGCTGGGTATCATAATATGGGGGGGCCCTGCACCATTTTTTTTATTTATTTTCATACATTACTGACCAACAGACAGTTGCACTGCTTTGCCCGCCCACTGGCTATCATGGCGCCTGTGATTGGTTGAAGTCGAACACGCCCAAACCCTAAGTGACTGCAACCAATCACAGGCGCCGGTGGGCGGGGAAAGCAGCGCATATGGATGAGCAGTAATTAGCAGCCCAGGAAGTGAATGCAAGGCCTGGGAGCAGTCTACAGCCGGGCAGGAGCCTCAGTAAGTACAGAGCGCCTGCTCCCGTCCCCACTATCCTTTCTACCACCATTTTTAATCACTGGATTCTTGTCATCACTTATAATCGGGACCAGAATCCAGCCCAGAACCAAATATAATAAGTATAATTTTTTGTTTTAAGTGATGAAAAAAATTCAGAAAATTGTAAAAAAATAAAGAGAATTTTGTTTACTTACCGTAAATTCTTTTTCTTATAGTTCCGTATTGGGAGACCCAGACATTGGGTGTATAGCTTCTGCCTCCGGAGGACACACAAAGTACTACACTAAAAAGTGTAGCTCCTCCCTCTGAGCCTATACACCCCCTGGAGAACCAGATCTAGCCAGTTTAGTACAAAAGCTGAAGGAGAATAGCCACCCACAAGTAAAAACAGAGCAAGAACCGGAACAACCGGAGACTCTGTTTACGACAACAGCCGGTGATAACACGCGGAACAAGAAACTGCCAACAGGCAACAGGGAGGGTGCTGGGTCTCCCAATACGGAACTATAAGAAAAAGAATTTACGGTAAGTAAACAAAATTCTCTTTTTCTTTATCGTTCCTTTGGGAGACCCAGACATTGGGACGTCTCAAAGCAGTCCATGGGTGGGAATAAACAGAAAAACTGAGAAGTAGACAGAGCCTAACTTCACAAATGGGCGACAGCCGCCTGAAGGATGCGTCTGCCCAAGCTCGCATCTGCCGAAGCATGAGCATGCACTTGGTAGTGCTTTGAAAAGGTATGCAGGCTAGTCCAAGTGGCAGCCTGACAGACTTGCTGAGCCGTAGCCTGGTGCCTGAAAGCCCAAGAGGCACAGACAGCTCTGGTCGAGTGTGCCTTGATCCCCGGCGGGGGAGGCACCCGAGTACTCTGGTAGGCATCCGAAATGGTCGACCTAATCCAACAGGCTATGGTCGGCTTAGAAGCAGAGAGGCCATTACGCCGACCTGTGGTTAGCACAAAAAGAGAGGTGCACCGCCTAAGAGCAGCGGTGCGAGACACATAGATCCGGAGCGCCCGCACCAGATCCAGAGTATGCAACGCTTTTTCAAAGCGATGAACAGGAGCCGGACAAAAGGAAGGCAGGGAAATATCCTGGTTAAGGTGGAAAGGAGAAACCACCTTAGGAAGAAAGTCCGGAGTCGGACGGAGAACCACCTTGTCTTGATGGAAAACCAAAAAAGTTGACTCCGAAGAGAGCGCAGCCAAATCAGAGACTCTCCTGAGGGAAGTTATGGCCACTAGAAAGACCACTTTCTGTGAAAGACGAGACAAAGAAACCTCCCTAAGAGGCTCAAAAGGGAGTTTCTGCAAGGCCGTGAGGACCAAATTGAGGTCCCAGGAATCCAAAAATGAAAAATCAGATGAGAATGCATGTGTGGATGTATGCCTCCTGAACACAAAGCAATGAACTGGCTAGATCTGGTTCTCCAGGGGGTGTATAGGATCAGAGGGAGGAGCTACACTTTTTAGTGTAGTACTTTGTGTGTCCTCCGGAGGCAGAAGCTATACACCCAATGTCTGGGTCTCCCATAGGAATGATAAAGAAAAATATATTTGCTAGTGTCGCAACTTTCCGAGAGCCATTACTTTTCCAATTTTTAGCATATGGGGCTGTGTGCGGTCCTGTTTTTTGTACCCTGAGCCAATGTCTTGGATATCATTTTGGGGTATATACAATAAATTGATTCTGGCGTTTTGATTTTTTTTTTTTTTCCTCGTTATGTTGTTTACTGACTGGCTTAATTTATTTTAGATGATTTTGATGGCTCAGACTTTTACAAATGCAGAGATACCAAATATGTTTATCTTTAAAGAAGGGAATTTTGTTTACTTACCGTAAATTCCTTTTCTTCTAGCTCTAATTGGGAGACCCAGACAATTGGGTGTATAGGCTATGCCTCCGGAGGCCGCACAAAGTATTACACTCAAAAGTGTTAAGCCCCTCCCCTTCTGCCTATACAGCCCCCGTGCTCCCACGGGCTCCTCAGTTTTGGTGCAAAAGCAAGAAGGAGGAAAAAGAATTATAAACTGGTTTAAAGTAACTTCAATCCGAAGGAATATCGGAGAACTGAAACCATTCAACATGAACAACATGTGTACACAAAAAAACAGGGGCGGGTGCTGGGTTTCCCAATTAGAGCTAGAAGAAAAGGAATTTACGGTAAGTAAACAAAATTCCCTTCTTCTTTGTCGCTCTATTGGGAGACCCAGACAATTGGGACGTCCAAAAGCAGTCCCTGGGTGGGTAAAATAATACCTCGTAATAGAGCCGTAAAACGGCCTCTTCCTACAGGTGGGCAACCGCCGCCTGAAGGACTCGTCTACCTAGGCTGGCATCCGCCGAAGCATAGGTATGCACCTGATAGTGCTTCGTGAAAGTATGTAGGCTCGACCAGGTAGCCGCCTGACACACCTGCTGAGCCGTAGCCTGGTGCCTCAAAGCCCAGGACGCGCCCACGGCTCTGGTAGAATGGGCCTTCAGCCCTGAGGGAACCGGAAGCCCAGCCGAACGGTAAGCTTCGATAATTGGCTCCTTGATCCACCGAGCCAGGGTTGATTTGGAAGCCTGTGACCCTTTACGCTGGCCAGCGACAAGGACAAAGAGTGCATCCGAGCGGCGCAGGGGCGCCGTACGAGAAATGTAGAGTCTGAGTGCTCTCACCAGATCTAACAAGTGCAAGTCCTTTTCACATTGGTGAACTGGATGAGGACAAAAAGAAGGTAAGGAGATATCCTGATTGAGATGAAAGGGGGATACCACCTTAGGGAGAAATTCCGGAACCGGATGCAGAACCACCTTGTCCTGGTGAAACACCAGGAAAGGGGATTTGCATGACAGCGCTGCTAGCTCAGACACTCTCCGAAGTGAAGTGACTGCTACTAGAAAAACCACTTTCTGCGAAAGGCGTGAGAGAGAAATACCCCTCATTGGCTCGAATGGTGGTTTCTGAAGAACCGTCAGCACCCTGTTCAGATCCCAGGGTTCTAACGGCCGCTTGTAAGGAGGGACGATGTGACAAACCCCCTGCAGGAACGTGCGTACCTGTGGAAGTCTGGCTAGGCGCTTCTGGAAAAACACAGAGAGCGCTGAGACTTGTCCCTTAAGGGAGCCGAGCGACAAACCCTTTTCCAGTCCAGATTGAAGGAAGGACAGAAAAGTGGGCAAGGCAAAAGGCCAGGGAGAAATACCCTGAGCAGAGCACCACGACAGGAAAATTTTCCACGTCCTGTGGTAGATCTTGGCGGACGTTGGTTTCCTAGCTTGTCTCATAGTGGCAATGACGTCTTGAGATAACCCTGAAGACGCTAGGATCCAGGACTCAATGGCCACACAGTCAGGTTGAGAGCCGCAGAATTCAGATGGAAAAACGGCCCTTGAGATAGCAAGTCTGGTCGGTCTGGTAGTGCCCACGGTTGGCCGACCGTGAGATGCCACAGATCCGGGTACCACGACCGCCTCGGCCAGTCTGGAGCGACGAGGATGACGCGGCGGCAGTCGGCCCTGATCTTGCGTAACACTCTGGGCAACAGTGCCAGCGGAGGAAACACATAAGGGAGCTGAAACTGCGACCAATCCTGAACTAAGGCGTCTGCCGCCAGAGCTCTGGGATCTTGAGACCGTGCCATGAACATTGGTACCTTGTTGTTGTGCCGGGACGCCATGAGGTCGACGTCCGGCACCCTCCAGCGGCAACAGATCTCCTGAAACACGTCCGGGTGAAGGGACCATTCCCCTGCGTCCATGCCCTGGCGACTGAGATAATCTGCTTCCCAGTTTTCCACGCCTGGAATGTGAACTGCGGAGATGGTGGAGGCCGTGGCTTCCACCCACAGCAGAATCTGCCGGACTTCCTGGAAGGCTTGCCGACTGCGTGTGCCGCCTTGGTGGTTGATGTATGCCACCGCTGTGGAATTGTCTGACTGAATTCTGATCTGCTTGCCTTCCAGCCACTGCTGGAACGCTTTCAGGGCAAGATACACTGCCCGTATTTCCAGAACATTGATCTGAAGCGAGGACTCTTGCTGGGTCCACGTACCCTGAGCCCTGTGGTGGAGAAAAACCGCTCCCCACCCTGACAGACTCGCGTCCGTCGTGACCACCTCCCAGGATGGGGGTAGGAAGGATTTCCCTTTCGATAATGAAGTGGGAAGAAGCCACCACCGAAGGGAAGCTTTGGTCGCCTGCGAGAGGGCGACGTTCCTGTCGAGGGACGTCGGCTTCCTGTCCCATTTGCGTAGGATGTCCCATTGAAGAGGACGCAGGTGAAACTGCGCGAAAGGAACTGCCTCCATTGCTGCCACCATCTTCCCCAGGAAGTGCATGAGGCGCCTCAAGGTGTGTGACCGACCTTGAAGGAGAGATTGTACCCCTGTCTGTAGTGACCGCTGCTTGATCAGCGGAAGCTTCACTATCGCTGAGAGGGTATGAAACTCCATGCCAAGGTATGTCAGCGATTGGGCCGGTGTCAGATTTGACTTTGGAAAATTGATGATCCACCCGAAACTCTGGAGAGTCTCCAGGGTAGCGTCGAGGCTGTGTTGGCATGCCTCTAGAGAGGGTGCCTTGATCAACAGATCGTCCAAGTACGGCATCACCGAGTGACCCTGAGAGTGGAGGACCGCTACGACAGTAGCCATCGCCTTGGTGAAAACCCGTGGGGCTGTTGCCAGGCCGAACGGCAGTGCCACGAACTGCAGGTGTTCGTTCCCTATGGCGAAGCGCAAGAAGCGCTGGTGCTCTGGAGCAATCGGTACGTGGAGATAAGCATCTTTGATATCGATCGATGCAAGGAAATCTCCCTGGGACATTGAGGCGATGACGGAGCGGAGGGATTCCATCCGGAACCGCCTGGTCTTTACGTGTTTGTTGAGAAGTTTCAGGTCCAGGACAGGTCGGAAAGACCCGTCCTTCTTTGGGACCACAAACAAGTTGGAGTAAAAACCGTGGCCCTGTTGCTGAAGAGGAACAGGGACCACCACCCCTTCTGCCTTCAGAATGCCCAGCGCCTGCAGAAGAGCCTCGGCTCGCTCGGGAGGCGGGGATGACCTGAAGAATCGAGTCGGGGGACGAGAGGTGAACTCTATCTTGTAACCGTGAGACAGAATGTCTCTCACCCAACGGTCTTTTACCCGTGGCAGTCAGGTGTCGCAAAAGCGGGAGAGCCTGCCACCGACCGAGGATGCGGAGTGAGGATGTCGACAGTCATGAGGAAGCCGCTTTGGTAGCGGCACCTCCGGTGGTCTGTTTAGGACGTGACTTAGACCGCCATGCATCAGAGTTCCTTTGATCTTTCTGAGGCCTTTTGGACGAGGAGAATTGGGACCTGCCCGCGCCCCGAAAGGACCGAAACCTCGACTGCCCCTTCCTCTGTTGGGGTATGTTCGGTTTGGGCTGGGGTAAGGATGTATCCTTTCCCTTGGATTGTTTGATGATTTCATCCAAACGCTCGCCAAACAATCGTTCGCCAGAAATTGGCAAACTGGTTAAGCGCTTTTTGGAAACAGAATCTGCCTTCCATTCCCGTAGCCACAAGGCCCTGCGGAGTACCACCGAATTGGCGGCTGCAACCGCCGTACGGCTCGCAGAGTCCAGGACAGCATTAATAGCGTAAGACGCAAATGCCGACGTCTGAGTGGTTATGGACGCCACCTGTGGCGCGGACGTGCGTGTGGCTGCGTCAATTTGCGCTTGACCTGCTGAGATAGCTTGTAGCGCCCATACGGCTGCGAATGCTGGGGCAAAAGAAGCGCCGATAGCTTCATAGATGGATTTCAACCAGAGCTCCATCTGCCTGTCAGTGGCATCTTTGAGTGAAGCCCCATCTTCCACTGCAAGTATGGATCTAGCTGCCAGTCTGGAGATTGGAGGATCCACTTTGGGACACTGAGTCCAACCCTTGACCACGTCAGGGGGAAAGGGATAACGTGTATCCTTAAGGCGCTTAGAAAAACGCTTATCTGGACAAGCATGGTGATTCTGGACTGCCTCTCTGAAATCAGAGTGGTCCAGAAACATACTCTGTGTACGCTTGGGAAACCTGAAACGTAATTTCTCCTGCTGGGAAGCCGACTCCTCCGCCGGAGGAGCTGAGGGAGAAATATCCAACATACGATTGATGGACGCAATAAGGTCGTTCACTATGGCGTCCCCGTCCGGAGTATCAAGATTGAGAGCGGCCTCAGGATCAGAATCCTGATCAGCTACTTCCGCGTCATCAACCAGCGATTCCCCCCGCTGAGACCCTGCACAATATGATGATGTCGAGGGAAAATCTAAGCGAGCTCGCTTAGTCGGTCTGGGGCTGGGGTCTGTGTCAGAACCCTCAGCTTGGGATCCATGAGATACCCCGGGGGGACATTGTTGGTCCAGCTGAGGTGGGCCAGGGAACAAAGAATCAACAGAGTCCCTGTGCTGAGATACCGGCCTGGACTGCAAGGCTTCCAGTATCTTAGCCATAGTCTAAGAGAGTTTTGCAAACTCCGTCCCTGTCACCTGAACAGTGTTAGCAGGTGGCTCCCCCTGGGCCCCCCCTAGCAGAGGCTCTGGCTGAGTAAGTGCCACAGGGGCCGAACAGTGCACACAATGAGGGTCAGTGGAACCTGCCGGTAGCGGGGTCGTACATGCGGCGCAGGCAACATAATAAGCCTGTGTTTTGGCACCCCTGCCTTTCGTGGGCGCCATGCTATTATCTTCCCTGAGCAACACAATAGGGTATATAGCCAGAAATCAACTGTGCACTATACAGTGTAAAATAAACATATAATGTTACACTACTGCACAATGGGGCTAGCACCACAGGTGCTGCTTACCACCCGCTTAAAGCGGTTGTGAGGCCACCAGAGTCCCTGCCTGGGTCTCCCAGATTTTGTCCCCCTCTGCAGCGTCCGAGGAGCTGACAGGAATGCGTCCTGAGGAAAGGAGGGAGCCGTGGGCGTGACCCAGAAAGAGCGGGAACTGGTGCCTGCACTGTGCACAGTGAGGGGAGTGGAGTATGCAAAGCATGCTCCAGCCCTCAGTGCTGCTCGTTCTGTGCAGCGTCCCGCCCTTCCCCTGCCTGTCAGGGCTATGGGCGGGAGGAAAGGAAACTAGGCCGCAAAAAAGCCGGGGACTCTAGTAATAAACGCGGCCGCCGTAAAAGCGCGGCCGGCGTGGAAGTCCCCGGCGCACTACAAGTCCCAGCCGCGCCGCAGTGTTTCCATGGCAGCGGCAGTCAGTGCGGCAGTCCCTATACATAAACACACTCAGCAACGCTGAGTGTGTAATGGCACATATTAACCCAGTCAGCGCCGCGGTCCCCGGTGCACTAGCACACCCAGCAAAGCTGGAGTGTTGCTGTGCGCGGTCCCCACGGGGACACAGAGTACCTCCAAGTAGCAGGGCCATGTCCCTGAACGATACCCGGCTCCTATCCAGCAGGCTCCCAGGAGTTGTGGATGAAGCACGGTCTCAGTGCCTGGAGACCGATAGGATCCCACTTCCACCAGAGCCCTGAGGGGGATGGGGAAGGAAAACAGCATGTGGGCTCCAGCCTCCGTACCCGCAATGGATACCTCAACCTTACAACACCGCCGACAAGAGTGGGGTGAGAAGGGAGCATGCTGGGGGCCCTATATGGGCCCACTTTTCTTCCATCCGACATGGTCAGCAGCTGCTGCTGACCAATCTGTGGAGCTGTGCGTGTGTGTCTGACCTCCTTCGCACAAAGCAAAAAACTGAGGAGCCCGTGGGAGCACGGGGGGTGTATAGGCAGAAGGGGAGGGGCTTAACACTTTTGAGTGTAATACTTTGTGCGGCCTCCGGAGGCATAGCCTATACACCCAATTGTCTGGGTCTCCCAATAGAGCGACAAAGAAAAAAAAATTTAATTATTAAATTTTATTGTGGTTAAAAGGGAAGGGGGGAGGAATTTTAACTTTTATATTTTTTTAAAAAAACATGTTACGGTATTTGTTACTTTAGGGGACTTGAACCAGCAATGGTCCGATCACTTGTTCTACATATGGCATTGCTGTATACCGAAGAAATCAGTGTCCCCTATGAACGCCGGACGCGGGCTGGTTTTCACAGGAATAATGCGTTGACAGACATAGGAGTCTTCTGCAGACCCTTGGCTGTCACAACAACTCATCAGTGGCCCACGATAGCGTTGCAGGAGCGCTTATAAGGGGTCAATGCAGCCCCCACCGTTGGCGTGCAAAAAAAACCTGTCTGAAATTGAAAATGGCATTTAACAGTTTAAAGGGAATCTGTCACCAGGTTTTTGCAACCCCATCTTAAAGCAGCATATTGTAGAGACAGAGACCCTGATTCCAGCAATGTGTCACTTACTGAGCTGTTTGCTGTCTGTTTGATAACATCAATGTTTTCTCTGCTACAGATGAAGGGAATTTTGTTTACTTACCGTAAATTCCTTTTCTTCTAGCTCCAATTGGGAGACCCAGACAATTGGGTGTATAGCTTCTGCCTCCGGAGGCCACACAAAGTATTACACTCAAAAGTGTAACCCCTCCCCTCTGCCTATACACCCTCCCGTGCATCACGGGCTCCTCAGTTTTGGTGCAAGAGCAGGAAGGAGGAAACTTATAAATTGGTCTAAGGTAAATTCAATCTGAAGGATGTTCGGAGAACTGAAACCATTATTATTATTATTATTATTATTTATTTATAGAGCACCATTAATTCCATGGTGCTGTACATGAGAAGGGGGTTACATACAAAATACGTATACAAGTTACAGTAGACAGACTAGTACAGAGGGAAGAGGGCCCTACCCTTGCGGGCTTACATTCTATAGGATTATGGGGAGGAGACAATAGGTGGGGTGTAGGTCAGGCGGCAGCTCCGCACGGTGGTCGGGCGGCAGCTCCGCACGGTGGTCGGGCGGCAGCTCCGCACGGTGGTCGGGCGGCAGCTCCGCACGGTGGTCGGGCGGCAGCTCCGCACGGTGGTCGGGCGGCAGCTCCGCACGGTGGTCGGGCGGCAGCTCCGCACGGTGGTCGGGCGGCAGCTGCGCACGGTGGTCGGGCGGCAGCTGCGCACGGTGGTCGGGCGGCAGCTGCGCACGGTGGTCGGGCGGCAGCTGCGCACGGTGGTCGGGCGGCAGCTGCGCACGGTGGTCGGGCGGCAGCGAGTTCATTGTAGATTGTAGGCATTTCTGAACAGGTGCGTTTTCAGGTTCCGTTTCAAGTTTGCAAGAGTAGGGGATAGTCTGACGTGTTGAGGCAGCGAGTTCCAGTAGACTGGGGATGCTCGGGAGAAGTCTTGGAGTCGGTTGTGTGAGGAGCGAATGAGAGAGGAGGAGAGGAGGAGATCTTGGGAGGACCGGAGGTGACGTGTTGGAGTGTAGTGGGAGAGTAGTTCGGAGATGTACGGAGGGGAAAGATTATGCACAGCTTTGTAGGTCAGTGTTAGAAGTTTGAATTGGATACGGTGGAAGATTGGAAGCCAGTGGAGGGACATGCAGAGAGGAGAAGCGGGGTGGTATTGAGGAGAGAGGTGGATAAGTCGGGCAGCAGAGTTAAGGATGGACTGGAGAGGGGCAAGCGTGTTGGCAGGGAGGCCACAGAGGAGGATGTTACAGTAGTCGAGGCGGGAGATTATGAGGGCATGCACTAGCATTTTAGTAGATTGCAAATTGAGGAAAGGGCGGATTCTGGAAATATTTTTGAGTTGAAGACGGCAGGAGGTGGTGAGGGATTGGATGTGTGGTATGAAGGATAAGGCAGAGTCAAAGGTCACTCCGAGGCAGCGAACTTTGGGTACTGGCGAGAGCGTGGTGTTATTTATTGTAATAGATAGATCAGGTGGAGAGTGTAGGTGAGACGGAGGAAAGATGATTAGTTCAGTTTTGGCCACATTGAGCTTTAGGAAGCGAGAGGAGAAGAAGGAGGATATAGCAGATAGACATTTCGGGATTTTGGACAGCAGAGATGTGGCATCTGGGCCAGAGAGGTAGATCTGGGTGTCGTCGGCATATAGGTGGTATTGGAAGCCATGGGACTTTATGAGTTGTCCCAGGCCAAATGTGTAGATAGAGAAAAGTAGGGGTCCTAGGACAGAGCCTTGAGGGACGCCAACAGAGAGATGGTGGGATGAAGAGGTTGTGTGGGAGTGGGAGACACTAAAAGTGCGATTTGAGAGGTATGAAGAGATCCAAGAGAGGGCGAGGTCTCTGACACCAAGGGAAGAGAGGATCTGTAGTAGGAGGGAGTGGTCAACGGTATCGAAGGCTGAGGACAGGTCTAGGAGTAGGAGTATAGAGAAGTGCTTGTTCGCTTTGGCAGTAAGCAAGTCATTTGTGATTTTAGTCAGGGCAGTTTCGGTGGAGTGATGTGGACGGAAGCCGGACTGTAGGTTGTCAAAGAGAGCGTTAGAGGAGAGGTGGGAGGAAAGTTCAGCATGGACATGCTGTTCCAGGAGTTTTGAGGCAAGTGGGAGTAGTGATATGGGGCGGTAGCTGGTAGTAGAGGTTGGATCGAGGGAAGGTTTCTTTAGGATAGGTGTGACTGTTGCATGTTTAAAGGCAGAGGGGAAGGTTCCAGTCGTTAAAGATAGGTTGAAGAGATGGGTTAAGGCTGGAATAAGGATGGTGGTGAGGTTGGGAAGGAGGTGGGATGGCATGGGGTCAAGTGCGCAGGTGGTGAGGTGCGCTTTTGAGAGCAGACGTGCAAGCTCTCCTTCGGTGATGGTGGGGAGGAAGTTTATGGGGGAGGGGCAGTGGTCAGCTACATGAAGGGGTTGTGGTGGCTGAGCAGAGAAGACTTGCCTTATTAGGTCGATTTTTTCTTGGAAATAGGTGGCAAATTCTTCTGCAGAGATGAGGGAGGTTGGAGGGGGCAGTGGTGGGCGAAGGAGGGAGTTGAAAGTGTTGAATAACTGTTTGGGGTTGTGTGTTAGAGAGGATATGAGGTTTCTGAAGTAGTCGTGTTTAGCGGAGGTGAGGACTGAACGAAATGTGTGAATTGCATTTTTGAATGTGGTGAAGTCTTCCTGGGAGTGCGTTTTCTTCCACCGCCGCTCTGCAGCCCTAGACCTTTGCCGCAGTTTTTTAGTGAGGCTGTTGTGCCAGGGTTGTCTATTGATTCGTCTCACTCTGCCATGCACAAGGGGAGCGACTGAGTCAATAGCTGATGTGAGGGTGGTGTTGTAGAAAGTAGTGGCGCTGTCTGTGTCGTGGAGGGACGATATGGAGGACAGTGGGAGGATAGAGTCGGCGAGGGTGTGCATGTTGAGGTGTGCAAGGTTTCTGCGGGGATGTGCTAGGTGCTGGACAGGGGGGGTAGGTGAGGAGGACAGGGCTGAAAAGGTCAGAAGATGGTGGTCAGATAGGGGGAGGGGGGAAGTTGTGAAGTCAGAAAGGGGACAGAGGCGGGTGAAGATAAGGTCTAGTGTGTGTCCATCTTTGTGGGTGGCAGAGGTGGACCACTGAGTTAAGCCAAAAGACGAAGCAAGGGAGAGGAGTTTGGAAGCAGCTTGTTGGCGAGTGTCAGTGGGGATGTTGAAGTCATCAAACCATGAACCAAAGAAACAATTGAACATGAACAACATGTGTACACAACAGAACAACAAGCCCGAAGGGAACAGGGGCGGGTGCTGGGTCTCCCAATTGGAGCTAGAAGAAAAGGAATTTACGGTAAGTAAACAAAATTCCCTTCTTCTTTGTCGCTCCATTGGGAGACCCAGACAATTGGGACGTCCAAAAGCAGTCCCTGGGTGGGTAAAAGAATACCTCGATAAATAGAGCCGACACGGCTCCCTCTTACAGGTGGGCAACCGCCGCCTAAAGGACTCGCCTACCTAGACTGGCATCTGCCGAAGCATAGGTATGCACCTGATAGTGTTTCGTGAAAGTGTGCAGACTAGACCAGGTAGCTCTGCCTGACACACCTGCTGAGCCGTCGCCCGGTGCCGCAATGCCCAGGACGCACCCACGGCTCTGGTAGAATGGGCTTTCAGCCCCGAAGGAATCGGAAGCCCCGAAGAACGGTAAGCTTCAAGAATCGGTTCCTTGATCCAACGAGCCAAGGTTGACTTGGAAGCCTGCGAACCCTTACGCTGACCGGCGACAAGTACAAAGAGTGCATCTGCACGGCGCAAGGGCGCTGTGCGAGACACGTAGTACCGGAGTGCTCTCACTAGATCTAATGCGTGCAAATCCTTTTCACATCGGTGAATTGGATTAGGGCAAAAAGAAGGTAAGGTGATATCCTGATTGAGATGAAAAGGAGATACCACCTTAGGGAGAAATTCCGGAACAGGACGCAGAACCACCTTATCCTGGTGAAAAACCAGGAAGGGGGCTTTGCATGACAGCGCTGCAAGATCCGACACTCTTCGGAGTGATGTGACTGCCACAAGAAAAGCCACCTTCTGCGAAAGACGTGATAAGGAGACATCTCGCAGCGGCTCGAAAGGTGGTTTCTGAAGAGCCGTTAGCACCCTGTTAAGGTCCCAGGGCTCTAGTGGACGCTTGTAAGGTGGGACTATGTGGCATACTCCTTGCAGGAACGTGCGGACCTGCGGGAGCCTGGCCAGGCGCCTTTGAAAAAATACTGAGAGCGCCGATACTTGTCCCTTGAGAGAGCCGAGAGACAAACCCTTGTCCATTCCAGATTGAAGGAAGGAAAGAAAAATGGGTAAGGCAAAAGGCCATGGAGTAAATCCATTCACAGAGCACCAGGACAAGAATATCCGCCAAGTCCTGTAATAGATCTTGGCGGACGTTGGTTTCCTGGCTTGTCTCATAGTGGCAATGACATCCTGAGATAACCCTGACGATGCTAGGAGCCAGGACTCAATGGCCACACAGTCAGGTTGAGGGCCGCAGAATTCAGATGGAAAAACGGTCCTTGTGACAGCAAGTCTGTGCGGTCTGGAAGGGCCCACGGTTGACCCACCATGAGATGCCACAGATCCGGGTACCACGACCGCCTCGGCCAATCTGGAGCGACGAGAATGGCGCGGCGGCAGTCGGACCTGATCTTGCGTAATACTCTGGGCAGCATCGCCAGAGGAGGAAACACATAAGGCAGTCGAAACTGCGACCAATCCTGTACTAATGCATCCACCGCCAGAGCTCTGTGATCCTGAGATCGTGCCATGAATGCTGGGACCTTGTTGTTGTGCCGTGACGCCATGAGATCGACGTCCGGCGTTCCCCAGCGGCGACAGATCTCTCGAACCACCTCTGGGTGCAGAGACCATTCCCCCGCGTCCATGCCCTGATGACTGAGAAAATCTGCTTCCCAGTTTTCTACTCCCGGTATGTGAACTGCGGAGATGGTGGATGCTGTGGCTTCCACCCACTGCAGAATTCGCCGTACTTCCTGGAAGGCTTGTCGACTGCGAGTGCCGCCCTGGTGATTGATGTAGGCGACTGCAGTGGCGTTGTCCGACTGGATACGGATCTGCCTGCCCTCCAGCCACTGATGGAACGCCAATAGGGCTAGATACACTGCCCTTATCTCCAGAACATTGATCTGAAGGGAAGACTCTCTCGGAGTCCAGGTCCCCTGAGCCCTGTGGTGGAGAAACACTGCTCCCCACCCTGACAGGCTCGCGTCCGTGGAAGGATTTTCCCTGCGATAGAGAAGTGGGAAGAAGCCACCACTGAAGAGACGTCTTGGTTGCCAGGGAAAGAGAGACATTCTTGTCGAGGGAAGTCGATCTCTTGTCCCACTTGTGGAGAATGTCCCATTGGAGTGAGCGTAGATGAAATTGCGCGAAGGGCACTGCCTCCATCGCTGCCACCATCTTCCCTAGGAAGTGCATGAGGCGCCTCAATGGGTGTGACTGACTCTGAAGAAGAGATTGCACCCCTGCTTGCAGAGAAAGCTGTTTGTCCAGTGGTAGCTTGACTACCGCTGACTGGGTATGAAACTCCATCCCGAGGTAGGTCAATGACTGGGTCGGCGTCAACTTGGATTTTGGAAAGTTGATGATCCACCCGAACTGCTGGAGAGTCTCCAGAGCGACGGTCAGGCTGTGTTGACACGCCTCCCGAGACGGTGCCCTGACTAGGAGATCGTCTAAGTAAGGAATCACCGAGTGGCCTTGGGAGTGTAGGACCGCCACAACGGATGCCATGACTTTGGTGAAAACCCGTGGGGCTGTCGCCAAGCCGAAAGGCAATGCCACGAACTGAAGGTGTTCGTCCCCTATGGCGAAACGCAAGAAGCGTTGATGTTCGGGTGCGATCGGCACATGGAGATAAGCATCCTTGATGTCGATCGATGCGAGAAAGTCTCCCTGTGACATCGAAGCGATGACCGAGCGGAGAGATTCCATCCTGAACCGTCTGGTTCACACATGTCTGTTGAACAGTTTGAGGTCCAGAACGGGACGGAATGAACCGTCCTTCTTTGGCACCACGAACAAGTTGGAGTAAAAACCGCGCCCCTGTTCCTGAGGGGGGACAGGAATCACAACTCCTTCTGTCTTCAGAGCGGCTACTGCCTGAAGTAGTGCGTCGGCCCAAGCGGGGGGGGGGGGGAGGTTGTGAAGAAACGAGTTGGAGGACGAGAGGTGAACTCTACCCTGTAACCGTGAGACAGAATGTCTCTCACCCATCGGTCTTGAACATGTGGCCACCAGGTGTCGCAAAAGCGGGAGAGCCTGCCACCGAACGAGGATGACCAGATTCATGAGGAGGCCGCCTTGGAGGCAGTGCCTCCGGCAGCCTTTTGGGGGCGTGACTTAGACCGCCACGCGTAGGAGTTACTCTGACCTTTCTCCGGCCTATTGGACGAAGAGGATTGGGACCTGGCGGAGGGGCGAAAGGACCGAAACCTCGATTGTATCTTACGTTGCTGAGGTTGCTTCGGCCTGGACTGGGGTAAGGAGGAGTCCTTTCCCTTGGATTCTTTAATAATCTCATCCAATCGTTCTCCAAACAATCGGTCGCCAGAAAACGGCAAACCGGTTAGGAATCTCTTGGAAGCCGAGTCTGCCTTCCATTCGCGCAGCCACATGGCTCTGCGGACCGCCACCCCGGGAGCGCGCTGCGGCGGGGACCGAGAGGGACCTGGAGGCGCCGATCCAACAGTGTCCTGGGTCTGTGTAAGGACCGGTCTGGACTGCAAGGCTTCTAGCAGCTTGGCAGACCATTTGTCCATAGACTTAGCCATGGATTGTGACAGTGACTCAGAGAGCTTCTCAGCAAAGAAGGGAATTTTGTTACTTACCGTAAATTCCTTTTCTTCTAGCTCTTATTGGGAGACCCAGACGATTGGGGTATAGCTACTGCCCTCCGGAGGCCACACAAAGCACTACACTAAAAAGTGCAAGGCCCCTCCCCTTCTGGCTATACACCCCCCGTGGTATCACGGGTTCTCCAGTTTTAGTGCCAAAGCAAGAAGGAGGAAGCCAATAACTGGTTTAAACAAATTAACTCCGAATAACGTCGGAGAACTGAAAAACCGTTCAACATGAACAACATGTGTACCCGCAAACAACAAAAAAATCCCGAAGGACAACAGGGCGGGTGCTGGGTCTCCCAATAAGAGCTAGAAGAAAAGGAATTTACGGTAAGTAACAAAATTCCCTTCTTCTTCAGCGCTCTATTGGGAGACCCAGACGATTGGGACGTCCAAAAGCTGTCCCTGGGTGGGTAAAGAGATACCTCATGTTAGAGCTGCAAAACAGCCCTCCCCTACGGGGATGTCACTGCCGCCTGCAGGACTCTTCTACCTAAGCTGGCATCCGCCGAAGCATAGGTATGCACCTGATAATGTTTGGTGAAAGTGTGCAGACTCGACCAGGTAGCTGCCTGGCACACCTGTTGAGCCGAAGCCTGGTGTCGCAAAGCCCAGGACGCACCCACAGCTCTGGTTGAGTGGGCTTTCAGCCCTGAAGGAACCGGAAGCCCAGCAGAACGGTAGGCTTCCAGAATTGGTTCTTTGATCCATCGAGCCAGGGTGGCTTTAGAAGCCTGCGACCCCTTGCGCTGGCCAGCGACAAGGACAAAAAGTGCATCTGAACGGCGGATAGGCGCCGTGCGAGAAATATAGATTCTGAGTGCTCTCACCAGATCTAGCAAACGTAAGTCTTTCTCATACCGGTGAACCGGCTGAGGACAAAAGGAAGGCAAGGATATATCCTGATTAAGATGAAACGAGGATACGACCTTAGGGAGAAACTCCGGAATGGGGCGCAGCACTACCTTGTCCTGGTGGAACACCAGGAAGGGAGCCTTCGATGACAGAGCTGCCAGCTCAGACACTCGCCGAAGCGATGTGATCGCAACAAGAAACGCCACTTTCTGTGACAGGCGAGAAAAGGAAACGTCCTTTAGAGGCTCGAAGGGCGGCTTTTGCAGAGCAACTAGTACGCTGTTCAGATCCCATGGATCTAACGGCCGCTTGTACGGGGGCACAATATGACAGACCCCCTGTAGGAACGTGCGCACCTTAGGAAGACGTGCTAGACGCTTCTGAAAAAACACAGATAGTGCCGAGACTTGCCCTTTAAGGGAGCTGAGCGACAAGCCCTTTTCCAACCCCGATTGCAGGAAGGAAAGAAAGGTGGGCAATGCAAATGGCCAAGGGGATACTCTCTGTGCAGAGCACCAGGATAAGAAAATCTTCCACGTTCTGTGGTAGATCTTAGCAGACGTTGACTTCCTAGCTTGTCTCATTGTGGCTACGACTCCTTGAGATAATCCTGCGGACGCTAGGATCCAGGACTCAATGGCCACACAGTCAGGTTCAGGGCCGCAGAATTCTGATGGAAAAACGGCCCTTGGGACAGTAAGTCTGGTCGGTCTGGCAGTGACCACGGTCGACCGACCGTGAGATGCCACAGATCCGGATACCACGATCTCCTCGGCCAGTCTGGGGCGACGAGTATGACGCGGCTGCAATCGGATCTGATCTTGCGTAACACTCTGGGCAAGAGTGCCAGAGGTGGGAAGACGTATGGGAGCCGGAACTGCGACCAATCTTGAACTAATGCGTCTGCCGCCAGAGCTCTTTGATCGCGCGACCTCGCCATGAATGCCGGGACCTTGTTGTTGTGCCGGGACGCCATTAGGTCGACGTCCGGCACTCCCCATCGGCGACAGATTTCCTGAAACACGTCCGGGTGAAGGGACCACTCCCCTGCGTCCATGCCCTGGCGACTGAGGAAGTCTGCTTCCCAATTCTCTACGCCTGGGATGTGAACCGCGGATATGGTGGATGCTGTGTCCTCCACCCACATTAGAATGCGCCGGACTTCTTGGAATGCTTGCCGACTGCGCGTCCCTCCTTGGTGGTTGATGTATGCCACCGCTGTGGAGTTGTCCGACTGGATTCGGATCTGCTTTCCTTCCAGCCACTGTTGGAAGGCCAGTAGGGCAAGATACACTGCCCTGATTTCCAGAACATTGATCTGAAGGGTGGACTCCTGTGGAGTCCACGTCCCCTGGGCCCTGTGGTGGAGAAACACTGCTCCCCACCCTGACAGACTCGCATCTGTCGTGACCACTGCCCAGGATGGGGGCAGGAAGGATCTTCCCTGAGACAATGAGGTGGGAAGGAGCCACCATTGTAGAGAGTCCTTGGCCGTCTGGGAAAGAGAGACTTTCCTGTCCAGGGACGTTGACTTCCCGTCCCATTGGCGGAGAATGTCCCATTGAAGTGGGCGCAGATGAAACTGCGCAAAGGGAACTGCTTCCATGGCTGCCACCATCTTCCCGAGGAAGTGCATGAGGCGCCGTAAGGGGTGCGACTGGCCTTGAAGGAGGGATTGCACCCCTGTCTGTAGGGACCGCTGCTTGTTCAGCGGAAGCTTCACTCTCGCTGCTCGAGTATGAAACTCCATGCCAAGATACGTTAGCGACTGTGACGGTGACAGATTCGACTTTGGAAAGTTGATGATCCATCCGAACGTCTGTAGAGTCTCCAGCGTAGCATGTAGACTGAGTTGGCATGCCTCTTGAGAGGGTGCCTTGACAAGTAGATCGTCTAGGTAAGGGATCACCGAGTGTCCCTGAGAGTGCAAGACTGCTACCACCGCCGCCATGACCTTGGTGAAGACCCGGGGGGCTGTCGCCAGACCGAATGGCAGAGCTACGAACTGAAGATGGTCGTTTCCTATCACAAAACGTAGAAAACGTTGATGTTCTGTAGCAATTGGCACGTGGAGATAAGCATCTTTGATGTCTATTGAGGCAAGGAAGTCTCCTTGAGACATTGAGGCAACGACAGAGCGGAGGGTTTCCATCCGGAACCGTCTGGCGTGCACATGTTTGTTGAGCAGCTTTAGATCCAGAACAGGACGGAACGAGCCGTCCTTTTTTGGAACCACAAAGAGATTGGAGTAAAACCCTCGCCCTTGTTCCTGAGGCGGTACAGGAACCACTACTCCTTCCGCTCTTAGGGAGTCCACCGCCTGCAGCAGGGCATCTGCTCGGTCTGGATGTGGGGAGGTTCTGAAGAACCGAGCTGGAGGACGAGAACTGAACTCGATTCTGTACCCGCGAGACAAAATGTTTGTCACCCACCGGTCTTTGACCTGTGACATCCAAATGTCGGAAAAGCGGGAGAGCCTGCCCCCGACCGGAGATGCGGAGGGGGGGGGCTGGAAGTCATGAGGTAGCCGCTTTGGAAGCGGTTCCTCCATTTGCTTTCTTGGGGCGTGCGTGAGCCCGCCAGGAATCTGAGACTCTTTGCGTCCTCTGAGTCCCTTTGGACGAGGAGAATTGTGTCTTGCCCGAACCTCGAAAGGACTGAAACCTCTGCTGCCATTTTTTCTGCTGAGGTTTGCTTGATCTGGGCTGGGGTAAGGAAGAGTCTTTACCCTTGGACTGTTTAAAGATGTCAGCCAATGGCTCGCCAAACAGTCTATCTCTAGATAAAGGCAAGCTGGTTAAACATTTTTTGGAACCAGCATCTGCTTTCCAGTCCTTTAACCACAAGGCTCTGCGCAAAACTACCGAATTGGCGGACGCCATTGAGGTGCGGCTGGTAGATTCTAGGACCGCATTGATAGCGTAAGACGCAAACGCAGACATCTGCGAGGTAAGGGACGCCACTTGCGGCACCGCTGGATGTATGATAGCATCCACTTTTGCTAAACCAGCTGAAATAGCTTGGAGTGCCCATACGGCTGCGAATGCTGGGGCAAACGACGCGCCGATAGCTTCATAGACAGATTTTAACCAAAGGTCCATCTGTCTGTCATTGGCATCCTTAAGTGAAGCGCCATCCTCCACTGCAACTATGGATCTAGCTGCAAGTTTGGAAATCGGGGGGTCTACTTTTGGACACTGGGTCCAGCGCTTGACCACATCAGGGGGGAAAGGAAAACGTGTATCCTTAGAACGTTTAGAGAAACGCCTTTCTGGATGAGCGTCGTGTTTCTGGATTGACTCTCTGAAGTCAGAGTGATCCAAGAAAGCACTCAATTTACGCTTGGGATAGAGGAAACGAAACTTCTCCTGCTCTGCAGCTGCCTCCTCTGCAGAAGGAGCTGGGGGAGAAATATCCAACAGTCTATTGATGGCTGAGATAAGCTCGTTTACCATGGCGTCCCCATCCGGGGTATCCAGATTGAGAGGGGTTCCAGGATAAGACTCCTGATCACTCTCTTCAGACGCATCACAGGGCGACTGATTGCGCTGAGACCCTGAGCAGTGTGATGACGTTGAGGGTCTTTCCCAGCGAGCTCGCTTAGGGTGGCTGGGGCTATCATCTGAGTCATAATACTCAGCCTGTGAAGCCGGGGACCCCCTTGCAGTCTGGATTAATTCCAACTGAGGGGGATTAGAGGACAGAGACCTCGCCGTGTCCATAGACTGAGCCCCAGTCATGGATTGCAAAGTTTCAAGGATTTTTGCCATAGTCACAGACATTCCATCAGCAAAAACTGCAAAGTCTGTCCCTGACACCGGGGCAGGACTTACAAGCGTCTCAGCCTGGGTCACTACCCCTCCGGACTCCGGCTGGCGAAGCAGCACCGGATCTGAGCATTGCACACAATGGGGGTCTTTGGAACCTGCTGGTAGAGCAGCCCCACATGCAGCACACGCAGTGTACACAGCCCTAGCCTTGGCAGCCTTGCGTTTTGTGGATGACATGTTGCTGCCTCCTCAGAGCGATCTGGGGTATCCAGCCAGGAAGCGACCTCACAGTGCAAGAAATAAATAAATATATATATCTGGTGACACAGTACACCAATGCACACTGAGGCACTAGAGGGGCCAGCTGAAATGCCGCTTACCGCCCGCTTAAGAGCGGGTGTGTGGTCGCCAAAAGCCCCCTAGTCCAGGTCTCCCAGAGCCTTGCGTCCTTCCTCTAGCCAGACTGCATGTAATGGCTGCCGGCGTCCTGGGAGAGGAGGGGGGGCGGGCCCTGGGCGTTCCTGACTAAGAGCGGGAAGCCTGCTTCCCTCTGTGCCTAGTGAGAGGGCTGGAGCATGTAAATCAGGCTCCAGCCCTCGTCGCTGCTGCGAAACAGCGTCTCTCCCCTACCCTGATTGACAGGGTGGGGGCGGGAACGAAGCGGAGCTAGGCCGCAAAAGCCGGGGACTGGATTTATAAACGCCGCCGCCGTAAAAGCGCGGTCGGCGTGTCCCCGGCGCACTACAAGTCACAGCAGCGCCGCCGGTCCAGTGGGGGTCGGCGCTGCGTTCCCACAACACAAAAGTCCCCCAGTAAACTGCAGGAACACCAACTCAATCGTTACGGTCCCCGGCGCACTACAACACCCAGCCAGCCCGGAGTGTGTCTGTGCCTGCCGGGGACACAGAGTACCTGTATGATGCAGGGCCTTGTCCCTGATTGTACTCCTGCTCCGTATCCATCAGGTGCTATGGGTCTGTGGATGGAGCCCGGCGTCAGAGCTTAGAGGCCGGCAGGATCCCACTTCCACAGAGCCCTACAAGGGGATGTGGAAGGAAAACAGCATGTGGGGCTCCAGCCCCTGTACCAGCAATAGGTACCTCAACCTTACAACACCATCCACGGGTGAGAAGGGAGCATGCTGGGGGCCCTATATGGGCCCTCTTTTCTTCCATCCGAAATAGTCAGCAGCTACTGCTGACTAAAATCTGTGGAGCCATGCGTGGATGTCTGACCTCCTTCGCACAAAGCTTGAAAACTGGAGAACCCGTGATACCACGGGGGGTGTATAGCCAGAAGGGGAGGGGCCTTGCACTTTTTAGTGTAGTGCTTTGTGTGGCCTCCGGAGGGCAGTAGCTATACCCCAATCGTCTGGGTCTCCCAATAGAGCGCTGAAGAAAACTGCAAACTCTGTCCCTGCCGCCTGGACAGTGGATGCATGGGGGTCTACCTGAGCCGAGGGGCCCACAAGTGGTCGCGGCTCCGGCTGAGTCAGTGTAACAGGGGTCGAGCAGTGCTCACAGTGAGGGTAGGTGGAACCCGCAGGCAACATTGCCCTACAAGAGGTACAGGTCGCAAAGAACCCCTTTGCCTTAGCGCCCTTGCTCCTTGTGGACGACATGCTGTTGTGTCCCAGGAGAGTGATCACAGAGGGTATAAGGGAAGAGCATACAGCCCGGCCGAACAGAGAATATATATATATATATATATATATATATATATATATATATATATATATATATATATATATATATATATATATATATATATAATACGTATCTATTCATGCAACCCAGGGGGACCAGCACCGGAAGACCGGTGTGGCTTACCGACCGCTAAAAAGCGGCGTGTGTGTCCTCCAGATTCCCTGCTCCAGGTCTCCCAGCGGTGGAGAGCTCTTTCCTGATGAATCTCCAGCACAGAATGTCTGAAAAAAAAATGGCTGCTGGAGCTCTCAGAGGGGGAGTGGAGCGGTGGGCGGCACCAGGAAAAGTGCGGGAATCTGGGGTCCCTATTGTGATCAAAGAGGGGGGAGGAAGCATACAGGATGCTCCGGCCCTCACTGCCGACGTCAGGACGGCTGTCCCGCCCCTACCCTGACAGACAGGTCCGGGGGCGGGAGTCTTGCCAGTAGGCCGCAACTGAAGCCGGGGACTAAATTTATGACCGCGGCCGACCAGCAGGCGCGGAAGTCCCCCGGCTTTCGCGGATCAGCAGCCGCTGTGTGTCCCAGGCAGCGTCCGGTCGGCTGTCCCGCCCCTACCCTGACAGACAGGTCCGGGGGCGAGATTTTGCAAGTAGGCCGCAACTGAAGCCGGGGACTAAATTTATGACCACGGCCGACAAACAGGCGCGGTCGGCGCGGAAGTCCCCCGGCTTTCACGGCCCAGCAGCCCTTGCAGCGTCCGGGTGCCAGGCGCTCCATGAACCGTCCCCATGGGGAAACAGAGTACCTGACAGATGCAGGGCCCGGTCCCTGATGAAGAAAATACTCCGGTCCGGCAGATACCACACAGGGGCTGCGGAGGGAGCACGGTCCCAGTACCTGGATGACCGCTCAGGATCCCACTTCTCCCAGAGCCCCCAAGGGATGGTGAAGGAAATACGGCATGAGGCTCCGGCCGTCGTACCCGCAATGGGTACCTCAACCTTAACAGCACCGCCGACGTAGTGGGGTGAGAAGGGAGCATGCCGGGGGCCCCATGGGAGCCCTCTTTTCTTCCAACCGATAACATCAGCAGTTACTGCTGACTAAAATGGGAATGCATGAGTGGATGTGTGCCTCCTTCCACACAAAGCATAAAAACTGAGGAGCCCGTGAGGCACGGGAGGGTGTATAGGCAGAGGGGAGGGGTTACACTTTTGAGTGTAATACTTTGTGTGGCCTCCGGAGGCAGAAGCTATACACCCAATTGTCTGGGTCTCCTAATGGAGCGACAAAGAAATAGCAGTTATACAGAGATCATGCATATGCTGGACTACCTGCAGCACGCCAAGTAGTCCTGTAATGATAATCTCCTGCTGATTAAACTGCGATTTTATCAAAACTACACTAAGCAGCCCAGTAAGTGACACATCACTGGAATAGGGATATCTCTCTTTTCGTTATGCTTATTCCAGATTAGTGGCAAAAACCTGGTGACAGAATCCCTTTAACAGCTGTGAGCGGAGGTCCATTCCACCCGCAGCTCTCAGCCATCTATGGGCACAGATGCAGGTTCTGCGTGTGAGCCTGCATTTAAGCAAGGGACATAGCTTATGACGAACACAGGACATCATAAGTCGCTAATGTCATATCAATTCCAGTTACACTATCTTCAATAACGCCCTCTGTGGGGAATGGTAGCTAGAAAAACCAAAATTCTCATTTTAGTACCATTTACCTCTGTGATCTGTTTGACTCCATGCTGACTGAGCAGTTTTTTGTAAAACTTTTCTGTTTGTTCCACAGACATATTGGGCTCATCTTTAGTGAAGAGGCAAACCTCGCACGTGTCCGGTCGGATCCCATGAGGAAGAGGACTGAGAGATGAAGAAAAATACTTATATGTAATTGGCAACAAAAGCAATGTGGATGTGAGATCAGTATAACAATGGCACACAACTGATACTAGGAAAACCCCAAAACTGCGGACCACCATAGACAGGTCCACTCTTCTTATTTCTACCACCAGTGACTTGACTTTGCCTTTAACCCTTTAAGGACGCAGAGAATTTTGTTTTTGAGCTCATTTTTTTCCTTCCCCTTCTTCCAAGAGCCCTTTTTTTCTGTTTGTTTTTTTGTAGTTTGGATTGACGAAAACCATCCATTTTTATCATTTAATGGACTAAGAAACAAGAAAAGAGAGGGGAGAGGGAGATTAAAATATATAACAAAGCTGTAAATAATAAGTATAAACCGCCAAAACGTAACGCACTATTTCCTGCAACTTATTATTTACAGCTTTGTTATATTTTTTAATTTTTCGACTAATATATCCATAATTTTATGCCAACTGGACCTCTTGATATTTGCTGGATCCCTCTTACTTATATATTTTTAATATTATTATTATTTTGCTTTTTTTGTTGAGACATATCTTGTATGTTTCAGTCAATGCAGCTGTAAGATGACTTGTTTTTTTTTGTACACCGAGCAGTAAAATGGTACCATTTTGGGATAAGGAAAAGAGTATACATCCGGTTCACTCTCTTATTAGATCCAGATAATACAGAGAGGAAACGTGTGATTCTAACGTGATAAAAGCAAGATAAAAAAAAATTCTGGCTTTGAAGACTAAAAGATTATTTTATTTCAGTAAACAATCCATAGAAAATACAATCCAGACATGCATGTGATTATACTGTGGAATAGAAGATCTCAATAGGGTCTTCTTTTCCGAGGTATATTCGGCGCTGTGCATGACCTCACCAGCGCCATGCTCGTAACCCGACCATAATCTCGCGCCTGCGCATTTAGCTCACCGACGCGAGCGAGGGCAGCGGTTTTCTGTTCTGCCTGCGATATGGCAGAGTGAACTGCACCTGCGCAAGCAGACATAACTGCACAGGCGCGAGATTTGAAAATGCGACGAGGAGGATGACAGAGGCGTCATCCCATCAATCATGAAAGGAGGACGGCGATCAACGGCAGGAGAGGGAAAAAGGAGCAGAAAATAAGCCCGCCTACCTGGCCAAGCAAGGTAATTAGCATACCTAACGGCCAGGTTTTATAAAGTTATTTTTGGGGTCTGGAAGTGGAGTCAGGGCCAAGGTGCACCTTCATAGAATGCAGCCCAGGAGCTGCAGAAGGTCATTCTGTTAGTTTAATAGGGAAAAATCTGGTGACAGGTTCCCTTTAACTAGTTAGCAGGCATGAGGGGGGGGGAATCTCCAACTCACCTACGACTGATCAGATCACCAGACATGTCTAGGGAAAGACGCGGGCTCAGTGTGTGGGCCCACATCAAAGGCAGAGACACAACCTATGATATTCTACTACGTCTTAGGTTGTGTAGGGGTTAAACAAAGCAGAGATCCCTGAATACATAACAGAAAATAAATGCCTGGCATGTGAACGAGCCGCGTGAGCTTACATTCTAATTGCTTGAGCCTGATTCGGGATCTTCCATACAGTAAGGTTCACTGATATCCAGTCATGTTCATTGAGGAGTAATAAATTGCCGCTATCCTTGGTTTTCTGGTAAGCGAGGAGAGCTTTGGCTGCCTTCTTAACCTGAAAGTAGCAGAGGAAAAAAATGATGGTAAGTTAAAGACTATGTATACCTTCACACAGATTTTTTTGGTATTATAATTAATTTGCTTCCTAAATGCAAAATAAGGCAACTTTACAAATAGTCTCCATTAAAAATGTTCTAGGATTTTACTGTCCTGCTTTTTACTGTTTTGCATGTTCTGCAAAAATGTTAGAAATCCATCAGAGCCTTCTCCCTTCTTAGGCCTCGTGCGCACATTGAGTATTTGGTGAGGTTTTTTCATCTCAGTATTTGTAAGAAAACCAGAAGTGGAACAATCAGAGGAAAAGTATAATAGAAACACGGGCACCGCTTCTGTATTTATCACCCACTCCTGGTTTTGGCTCCAAATACGGAAGTTAAAAAAAATAATTCACCAAATATGCACTGTGTGCACAAGGCCTTAAGGCCCTGTCTCACACAGATAAATCTGCGGCAGATCTGTAGTTGCAGTGAAATTGTGGACAATCAGTGGCAGGTTTGTGGCTTTGTACAAATTGAACAATATGTCCATGATTTCACTGCAACCAGAGATCTGCCAAAGATTTATCTCTGTGTGTGACGAGGCCTTTAGTGTTAGCAAATAGCTGGAGAGAGGAAAGTATCTAAAGCCTTATGGAGGGCAGAGGAAACAGGTGATCGACAAGGAGGAAAGCACATGAAGAGGAAATAGGAGCAGGAAAGAAACTGCAGATCAGAGAATTGTGGGCAGCAGTGACCTAGATACACACAGAGCTCACATTCAGATTATATTACTCCCGCAAGACAAAAAAAGAAATCTACACCTAGGATCCTGCTGAAGACTGGCTGTCATAGGGGACGGGGGTCTGAAAATGAATGACGATTACAGACTGAAACTTACTGATTAACCTTAGATAATAAAACTGCACTAACATGGAAAAATATTTTTTTCCCACATCAAAACAGGTCATAAGTTTCAAAGACTGTTATTGGCAGAATTCTATATCAAAGCAGCAAAATTCAGAAAAACAGCCAAAAAGTGAGCTCCATTAGGACTGCTATTACCCAAGCGTGATCTGCATGGGAGGGTGCGGCTCAGGCTGTGCAATGTTGTGTCTTCAATGGAAATTGTGCAATTTGTAAAATGTAAATCCGCTCTCCTCCAGATGAAAGAAGAGCCACCTATCGGAGGCAGCAATCGAGAGCCAGCTTTGTTTGTTCCTTACGGCATATTGTCTACATTACAGACCATCTCTGCAGTGTATCAGAGGTGTCCGGTCTCCTGGGCAAGGATTGCAGCGCTTACAAGCTATGTTCTAGAGTCTGGCAGTGCTGCTCTGAAGCTGGCTGGATCCAGATGAAAGAAGCAATAGAAAGCTACCTTTCCTCTTCTTGCT
Source organism: Anomaloglossus baeobatrachus (assembly GCF_048569485.1). Lineage (NCBI taxonomy): Eukaryota > Metazoa > Chordata > Amphibia > Anura > Aromobatidae > Anomaloglossus > Anomaloglossus baeobatrachus. Next base: position 235,332,058 of record NC_134359.1, on the reverse strand, counting down.
TACTGATCGTTGTCTACATTACAGACCACCCCTGCAGTGTATCAGAGGTGGTAAGGATCGCAGCGCTTACAAGCTCTTTTCTATAGAGTCTGTCAGTGCTGCTCTGAAGCTGGCTGGATCCAGATTTGGCTTCAGTGACTCTGGGCTTCTCTGATACTGCAGAGGCAAAGGAATTGAGAGCTCAAGATTCAGACTCGCAGTGCAATCATGGTGCTGGTCTGAGCTGCTAATCAGGCAGGCAGGAGAGCAGTGCGCTCCTGATGACTGATAAGAACCCATTGAGCCATAGATACAACTACATTATGAGCAATTTCTGCATTACATTAGTGCTCAAATAAGAGAACGATTCTTTATGTAAGAGGGAAGAGCTGGCACAGAGGCATGTCAAACGTTGTCACAGTGCGAGACCCGCTCCAAAAAGGAGCACAGAAAGCTGTGGTCGATTCTTGAATTGTACGGTCCAGCCATCAATATATGAAATCGGGGATTGACATATCGCTGCATGAAGTGATCACCAGTAATTATATGTACAAGTACAGGTACAGAGCGCCATTAGTGCATGGAGGGTGTAAACAGCTGATACAATATTTTCTTCCAAATCTGTTCCCTTGTAAGGGCAGAAGGGGAATAGTTAGGCTAGTCTAAAGAAATACTTTTTAGGGCTAGCTGAAAACTGTGGTTATTATGAATTAAGCAAATTATCCTGGGTAGTGTGTTTCAGAGAATTGGTGCAGCTTACGAGAAACCAGGAGACGGGAGTGGGAGGTTTGGATGATAGAGGACATCAGGTGGGTTATTAGCAAAACGGAGGGCACTGAAAGGATGATAGAAAGAGATAAATGAGGAGATGTAGGGCGGTGCAGAACTGTGGAGAGCTTTGTGGGTGAGAGGGATAAGTTTATAGTGTACTCTATAGCGGATGGGCAACCAGTGCAATGACTGGTACAGGGTGGAGGCATCAGTGTAGTGGTTGGAGAGGAAAATGATCCTGGCTGCTGCATTCAGGATGGATTGGAGAGAGGAGGATTTAGTAAGAGGAAGACATTAGTAGAAAGTTGCATAGTCCAGACAAGAATTAATAAGACCGTAAGAGTTTTGGCAGAGTCAACAGTAAGAAAAGGTAAAAATCTAGAGATGTTTTTGAGGCGGAGATGACATGAAAGACTGAGTGAAGTAGAGATCTGTGTCAGATATAACCCCAAGACAGTGGGTGTGCTGCAGGGAAGTAGTGATAGAACCACACAAGGAAATGGCATTATTGGACTTAGGAAGGTTAGAGGAGGAAGAAAACATGAGAAGTTCAGTTTTAGGCTCTGTGCGCACTGGGAAGTGGAATTTTCTTGAGAAAATTCCGCATGCCCTCAAAGATTACCGCACCCACGGTAAAAAACCGCGGGAAACCGCACCCGAAAACCGCATGCGGTTTGCCGCGGTTTGCTGCGGTTTTACCGCGGTATTGTTCGCGGTATTGCCGCGGTTTTGCCGCGTGCGGGTTGGGATGTGCTTTATTGCTTTCAATGCAATAAAGCACATTGAAGAAAAAAAAAAAAAAAAAAAAAAAGTCATTTAATTCTGAGAGTAGATAGACAGAAGAATAGATAGAGGGATAGATAGAGAGAGGGAGGGATAGATAGATAGATAGATAGATAGAGGGATAGATAGATAGATAGATGACAGATCGCTGCATTTCCCACGGTCGGCAGTGAGTTCACATTACCGGCCGTGGGAAATGACCGGTAATTACCTCTGCTGCATTCAGCCTGTCTCTGTGACAGTCGCGGCTGGATGGAACCAGCGCTGGACGTCGGACCTGGATTATGCCGGAGCTTTGGTGCGGGAGGGGTTAATAAAATGGTGAACGAGGCTTGTTTGTTTTATTTAAAATAAAGGATTTTTCTGTGTGTTTTTTTTTCACTTTACTTACGGGTTGATCATGTCAGCTGTCACATAGACGCTGCCATGATCAAGCCTGGGGTTAATGGCGGTGGTCCCCCACCATCATTAACCCCTTGTATTACCTTGCCACCACTGCTACACAGTGGCAAGAAGAGCCGAGGACACGCCGGTATTGTCGCATATTGCATGCGACAGTGCCGGGGCAGCTGCGGCTGATATTCTCGGCTGCCGGAGGGGGAGTGAGGCGGGGGACATTATCCCTGCCCCTCTCCCTCCCCAGCCTGAGGATACCGGGCCGCCGCTGTGTGCTTACCTCGGCTGGAAGGTAAATATGCAGCGGAGCCCACGTTCTTTTTTTCCTATATTTCCGTTTTCTTTCTATGTGTGTTCTATGTGTCTGTGTCTATGTGTTCTATGTCTGTGATGTCTGTGTCTGTGATCTGTGTGTGTGTTTACTCTGCACGGCTTCCTCTTCCTGTAATGACATCACTTCCCTGCAAAACCGCAGCAAGTGATGCACATTACCGGAGGTAAACCGCAAAATACCGCAGGGAATAACGCAGGAAAACGCAGTGAACCGCACAGAATTTGCTGCCTGCGTTATTCCCTGCGGGATTTCTTGATTAACATTGAGTCAATGGAGAGAAATCCCGCAGCGATGTGCGGAAAAGAAGTGACATGCACTTGTTTTTGCTGCGGGATTCCCGCAGCAAAACACGCAGCTGTCAAATTCCGCCCAGTGCGCACAGGATTTTTTTTCTCCATAGGATTTGCTGGTGATTCACTGCAGAGATGTTATGAACATTTTCTGCAGCGAAACATGCAGCAAATCCGCGGCAAAATCCGCGAAAAATCCGGTAAGTGCGCACATAGCCTAAGACTGATTCAGTTTTAGATGGGGAGGGGGACATGATGTTAGAGACAGCGGACAGACAATCACTGGTATTTTGTAGTAATGGAGGGGTGTCAGGAGATGATGTGTATATTCTGGTGTCATCAGCATTGAGATGGTACTGGAAACCAAATCTGCTGATGGTTTGTCCAACAGGGGCCATGTATAGAAAGAAGAGGAGAGGCCTAGAACTGAACCCTGAGAACAAGGGGAAAAGGAGTTGGCAAAAGATATAGTGAAGGAGCGGTCAGAGAGTTAGAAGGAGAGCCAAGAGAGAGCATTGTCCTTGAGCCCAATAGAGCGGAGCATAGTGAGGAGGATCTGGTGATCCACAGTGTTGAATTAAGCAGAGATCCAGGAGGATCAGCAGGGAGTAGTGACCGTTAGATTTAGCTGTTAGTAGATCATTAGAGACTTTAGTAAGAGCAGTCTCCGTCGAGTGTAAGGGGTGCTTCACACACAGCGAGATCGCTGCTGAGTCACGTTTTTTGTGACGCAGCAGTGACCTCATTAGCGATCTCGCTGTGTGTGACACTGAGCAGCGATCTGGCCCCTGCTGTGAGATCGCTGCTCGTTACACACAGCCCTGGTTAGTTTTTTTTATTGTTGCTCTCCCGCTGATAAGCACACATCGCTGTGTGTGACAGCGAGAGAGCGACGAAATGAAGCGAGCAGAGAGCAGGAGCCAGCGTCTGGCAGCTGCGGTAAGCTGTAACCAGGGTAAACATCGGGTAACCAAGGTGGTTACCGATATTTACTTTCGTTACCAGCCTCCGCCGCTGTCACGCTGCCTGTGCTGCCAGCTCCTGCTCTCTGCACATGTAGCTGCAGTACACATCGGGTTAATTAACCCGATGTGTACTGTAGCTAGGAGAGCAAGGAGCCAGCGCTAAGCAGTGTGCGCAACTCCCTGCTCTCTGCACATGTATCTGCAGTACACATCGGGTTAATTAACCCGATGTGTACTGTAGCTAGGAGAGCAGGGAGCCAGCGCTAAGCAGTGTGCGCGGCTCCCTGCTCATGTAGCGATGTTATGATCGCTGCTGCGTCGCTGTTTGACAGCTAAGCAGCGATCATAACAGCGACATACAAGGTCGCTGTTACGTCACAGAAAATGGTGACGTAACAGCGACGTCGCTATCGCTATGTCTGAATCCAGCTTAAGGAGCGGAAACCGGATTGTAAAAAGTCATGACAATTACCTAAATCAAAGCAGATTAGACGGGAGTGGACCAAGCATTCAAGATGTTTAGAAATGAAGGAGAGATTAGAGACAGGTAGATTACAGCAGACACTGTACACTGGGGCAGCCGGAGAGCAGCCATAAAACCCCCTCCTTGCTCTCGGCATCCTCAGCTCCTCTTGTGACTGGCCGGCCTGGCATGATGCCATCGCTGCGGTGTGACACACATGTGACATCACGCCAAGCCGGTTAATCACAAGAGAAGCCGCTAGGTATGAAGTGGCTCGCAGAACTCCTGTCTGGCAGCCACAGATTACCAATGTGGACAACGGCCAGCGTCCTGTGACTCGTTCCGCACAAAGTCTACGGTTAAAGTGATGTCACCGCTGCAGACGATCAACAAAGCCCAAGACAGAGGTGGAGGCACAGCAATGGACCTGGTGAGGGTAAGCAAAGCCCAACTCATTTTATATCCACCACACAGCCTAAATTAGAGCTAAGTTGGCAATGTGCAGGGGGAATAAAAGGTGCAGGAGTAATTCAACGCAGGGTCGCCATCAGTGTCTCCATTGTGCAGGACTGACCAGCACTGATCATAGAGGGGGGAATCCCAATAATGTAATGTCTGCGGAGAGCTCCGGAGGTAGCGAAGGAGGAAACACAGGCGGACACTGGAAAATCCGCCCCATCCCAATAACACATACGGGCACAACACACGGAACTCACCTGCTCCGAGTCCACCCCATGCCGCACGGATTCAGCCATCTTTCACTCCACACGTGTTAGTGCATAGAGCAATGCGCATGCGCAGCGTGTACTACTCAAACTTTATTAGTTCTGTTCAAAACTTACAGCGTCGCTGACGAAGTGACGTAAGAAGAGCGACACGTGACTCACTCTACAATACCGGAAGTGACGTTGAGAGAATGCCACGTGACTGGTTCTTCTGGAAAGGAAGTGACGTAAAAAGCGTGTCACGTGATGGGCTTTTCGAGGATAGGAAGTGACGCGGCTCGGGGGAAAAAATGCCACGTGACTGACTATAATAGGGCGGGTGACGAGAAAGGAACGTGACGTGTCACGTGCTGTCCTTACAGCTGACTATGGCGGAAGTGAGAGACGTCAGGTGTCAGCTGTTACCGTGTGCTGTATGGCTATTGTGGGCGCATTAGCTCAGCAGAACGGCTCCCCTCACAGTCCTCACATGTTCTAATGCTGCTGAAGACGGCAAAAATCTTCAAGTCATTTGTATTGTGCACAGTGCACACTAACTTCTCTATAGCGGGCATTACAGGGCCCAACCTAAGCACATGGTGCGAAAAGACCTGGAGACCTGGCTTCGCGTGAAGAAGTCCCGTCCCAGCATGAAGAAGTCCCACCCTAGCATGATAAGGCCTCGCCCTAGCGTAAAAAAGTCCTGCCCTAACGTGATGAAGCCTTGCCCTAGTAGTGTTAAGAAGTCCTGCTCTAGCATGATGAGGCCTCGCCCTAGCGTGATGCGGTCCCACCCTAGCATGATGAGGCCTCGCCCTAACCTGAAGAAGTACCGCCCTAGCGTGATGAGGCCTCACCCTAGTGTAAAGAAGTCCTGCTCTAGTGTAAAGAAGTCCTGCTCTAGCGTGATGAGGCCTCACCCTAGTGTAAAGAAGTCCTGCTCTAGCGTGATGAGGCCTCGCCCTAGCATGATGAGGCCTCGCCCTAGCATGATGAGGCCTTACCCTGGCGTGATGAGGCCTCGCTCTAGTGTGAAGAAGTCCTGCCCTAGCGTGATGAGGCCTCACCCTAGTGTAAAGAAGTCCTGCTCTAGCGTGATGAGGCCTCGCCCTAGCGTGATGCGGTCCCGCCCTAGCATGATGAGGCCTCGCCCTAACCTGAAGAAGTCCCACCCTAGCGTCATGAGGTCTCGCCCTAGCGTGAAGAAGTCCCGCCATAGCATGATGAGGCCTCGCTCCAGTGTGAAGAAGTCCCGCCCTAGCATGCCGAGGCCTCACCCTAGCGTGAAAAAGTCCCGCCCTAGCATGATAAGGCCTTGCCCTAGCGCAAAGTAGTCTCGCCTTAGAGAGATGAGGCCTTGCCCTAGCGTGAAGAGGTCCCGCCGTAGCATGATGGGGCCCCGGCCATCATCGCTGTCCCCTTTGCGGCTCACAATCTACATCCCCTATCAGAATGTCTTTGGAGTGTGGGAGGAAACCCACACAAGCACAGTGAGACCATACAAACTCCTTGCAGATGTCCTTGGTGGGAGATGAACCCAGGACTGCAGTGATAACTAGGGAGGCAACGTGCCATGGAGGCATTAGCTTTTAAAAATAAAAATAAAAAAACATTTTGCTGTATGATTTAGCAAAATGGCAGCCAGCAGCTGTATCTTTCTGAAGTCAAGTGGAGCGGAGCAAATTGCAAAAAAAAAAAAAAGTATATTCTGGAGAATACAGGTTTTTGTAAAATTCTCCCAACTGTACAGTATATATATATATTTACAGTCATAGCTGGTAACAAACGCTCAGCAGCATGTCTGGGTCAGAAGAGGCAAAATGTATCAACGCTGGCAGCCTTGATCAAGCCCAAGAAAACTACCAAATCCTACACTAGCCCAGGCTTAAACTATAACCCAAACCTCAGATTAATGCTGGGGCTGGTACAATGTCTCATTGATGGGGTCACGCTCACTTGCACAGCCTATCCGGCAGGTCATTTGTGACTTTTATCTTCAGGTGACAAATATAACACTGATTCCGACACCTCAATCATCAGCTTTCCTTTTTACTCAAAAAAGATCTCCTTGAACGCAACAGTTATTCCCAGAAGCTGGCAATCGGCTGTAGCTCCCTCACAGAGTTGTTTGGACTTAAATGGGTGAATGGAGACATGCCCATGAGAGCAGGGCATGAACACTCTGTTCCCCTGGTCGTCATTCTTGGCAGGACACAGCCGCCTACAACTTGCTCGGTGCAAGTTTAAAGAAGTTGTCTGGCCACAAAATATTTTTTAAGCTAATCTATGCAGTAATGTAATCTAAAACACCCCTACATTATTTTTTTTTTGTTTCTAACTTTTGTTCCTCTTGAATTTTCCCTTTATTCTCTGCAGCCACTTTATTTACCTGCAGCTCAACCAAACAGATTGAGATTGATTGATTGAGAGATATATATAATTATATATAATTTGATTGATTGAGATTATATATATATATCTCTCAATCTCTCACACACAGCCCCCCCCCTCCCCGCGCTCTCTTCTGCCCACCCATCATCCCCCCCGCTTTATCTCTTATCCGTGCATCTTCTTCTCTCCTCTGCCTCCCCCCCGCTCAGTCTTTCACCGATGCACTCTCCTCTGCCCCCTACTGTCTCTCCCCCCTAGCTCTGTCTCTCACAGTGCGCTCTCCTCTGCCCCTCGCTCTGTCTCTCACCGGTGCACTCTTCTCTCCCCCCTGCGCTCTCCTCCGCCCCCCCAGCAGCACCCTCCGCTCTGTCTCTTCTGCCCCCCCCCAGCAACCCCCCCTACCGTTTCCTCTGCCCCCTCCCCAGCAGCCTTCGCTCAGTCTCATCCGTGCACGCTCTTCTCTCCCCTGCCCTCTCAAGCGCCCTCCCGCTCTGTGTCTCACCTGTGCACTCTTCTCTCCCCGCTGTGCTGTTTTTTCTGCCCCCCCCCCCCAGCAGCCCACTCCGCTGTCTCCTCTGCCCACCCCCCGCTGTCTCTCACCTGTGCACTCTTCTCTTCCCCTGCTCTCTCTCCTCTGCCTTCCCAAAACACTACAACCCCAGCTGTCTCTCACCCGTGTACTCTCTTCTCTCCCCGCTGTGCTGTCTTTTCTGACCCTTTCCCCCAGCAACCCCCTGCACTGTCTGCTCTGCCCCCCCGGTCTCTCACCTGTGCACTCTTCTCTCCTCCTGCGCGGTCTCCTCTGCGTCCCCAGCAGCCCCCTCACTGTCTCTCACCCGTGCACTCTTTTCTCCCCCCTGTGCTGTCTCTCACTCCATACTGTCTTTACAGCTGAGCAATGCAAAGCTCAGTGCTGCTGACCATGGTGTCAGGTGACATCACTGTGGTCTGCTCCGGGCAGTATTCAAACGCCAGGCGCATTGGAGGCTGCATTCATCACATAGTGCAGAGACAGTGCATGGGGGAGGGGGGGAGACAGTTACCTGGGCCTCATACATCATGAAGAACTGAGGACAGAGTCAGGCAAATAGTGCAGTCCTAATAGCGAGTGGTCCCCCTGTTTGTCCAGGGTGGCACATACATGGCACACATAGCAGCGCACGGGGGGGGGGGGGGCGAAGGAGAGTGTGGAATGTGGGGAGGGTGCGGGAGAGGATGATGGGGCGGGAGTGGATTGCAAATTACTTGGTAGGCAGCAGGGTGGCAACATGACGTCGGCTGTGATGCCCATCAACAAGCTCCTGCCCCTGTCTACGTGATGTCACAGGGGTCAGCAAAATTCCGGCAGTAGCGGTCACATGACCACTCTGAGCCAGGGGAGAGGGGTGGACAGCAGCGTAGGTACGTAGTTGCTCTCTACTTATCTGCCCCAATGTAGCCCAATAGTGAAATAAAAAAAAAAAGAAAAATAAGCCAGATAACCCCTTTTAAGTATTTCATGACTGAATAAAGCCCCCATCGCTTGCTTTCTTCTCTATCCATTGATACAATTAAATAGTATTGATGAGCGAGGATTAAAATGTTCAAGTGTTGAACACTCGAACGGAGTAGATAGGACATTCGGATAGGATGAACTTGAGTATGAGTATAATAGATGTCAATGGGAAACTCAAGTATTTTTATACTGGAACATACACGAGCACTTCTACGCTCGCTTAAAACTAGTAAAATGGAACAAAATAAAGTGTACAGAGAACTCCAGGGTCACAGATCTACAAGAGCCTAATATTTGGTATGTAACATGAAAGACATGAGAATATCATTATGTGGTCAAAATCAGCTTGAGTTCAGTCTAGTGGTGAGTAGTTAGAGAGTACTGTCCACTACTCGCATATTCGTTACGAGTAGCAGGCGCAATGCACACTAAGTCAATGGGAAATACTCGCTAAGTAGTAACCCAAAAGTCGTACTTTTCGTGCGAGTAGTATGGCTTTCCGGTTACTCGCTACTTAGCGGGTATTTCCCATTGACTTGCATTGTGCCCGCTACTTGTAACGAATATGCGAGTAGCGGACAGTACTCGCTAAAAGCATAGAAAGTACGAATAGTTAACTACTCGCTCAACACTAGTTCAGTCCCATTGTGAGAAGGCAAAAAGAAAGGTCACTAAATATACGAGCTGTCTCTTCCAGAACCCCAAGATGAGGGACAGTAGCTCTCAAAAACTAGAGCCCCAATTCATTTTTCTTTCTCCACTTTTTTATGCAAGTTTGGCTTTTAAGCATTTTTATGTTTGCACCAAATTTATGGCTTTTGCTCCATTTTATCATTTTTTCAGTCTTCATGATATTTTTTTTAGGTTATGATGTGGTCACGTGCCTCAAGATAGCTGTGGCCCCTTACTTTAGTTATTGGGATGATTGTGTGTGGGGGGGGGGGGTGTCACAAAGCAGTCATTTTTTCCTCACCGTTTTCTTAATCTGTGCAGTATAATCACGGTTTCCTTTCCGTACTTGTCAGCTCAGAGTTCTTTTAGCCCATACTGCGCATATTGTACACAAAAGCCAATCTGTCAAGGTAGAGATGTAGTGCAGAGGAAGGAGCCCCAGCGTTGTCCAGTGAGGAGACAGGCGGCTTGTTTCTGCCTATTCCAAACCCCCTTTAGGCACAGTAGTCATGGATATACTTTAACCATTATAAACGTCCACTCTCTTCAGTGGTCATTAAATTTTATTATTTTTTTTTTTTGGAGGATGAGGGCTTTTTTCTGTTGCATTTTTTAATGGACAAGGTGAGATCATCCATTTGGTCATATCATATACTGGAAAGAGATACAGTGGATCCTTTGTTTACGAGAACAATCCATTCTGGGACTGTGCTTGTAAACCAAGTTACTCGTCTAGCAAAGCAAGATTTCCCATAGGAAATAATGCAAGCTCAGACAATTCGTTCCTCAACTTGTGCAATGTCCCAGCCTGGTCCCCTATTGTGCCAACACACACACACACACACACACACACACACACACACACACACACACACACACACACACACCTTACCTTTCGTTCCCTCGCCGGCCTCCCGGTTCTTGTAGTTTACCGGTACAGCATGTGTATCGAGTCACCATCGCGACCAATGCCCCGGAACTTCCGCTGCAAGAGCGCTGACGTCAAAGCAGGAACCGCTTGCCTTTGATTGGTCAGCGTGCTGCCTTTGAGTAGTGGCAGACAGCAGAAGTTCCTCCCTCACAATGGTTACCCGATACACATCTTGTACTGGCGAACTACAAGAACCAGGAGGCCGGCAATGGAACGGAAGGCAAGGTGAGCATAATATGTGTGTGTGCGCGTGTGTTTGTGCGGACCGCAAGAGCGGATCAGAGCGCAGTTAAAGTACGGAACTGGAAGTGTGTGCGGTATTTGCTCGTAAACTAAGTTACAAATTTACAGCAAGCTTTGCTCATATAACGATATAAATCGCACACCAATTTACTCGTAAACCGAGGTTCCAGTGTAATTCCAAGTGGGGCGAAATTGTAAAGGAAAAACAATTCTGCCATAGTTTTTTGCATTATATTCTTACATTATTGAATGTGTGTAAAGAACTACCTGGCAATAAGCTTCTCCAGGTTAGTATTGTTGTGCCATAGTGAAGACGTTTTTATTTTGTAAAAAAAGAAGGGAATTTTGTTTACTTACCGTAAATTCCTTTTCTTCTAGCTCCAATTGGGAGACCCAGACAATTGGGTGTATAGCTTCTGCCTCCGGAGGCCACACAAAGTATTACACTTAAAAGTGTAAAGCCCCTCCCCTTCTGCCTATACACCCCCCCGTGCATCACGGGCTCCTCAGTTTTGGTGCAAAAGCAAGAAGGAGGAAAACTTATAAATTGGTTTAAAATAAATTCAATCCGAAGAAATTTCGGAGAACTGAAACCATTCAACATGAACAACATGTGTACACAAAGAACAACAGCCCGAAGGGAACAGGGGCAGGTGCTGGGTCTCCCAATTGGAGCTAGAAGAAAAGGAATTTACGGTAAGTAAACAAAATTCCCTTCTTTGTCGCTCCATTGGGAGACCCAGACAATTGGGACGTCCAAAAGCAGTCCCTGGGTGGGTAAATAAAACCTCGTAATAGAGACGTAAAACGGCCCCTTCCTACAGGTGGGCAACCGCCGCCTGAAGGACTCACCTACCTAGGCTGGCATCTGCCGAAGCATAGGTATGCACCTGATAGTGTTTCGTGAAAGTGTGCAGGCTCGACCAGGTAGCTGCCTGACACACCTGCTGAGCCGTAGCCTGGTGCCGCAAGGCCCAGGACGCACCCACGGCTCTGGTAGAATGGGCCTTCAGCCCTGAGGGAACCGGAAGCCCAGAAGATCGGTAAGCCTCGAGAATTGGTTCCTTGATCCACCGAGCCAGGGTTGATTTGGAAGCCTGTGACCCTTTACGCTGGCCAGCGACAAGGACAAAGAGTGCATCCGAGCGGCGCAGGGGCGCCGTACGAGAAATGTAGATTCTGAGTGCTCTCACCAGATCTAACAAGTGCAAATCCCTTTCACATTGGTGAACTGGATGAGGACAAAAAGAGGGTAAGGAGATATCCTGATTGAGATGAAAGGGGGATACCACCTTAGGGAGAAATTACGGAACCGGACGCAGAACCACCTTGTCCTGGTGAAACACCAGGAAAGGGGCTTTGCATGACAGCGCTGCTAGCTCAGACACTCTCCGAAGTGATGTGACTGCTACTAGGAAGACCACTTTCTGCGAAAGGCGTGAGAGAGAAATATCCTTCATTGGCTCGAAAGGTGGTTTCTGAAGAGCCATCAGCACCCTGTTCAGATCCCAGGGTTCTAACGGCCGCTTGTAAGGAGGGACTATGTGACAAACCCCCTGCAGGAACGTGCGTACCTGTGGAAGTCTGGCTAGGCGCTTCTGAAAGAACACAGAGCGCTGAGACTTGTCCCTTAAGGGAGCCGAGCGACAAACCTTTTTCCAATCCGGATTGAAGGAAGGAAAGAAAAGTGGGCAAGGCAAATGGCCAGGGAGAAAACCCCTGATCAGAGCACCAAGATAAGAATATCCTCCACGTCCTGTGGTAGATCTTGGCGGACGTTGGTTTCCTAGCCTGTCTCATAGTGGTAATGACCTCTTGAGATAACCCTGAAGACGCTAGGATCCAGGACTCAATGGCCACACAGTCAGGTTGAGGGCCGCAGAATTCAGATGGAAAAACGGCCCTTGAGACAGCAAGTCTGGTCGGTCTGGTAGTGCCCATGGCTGGCCCACCGTGAGATGCCACAGATCCGGGTACCACGACCTCCTCGGCCAGTCTGGAGCGACGAGGATGGCGCGGCGGCAGTCGGACCTGATCTTGCGTAACACTCTGGGCAACAGTGCCAGAGGAGGAAACACATAAGGGAGTTGAAACTGCGACCAATCCTGAACTAAGGCGTCTGCCGCCAGAGCTCTGTGATCTTGAGACCGTGCCATGAATGTCGGGACCTTGTTGTTGTGCCGGGACGCCATTAGGTCGACGTCCGGCATCCCCCAGCGGCAACAGATCTCCTGAAACACGTCCGGGTGAAGGGACCATTCCCCTGCGTCCATGCCCTGGCGACTGAGAAAGTCTGCTTCCCAGTTTTCTACGCCCGGGATGTGAACTGCGGATATGGTGGAGGCTGTGGCTTCCACCCATAGCAGAATCCGCCGGACTTCCTGGAAGGCTTGCCGACTGCGTGTTCCGCCTTGGTGGTTGATGTATGCCACCGCTGTGGAGTTGTCCGACTGAATTCGGATCTGCTTGCCTTCCAGCCACGGCTGGAACGCCTTTAGGGCAAGATACACTGCCCTTATCTTCAGAACATTTATCTGAAGGGAGGACTCTGGCTGAGTCCAAGTACCCCGAGCCCTGTGGTGGAGAAAGATCGCTCTCCACCCTGACAGACTCGCGTCCGTCGTGACCACCGCCCAGGATGGGGGTAGGAAGGATTTCCCCTTCGACAATGAAGTGGGAAGAAGCCACCACCGAAGGGAAGTTTTGGCTGCCTGAGAAAGGGAGACGTTCCTGTCGAGGGACGTCGACTTCCTGTCCCATTTGCGGAGAATGTCCCATTGAAGTGGACGCAGATGAAACTGCGCAAAAGGAACTGCTTCCATTGCTGCTACCATCTTCCCTAGGAAGTGCATGAGGCGCCTCAAGGGGTGTGACTGACCTTGAAGGAGAGATTGCACCCCTGTCTGTAGTGAACGCTGTTTGTCCAGCGGAAGCTTCACTATCGCTGAGAGAGTATGAAACTCCATGCCAAGATATGTCAGTGATTGGGTCGGTGTCAGATTTGACTTTGGAAAATTGATGATCCACCCGAAACTCTGGAGAGTCTCCAGAGCAATGTTCAGGCTGTGTTGGCATGCCACTTGAGAGGGTGCCTTGACAAGCAGATCGTCTAAGTAAGGGATCACCGAGTGTCCCTGAGAGTGCAGAACTGCTACTACTGTTGCCATGACCTTGGTGAAGACCCGTGGGGCTGTTGCCAGGCCGAAAGGCAGTGCCACGAACTGAAGGTGTTCGTCCCCTATGGCGAAACGCAGGAAGCGCTGATGCTCTGGTGCAATTGGTACGTGGAGATAAGCATCTTTGATGTCGATTGATGCTAGGAAATCTCCTTGGGACATTGAGGCGATGACGGAGCGGAGCGATTCCATCCGGAACCGCCTGGTTTTTACGTGTTTGTTGAGCAGTTTTAGGTCCAGAACAGGACGGAAGGATCCGTCCTTTTTCGGCACCACGAACAAGTTGGAGTAAAAACCGTGACCCTGTTGCTGAAAAGGAACAGGGATCACCAGGCCTTCTGCCTTCAGAGTGCACACCGCCTGAAGAAGAGCATCGGCTCGCTCGGGGGGCGGAGATGTTCTGAAGAATCGAGTCGGAGGACGAGAGCTGAACTCTATCCTGTAACCGTGAGACAGAATGTCTCTCACCCAACGGTCTTTTACCTGTGGCAGCCAGGCATCGCAAAAGCGGGAGAGCCTGCCACCGACCGAGGATGCGGTGTGAGGAGGCCGAAAGTCATGAGGAGGCCGCTTTGGGAGCGGTTCCTCCGGCGGTCTTTTTAGGACGTGACTTAGACCGCCATGAATCGGAGTTCCTCTGATCCTTCTGAGGCCTTTTGGACGAGGCGAATTGGGACCTGCCCGCAGACCGAAACCTCGATTGTACCTTCCGTTATTGAGGTCTGTTTGGTTTGGACTGGGGTAAGGATGAGTCCTTTCCCTTGGATTGTTTAATGATTTCATCCAATCGCTCACCAAACAGGCGGTCGCCAGAAAATGGCAAACCGGTTAAGAACTTTTTGGAAGCAGAGTCTGCCTTCCATTCACGTAGCCACATAGCCCTGCGTACTGCCACCGAATTGGCGGATGCTACCGCCGTACGGCTCGCAGAGTCCAGGACAGCATTAATGGCGTAGGACGCAAACGCCGACGCCTGAGAGGTTAAGGACACCACTTGCGGAGCAGACGTACGTGTGACTGCATTAATCTGCGCGTGACAAGCTGAGATAGCTTGGAGTGCCCATACGGCTGCGAATGCTGGAGCAAAAGACGCGCCGATAGCTTCATAGATGGATTTCAACCAGAGCTCCATCTGTCTGTCAGTGGCATCTTTGAGTGAAGCCCCATCTTCCACTGCAACTATGGATCTAGCCGCCAGTCTGGAGACTGGAGGATCCACCTTGGGACACTGAGCCCAGCCCTTGACCACGTCAGGGGGGAAGGGATAACGTGTATCCTTAAGGCGCTTGGAAAAACGCTTATCTGGACAAGCTCGGTGTTTCTGGACTGCCTCTCTGAAGTCAGAGTGATCCAGAAACGTACTCATTGTACGCTTGGGAAACCTGAAACGGAATTTCTCCTGCTGAGAAGCTGACTCCTCAATTGGAGGAGCTGGGGGAGAAATATCCAACATTTGATTGATGGTCGCTATAAGGTCATTCACTATGGCGTCACCATCAGGTGTATCTAGGTTGAGAGCGGCCTCAGGATCAGAATCCTGATCTGCTACCTCAGCTTCATCGTCCAGAGAGTCCTCCTGCTGAGACCCTGAACAGTGTGATGAAGTCGAGGGAATTTCCCAGCGAGCCCGCTTAGGCGGCCTGTGACTGCGGTCCGTGTCAGAGACCTCATCCTGGGACCTATGAGTCACCCCAGGAGCACTTTGTTGCTCCAAATGAGGGGGGCCTGGGGTCAATGATTCAACAGTGCCCGTGGCCTGAGTTACCGGTCTGGACTGCAAGGCTTCTAGTATCTTAGCAGACCATTTATCCATATTCTCAGAAAGTTTGTCAGCAAATACTGCAAACTCCGTCCCTGTCACCTGGACAGTGGTAGCAGGTGGATCCACCTGGGCCACCCGTAGCAGAGGCTCCGGCTGAGTAAGTGCCACAGGGGCCGAGCATTGCACACAATGAGGGTCGGTGGAACCTGCCGGTAGTATAGCCGCACATGAGGTACAGGTTGCAAAGTAAGCCTGTGCTTTGGCACCCTTGCTTTTTGCGGACGACATGCTGTTGTCTCCTCTGAGTACAATCCAGGAGGGTATATAGTCAAAAATCAACAGTGTGATCACCAGATTCCCTGCCTGGGTCTCCCAGAGCCGAGTTGTCTCTCCTCCCCAGCTTCAGATGTGCTGACAGGAATGGCTGCCGGCGTTCTGTGAGGAGGAGGGGGCCGTGGGCGTGCCCTAGAAAGTGCGGGAATCTGGTGCCCCACTGTGCTGAGTGAGGGGGGAGGAGGATACAAAGTATGCTCCAGCCCTCAGCGCTGACGTCCTGTGCAGCGTCCCGCCCTTCCCCTGACTGGCAGGCCTGGGGGCGGGAATATGCGATACTAGGCCGCAAAAGCCGGGGACTAAAGTTATAAGCGCGGCCGGCAAATAAGCGCGGTAGTCCCCGGCGCACTAACACACCCAGCAGCGCTGCAGTGTGTAATGGCACAAGCGCTCCTTGCGCGGTCCCCAAGGGGACACAGAGTACCTCACAGTGGCAGGGCTTTGTCCCTGACGATACCCGGCTCCTGTCCAGCAGATTCCCCAGGGGCTGCGGAGGGAGCACGGTCCCAGTGCCTGGAGACCGATTAGGATCCCACTTCACCCAGAGCCCTTAAGGGATGGGGAAGGAAAACAGCATGTGGCTCCTGCCTATGTACCCGCAATGGGTACCTCAACCTTAAACACCGCCGACCAGAGTGGGGTGAGAAGGGAGCATGCTGGGGGCCCTGTTATGGGCCCTCTTTTCTTCCATCCGACATAGTCAGCAGCTGCTGCTGACTAAGATGTGGAGCTATGCGTGGATGTCAGCCTCCTTCGCACAAAGCATAAAAACTGAGGAGCCCATGATGCACGGGGGGTGTATAGGCAGAAGGGGAGGGGCTTTACACTTTTAGTGTAATACTTTGTGTGGCCTCCGGAGGCAGAAGCTATACACCCAATTGTCTGGGTCTCCCAATGGAGCGACAAAGAAAAAATAAAATAAAAAGTTTGCAAATTGTATTTAATGATACCCGCAACTTATTTTTCCACCCATGGAGCAGAGTCACGGCTTGTTGTTATGCGCGCTGATCTGTACTTTGCCGCTGGTTTTCTGTGGAAACGCAAATCTACAGATCCAAAAAAGAAAAAGAAGTCTATCCAAAATAGATAAATTACATCAGATCCTAAAGAGAAGCCTCAGTCAATTACGTACTGGGGGTGACCACTTTATTTCCCTTTCTATCCTGCGAGGATCATATGGAAGCTCGATGGGGATGGACTTCTGGACATGTCCCTATCTGTGCATGTGTCCCATTACGATCAGCCTTAAGTAAAAAGCGACTCCACATCTTTGCTGACATAATAAAATTTATTTCCATTTTCATGCATTACGGCAGCTACAAGAGTAATCATTTGAAACTGAAGGACAATAGCTTTCTCTGGTCTTACAATGTAGCCTCATTTGTGAAATGAATGAAAAAAAAAATTCCACAGATACAAAGAAACAAATGGGGATGAAACAATTTTTACTTATTTTCTTTTTTTTTATGTTTCCAAATCAGCAGCCGCGGTCTTGACTGCAGAGGATTCTGGGAGTTCGGAATTGTTAAAATTTCGATACATTTTCACCGTTAAGTCAAAACATAAATCGGAACTCAAAAAAAACTAATTCTGAAGAAGGAAAACAAAATGCCAAATGAAGCAAAAAAAAGTATATATTACCATATTCTTGATTTTTTTTTTTTTGTTTTTGGCCCCTCGTAAGACTCTCGGAGCTGGAGATAGCTACACTATTGCTCTTCATATCCTGAGGATCGTTGGAATAAAAGAAAATATTTCTAATGTATCACTTCGTCATTTACCAGAGAAGTCTCTAACTTTCAGTTCTAGGCAGGCTGAACTCTTGATATGCAAAGTTTACAGGACTCTACTTATCTTCCAACCCCCCCCGCCCACCCCCTCAAAAAAAAGGTACAATATGTGCAAACTTGTATGAGCTCAGCAGTGATCGTCCTCAGCTCATCTTAGACACTTTAAGCAGCAAGGAGAAGCATTCAAGCCTTTACACAGACTGAACTAGGACCGAGAAATTAACCCTTCCCAGACAGGTCTTTTCGGTGTAGAAGGAGGGGGGAGGGGGGAGATGGTGCTACCAAGGTCTTCATCATAAACTGGAAATCTAAATAAACCATTCACTGCCTTAAAATTTTGGAATTACTACCGATTGACGGCCCAAAGAAATTTTTCCCCCCACTCTTCTCTTATAGATATAGAACACAATTTGGGTGGATCACCTGCCCACTTTATCTCGATCAAATTTGCCTCTTTCACATAAGGGCAGGTTTGTTTTTACTTTAAAATTGAGGGGGTAATTACAAGCTGTGGATGTCTTATATAAAATAGACCTCTGACGTCGGGTAAGGAGAAAACAAAATATATTGGTTAAAGCCAACAGGCTAATAAAATACTTGGAATATTTAGAATAAAAAAAAATTAATGCAGAAGTGTTACATTCAGATAAAAAAAAAAAAAAATGAAAACAATCAAAAGTAATACCCAAAAGGAAAAAGAAAAAAAAAGTTTTAAACTGATATTTTATTAACACGGTAGTTTTCTCTGTAACATGTGCGGTCTGCTTTAGAATTACGTGTTTATGTACTGGACATGAAAGGGTAGTATTGCATGTTTAATAATGATAAAACAAAAAAAAAAATAAAAAATAAATCTTAGGTTTTCATTACCATAGGCAATTTTTGTCCACATCACTTATGAAGCTATTGCCAAATCTTTCCAAAAGGTTGCAGAATTTGAACGGGAATAAAATAAAAATGTCAAAAGGGAGGGAATTCAACAATGGCATAGCAGAGCTCTCAATATGAGAAAGCTGTCTATGTGGACTTGTCGTTTTCTGCTTTAATTTTGATTAAAAGGGAACAGAGTTTGTCAATGGGCTGAAAATAAGAAGGCGATGTGAAGTAGGCTTCCGTAGAGTCAATATCCTCACAGTATTGTGCAGGGTCAAGAGGAAAGCTTTAATCCTTTTCTGGAACCAGTTTCAAGACCTTTCCAATTGCAATGGTCTTACCTAGAAATCATAGCAAGCGAGAGAGAACAAAGTTACTAACAAAATCAGTGCACATCTCCGTATTCCACCTAAGCTTATGTGCGCACGACATCCAGATAGGAACATCAAGGGAGGCCGGTTTTTCTCGCCGCGCTTGTCACCACTCCAGAGACTGAAATTAAAACATCCAAGTCTTTACTGAGAACGATAAGTTTGACTTGTACTTAGCATTCTCAATAAAGACTTGGATGTTTTCATTTCAATCTCTGTAGTGGTGACAAGTGCGGCGAGAAAAAAAATGGTCTCCCTTGATCTTTTCTGCCTGAGTCTCCGGTGCTGCAGCTATCTCCACCATTACATGTTCATCTGGGTGTTGTTACAAACTAGAGAAGAACCCTGGCACACAGTTCAGGAAAAAAACTGAAAGTCATTGGGTTTGTGGTATGCTCGCGATTTATTCAAGGCTGTCAAAGTGATAATTCACATGAACTGTGTGCCAGGGTTCTTCTCTAGTTTGTGTTGATTTTTTTTCTCCTGAGCACCAGACTAATAGCGGTTGAGCCTAGCATAATTCCTCTATTGCATCTGGGTGTTATGACCTCACAACCCCTACAGGTGAGTACATTCCTTCTCCTCCTATTTACCGGGTAAGACCCTATTGCGCCTCTCCGTCCACAGGTTCTTTATTTGCACGACATCCAGGACAGAGACTGCTCCAAAATCCGCCTGAGACACTTTAAAAGAATGAGCGAGTGCATATCTACTATGTAGACAACACCCCATTCCCACACCGATCCTGGGACCTTGCACTGCTTTAAATCTGGACCTCTAGCAGGTGGTAATATAACCTGGTGTTTCATCTTGGACGCCTTTGAATAGCTGGTGTTTTACCTTACTTATATCGGTGTCTGTTGTACGCTGATTTCCTTTATATAAGGTGTCTTTCATTTGTCCTGCTTTCATGCGCCCTCGCTTCTTCAGATTTGTTGTGACCACGGGAGCGCGCACGGTCACAACAGGAGTGGAGCACAGCTGATCTTACCCTGATTAGCTGCAGCAGACATTACTACGATATCGTCTGCTGCAGCTAATCGGTAAGATCAGCTGTTTTCCAGTCCTGTTGTGACCGCGCGCTCTCCCGCGTTTACAACAGATCTGAAGAAGCGAGGGCGCATGCGCCGCCCTCTCATGCACCATAATACTGTCGGCTTCAGAATCAAAAACACGGTGCCGGAGATGAGCGCTATGCGCAGGCTCTAAATCCGATGCTGTGTAACTGAAGATTAGAAATTTACATACGGCCAGAGGGAGGGAGGGAGGAACAGGCGGCGGGGGAGGGTGGGGATACAAGTGCATAACCCGCCCGGATATTAGCAGCAAAGGTGCACACGTCAATCAAAAAGCGCATGAATTTTCAAACTTTATAAAGTTGGATTTCACAGCCTAAACATCCGAGCTGCACCCTGATGGTATGTACACAATGTGCCTGATAGTGCCAGTACTGCACCTTATAGAGGAAAATGCTGATGTTTGGTTCCCTTTAAAGAGGTTGGCCACTACTTTTACATTGATGGTCTATCCTTAGGATAGGTCATCAATATCTGATCAGGAGGAGTGCAGAGTATCGGACCCCAGCCGATCAGCTGTTCTCAGTCCCATCAGTAGGCAGCTGGAAATGCTCAGCTCCAGCGTTGCTCTGTCTTCTGCCCGAGGCCAGGTACTTCGCATAATAGGAGGCAGATGTGCAGTATCCAGGACTATCACAAGATGGAGCAGCGCCAGCATCTCCGACTGCTTGCTGCTGCCGGGACTGAGAACAGCTGATCGGCGGGGTTATCACACCCCGGTCGATCAGACATTGATGGTCTATCCTTAGGAGAGGTCATCAATGTAAAAGTAGAGGACAACCCCTTTAATATCAAACTTCAAAAAAGAAAAAAAAAAAAAAGTAAAATTACCACAACAAGTTAATGTTTGAAATCCATACACCAAGCCGCTGGGCCTGCCTCAAATAAGCAGTGAGCAGAGTTCATCTACTTGACCAGATAGACATAGTCAGAACCCAACAAATCACATTAGGAGTGTGCACTACATGACAGCTGCTTAGAAACTATATTAAACCACAAAAAAAAAAAAAAAAAAAAAAACACATCCAGGTATCAAACAAACAAATTGTATTCTCTTCTATGTCCCCATCTGAAAATAGAGCCAAACAGAAAATCTCACCTTCATCTCGCAAGGTAAATCGGCCCATTTGAGGGAAATCTTTGAATGTTTCAAGGCAGATAGTTCCCGCTGTCCTTAAGCGGGCAATGCATACTTGATCTTGTTTAACAAAGCGGGGTCGTGTCTTGCTTTTTTCCCCTGATTTTTTGTCTACCAAGCAGATTAAGGCCTTTGGGGCGAAAGAAAAAAAAAAATACACGCTTGTTAATTCATGTACAAGTGGCCAGGCAGGGTACAGTGTTTAAGTGCAGAGTAAAGAATTACTTACGATAATTTCAACTTCTTCAATACATGTATGAATATGCAGCACTGCATTGTAACCAGGACAGATGATTGATTTGTGCTCGATAATCACAATCTGAAAGGCAAAAAGGATAAAAAAAGATGCAGGTTTATATAGACGCATTACAAAGAGTAACGTGCACTGAGCAGAGGGAGGCTGCTGTACCTGGGCATCAAAGGTGCGACCAGAATGACAAAGGTTGTTTGGGTCACAGAGAATAAATCCTGGTAGAATTTCCTCCTCTTCTATTCCTTTCAGTCTGAGCTTCAGATTTTCCCCGGGTGCCACCAGCTCAGTCTCGACTTCATCGGAGAGCAAGCTTAGAACTTCAACATTGTGCTTCTGGAGTGTGCAAAGGAGCAACAAAATCGAGTTAAACACCATCGCCACACAACACAGTCAGAAATTTCATGCCGCTCCACATATTACAACGAGAGGAGGGAGGAGAAACTACTACTACACTTCAGGCAGAGGCCGGGGGCGAGCAACTCTTCTCATTCTGTCCTAAGGGAGTTATATCAACAGCCAAGCAATTGTGAAAAGGAGCGCTGGTCAATTTATAGTCTTTCTATACAAGCACAGAACACATCCAGACATTAAATTACCTTGTTTGGCATCATGACAAGCTGTTGTCCTTTGCATATTGAGCCAGATTCTAGTTTCCCTAGAACCACTGTCCCCATGTCCTAATAAAAAAAATAAAATAGAATAAGCAGCCCCCTCTTCGATCACACACTTTAAATACCGCAACCTTTGAGTTATCAGCTCCGAATACTGCAGTTGGGATGAAGACGCTGGCTGTATAACACAGCCGGCATCCAGTTTGTGTAGATCAATTAATAAACAGGGGAAAAATAATGGAGGTATAGTTCAGACATTTAGGTCATATCCATATAGAACCCCATATTGCAAGTGAGCAAAGACACAAATTGAAAACCTATTTAATACACCAAACCCAAATTTCAGCACATGTCCAAAAGTCATGAATATGTATAGGACCCTGGTAAGTGACCTGGGCATGTTTGGCTATACATGCAGTGTCCATCATTTTGCAACAGGTCGCAATAGCAGCTGCTGTATGCGGCCATCAGTCACGCTCACCAATGACAGCTTAAGTTAGAGCGGTAACACATAAGTGGGCTTTACACACTGCGACATTGCTAGCATTTGCTGTCGATGTCGAGCGTGATAGCACCTGCCCACGGCGTACGGCCGATATGTGGTGATCGCTGCTGTAGCGAACATTATTGCTATGGCAGCGTCACACGCACATACCTGCTCTGCGACGTCGCTCTGGTCGGCGAACCGCCTCCTTTCTAAGGGGCCGGTTCGTGTGGCGTCACAGTGGCAGGCGTCCAATAGAAGTAGAGGGGCGGAGATGAGTGGGACGTAACATCCCGCCCACCTTCTTCCTTCCTCATTGCCGGTGGATGCAGGTAAGGAGATGTTTGTCCCTCCTGCGGTGTCACACATAGCGATGTGTGATGCCGCAGGAACGACGAACAACTTCGCTAATAAGCAGAAAACGTTTTTTTATTTCAGGACGACCTCTCCGCGGCAAATGATTTTTGGCCGCTTTTGCGATCGTTTAAGGTCGCTCATAAGTGTCACACGCTGCGATATCGTTAATGACACTGGATGTGCGTCACTAACGACGTGACCCCGACGATAATTCATTAACGAGATCGTAGCGTGTAAAGCCCAATTAAGACTTTACTTTCCAAACCACGCAATTCCCTGCCCTTGCAGGTGGGCATGGTTGTGCTACCACATTGTGTGAACGCAGCCTTATGTAATAATGATGGATGGGCTTTATTCAAACTACCTCATTGAGCAATAGTCTGTTCCTGGATTAAAGTAATTATTACAAAATCAGTAAAAAAAAAATCTCCAGCTCTATTTGATCCTCTAGAAATCAAGAAACGGAAATCAAGAAATAGCCATTATAGAGAAAAATAATTAGGCTCACCTTGTATTTATCCACAATCGGAAGTCGGACAGGTCCATCATATGATCTGTTGAAGATTGGCAAGTGATCAAGATATGGAATAAATGGTAACCCACTGAAAAAAAAATATATATATTGTATTACCATTTGCATCATTAAGATAAATGGATGCATAAGGGGCATGTATTAATGGCATCATCTGATATAACGTAGTAACACCCCGACTAACTGCTCAGCACAGAACACCTTTGTAGTGTAAACGCAGCCTAACATTACACTTTGCTGCACTTCTCTCATACAGATTGTGACTTTGTATATTCAGATTTCTGCTAGTAAGTGAATGAACAATGTATCTGATCCTCTTCCATTCCTTGACCTGGTACAGTGTTCCTGCATGGCATACGCATTTAGTAAAGCTAGTTTCACACTTGCGTTGGACGGCTTCCGTAGCATTGCGTTGTTTGACGGATGCAACGGATGCGTTGCATATAGTGGCACAACGGATGCTACGGATCGTACAAAACAACGGAAAGCTTTTTTTTTCTTCTTCTTCTTTACAGTTTTACCGGCAGCAGACTATTGTGACCGATCAGCTGATCGCTCTCAATAGCCGGCAGCCGGTCGCTCAGCTGAGCATTGTTGCATGCCGGCGGGCGGGCGCTCAGCTGAGTGCTGTCACTTGCCAGCGGGCGGGCATGCCGGCGGGCACTCAGCTGAGCGCTGTCACTTGCCAGCGGGCGGGCATGCCGGCGGGCGGGCACTCAGCTGAGCGGTCACTTGCCAGCGGGCGCTCAGCTGAACGTTCTGCCACCGTGAAACAAAATAAAGTTTGTGATAAAAAAAAATAAAAAAAGCATGCGCAGTGAAATCCTGAGGATTCCGCTGCTCAAAACAACGTTATAAGCGGCGTTCCTCCCGCTGGGCGGAAGCAATGGAGCGTCGCCACGCGGAAGCAACGCAGGTCCTTTTGGCACAATCTGTCAACCATACAAGTCTATGGGAAACAGCGGAATCAGTTAACAGATTCTGCTGTTTTCCAAAAGGGCGAATTGTAATGGAAGGAAAACAACGCAAGTGTGAAAGTCCCCCTAAGATGTAAATCATCATAAACTGTGTAGTCACAGTTTAAGTGAAGAATGCTGGATGATGCAAGCTCATACAGATAGAATAGTCAGTCTGGATGAAAAAAATTATAAACGGTTATTCTCAACATGTGTGATCAGCAGCACACCGCTCTCCAGCCTCTTCACTTCCTTGTTGCTGGGGGGCCGGACAATCTCCTTGACGGACAGTTCTGGTTTAATATTTTAATCCTTCTGCTAAAGAACTACACTCAGGTCTATGAGTGCTTGTTTTGAAGACTATACTGTATGGAAATTACAGTGCCTACACACTATAAGGCCGGGGCCACACGGGGACTACTGCGATCCTTGCATGACACTTAGCTCACGTTGGCAGCAAAGCAGGAGCAGAGTGTCATGCGAGTGTCACTGCGACTGAGGTCCGACTGTGCGATCGGAGGGAGGGATTTATCTCCCTCTCTTCTCTGTTGCCGGCTATTGTCATTCTTGCCCTGTACTGCGGTGTTTCTTTCACCCCATAGACTTGAATGGGTGCGAGAGAAAAAGTATCACATTACAATTGCAGCATGCTGCGACTTTTCTCGGTCCGATTAGTGCTGAGAAAATAATTGCTCATGGGTGCTGGCACACAGGCTAATATTGGTCCGAGTGGACTGCGATGTTTCATCACATTCCACTCGCTCCGATTTTCATGCAGTGTGTCTTAGGCCTAACATTACCAATTTCATAACAGAATAACCTCCCCCACCCCCCGACTGCTAGCCTCATGCGAAAGCCAGCAGTGAGCAAAGAGCCCCTACAGATTGGAATACTGAGCCATAAAGCACTCTGTGTGCCAACTTCAAAGCACTTCCATTAGGCACACTTAAGTTAAAGAAGGGAATTTTGTTTACTTACCGTAAATTCCTTTTCTTCTAGCTCCAATTGGGAGACCCAGACAATTGGGTGTATAGCTATTGCCTCTGGAGGCCACACAAAGTATTACACTTAAAAGTGTAAGGCCCCTCCCCTTCTGGCTATACACCCCCAGTGGGATCACTGGCTCACCAGTTTTAGTGCCAAAGCAAGAAGGAGGAAAGCCAATAACTGGTTTAAAGACCAATTCAATCCGAGGAAACATCGGAGAACTGAACCATACCACATGAACAACATGTGTACCCGAAAAAACAGAAAAACCCCGAGAAAACAGGGCGGGTGCTGGGTCTCCCAATTGGAGCTAGAAGAAAAGGAATTTACGGTAAGTAAACAAAATTCCCTTCTTCTTTGTCGCTCCATTGGGAGACCCAGACAATTGGGATGTCCAAAAGCAATCCCTGGGTGGGTAAAAGAATACCTCATGATAGGGCCGTCAAACGGCCCTCTCCTACAGGTGGCCAACCGCCGCCTGAATGACTTATCTACCTAGGCTGGCGTCTGCCGAAGCGTAGGTATGCATCTGATAATGCTTGGTAAAAGTAAGTAGACTCGACCAGGTGGGTGCCTGACACACCTGCTGAGCCGCAGCCTGGTGCCGTAATGCCCAGGATGCACCCACGGCTCTGGTAGAATGGGCCTTCGGCCTTGAGAGAACCAGAAGCCCAGTAGAACTGTAGGTTTCAAGAATTGGTTCCTCGATCCCCCGAGCAAGGGTGGATCTGGAAGCTTGCGACTGTTTACGCCGACCAGCGACAAGGACAAAGAGTGCATCCGGGTGGCGCAGGAGCGCCATGCGGGAAGTAGAACCTGAGTGCTCTCACCAGAACCAACAGATGCAAATCTTTCTGAAATTGATGGACTGGACGAGGACACAAAGAAGGTGAGGTGATATCCTGATTGATATGAAAATGGGATACCACCTTAGGGAGAAATTCCGGAACCGGACGCAGAACTACCCTGTCCTGGTGAAGGACCAGGAAGAGAGTTTGTATAAGAGCGTTGCTAGCTCGGAAACTCTCCTAAGAGACGAGAACGTTAGTAGAAGGCCACTTCCCGTGAAAAACGGGAAGGGAGACATCCTTCAAAGGCTCGAAAGGCGGCATCTGGAGAGCAATTAGAACCTTGTTCAGATCTCAGGGCTCAAACAGCCGCTTGTACGGAGTGCTGAGAAGACAAACTCCCCGTAGGAACGTGCGTACCTGAGGAAGTCGTCGTTTCTGAAAAAAATACAGATAGCGCTGAGACTTGTCCCTAAAGGGAACTGAGCGACAACCCATTTTCCTACCTAGATTGCAGGAAGGAAGGAAACATAGACGATGCAACCGGCCAGGGAGAAACACCCTGCGCCGAGCACCGAGATAAGAACATCTTCCACGTCCTGTGGTCAATCTTGGCGGACGTTGGTATGCTAGCCTGTCTCATGGTGGCAACCACGTCCAGAGGTAATCCTAACGACACTAGGTTCCAGGACTCAATGCCACACCATCCGGTTGAGAGCCGTAGAATTCAAATGGAAGAATGGCCCTTGAGACAGCCAGTCTGATTGGTCTGGTAGTGCCCCCGGTTAGCCTACCGTGAGGCACCACAGAACCGAGTACCACAACATCCTCGGCCAACTTGTAGCGACGAGGATGGCGCGGCCGCAGTCGGTCTTGATCTAGCGCAGTACTCTGGGCAACAATGCCAGAGATGGCACCTAAGGGAGCTGGAACTGCGACCAATGCTGAACTAAGGCGTTTGCCGCCAGAGCTCGATGATTGTGAAACCGTGCCATGAAGCTGGCACATTGTTGTTGTGCCGTGACGCCATTAGGTCGACGTCCGGCCTCTGTCAGCGGCGCCAGATCTCCTGAAACCCGTCCGGGTGAGGAGACCATACTCTTTCGGCCACACCTCAGCGACTTAGAAAGTCAGCTTCCTAGTTTCCACACTTGGGATGTGAATTGTGGATATGGTGGATGCCGTGTCATCCACCCACATCAAACCTGCCGGACTTCCTGGAAGGCTTGCCGGTTGCGCGTTCTTCCTTGGTGGTTGATGTATGCCACCGCTGTGGAGCTGTCCGACTGAAGTCGGATATGCTTGCTTTCCAATTGCTGTTGGAAGGTTTGTAGGGCAAGATACACTGCTCTGTGTCAAGAACATTGATCTGAAGAGTGGACTCTTGCTGAGTCCACGTACCCTGAGCGCTGTAGTGGAGAAAAACTGCTCCCCACCCTGATAGACTCGCGTCTGTCGTAACTATCGCCCAGGACGGGGATAGAAAGGACCTTCTTTTTGACCAAGAGGTGAGAAGAAGCCACCACCGTAGAGATTCCTTGGCCGCCTGAGAAAGAACGACGACTCTGTTGAGGGACGTCGACTCCTTGACCCATTGGCGGAGAATGTCCCATTGTAGTGGACGCAGTAAAACTGCGCGAAAGGAACTGCCTCCATTGCTACCATCTTACGTAGGAAGTGCATGAGGCGTCTCAATGTGTGCGACTGGTTCTTAAAGAAGAGCTTGCAGCCCGTAGGAATGCTGTTTGTCTAGCGGCAGCTTCACTATCGCTGAGAGAGTAAGAAACTCTATGCCTAGATATGTTATCGATAGGGTCGGGGTCGGATCTGACTTTAAAAAGTTGATGATCCACCCAAAACTCTAGAGAGTCTCCAGCGCAACGTTCGGGCAGAGTTGGCATGTTTCCTAAGAGAGTGCCTTGACAAGTAGATCGTCTAAATACGGGACCACAGAGTGACCCTGAGAGTGCAGGACTGTGACTACTGCTGCCCTGACCTTGGCGAAGACCAGTTGGACTGTCGCTAGCCGGAAGGTAGAGCTACGAACAGAAGGTGTTCGTTTCCTATAACGAAGCGTAGAAACGCTAGTGCTCTGGATCAATCGGCACGTGTGGATAAGCATCCTTGATGCCTAACGATGCTAGGAAATATCCTTGGGACCTTGAGGCGATGACATGGCGGAGGGATTCCATCCGGAACCGCCTGGTGTCCACGAGCTTGCTGAGCATTTTTAGATCCAGAACGGGACGGAACGGCCCGTTGTTATAGGTACCGCAAAGAATTTGGGGTAAACCGTGACCTTGTTCCTGAAGAGGAACGGGGGACATCACTCTTTCTGCCTATAGAGTGCACCCTGTTTGCAGAAGAGCAGCGGCCCGGCCGGGAGGTGTCATTGACCTATGGCAGCTAAATATCGCCAAGGCGGGAGAGCCTGCTACCGACCGAGGCCGCAAGTCATGAGGAAGCCGCCTTGGAAGCGGGTTTTCAGACTGTCGCTTTTTTGGGGCGAGACTGAGCCCGCTAAGAATCTTAGCTCCTCTAATCCTTTTGAGTCCACATTGGACGAGGAAAAAAGGGACCTGCCCGAGCCTCGAAAAAACCGAAAACCCCGACTGCCTCTTGCTCTGTTGGGGTTTGTTGTGTCCGGGCTGAGGAAAGGATGAATCCTTACCTCTGGACTGTTTAATGGTTACATCCAACGCTCACCAAACAGTCGGTCAGCAGAGAAAGGCAACTGGTTAGGCAACCTTTTTTGGAAGCAGATCTGCCTTCCATTCACTTAACGCGTAGACCAGGCTCTGCTTAAAAACACGGAGTAGCGGAGGCTACCGCCGCACGGTTCGCAGAGTCCAGGACAACCTGAATCGCGTAAGAAACAAATGCAGACATTTGAGAGGTTAAGGATGCCACCTGCGGCACAGATGTACGTGTAACCGTGTCAATCTGTGTAAGACAAGCTGAAATAGCTTGGAGTGCCCCAAGGGAGAGAATGCCGGAGCCAACGCCGACAGCCTCATAGATGGCTTTCGACCAGAGATCCATCTGTCTGTCAGCAGCATCTTTGATTTTGCAGTTCCATCTCCCACTGCAACTATGGATCTAGCTACAAGCCTAGAGATTGGAGGATGCCGCTCGGGACATTGGGTCCAGTCCTTGACCAAGTCAGGGGACAGGGATAACATGTATCCTAAGCCGTTTGGGGAAGCGCATATCTGGATAAGCGTGGTGTTCCTGGACTGCCTCTCTGAAGGCAGAGTGGTCCAGAAAAATACATGAAGCTGACTCCTCCACTGGAGGAGCTGTGAGAAATAACCCACATTCTATAGATGGACGCTATAAGATTATTTACTATGGCGTCACAATCAGGTGTATCCAGATTGAGAGCGGTCTCAGGATCAGAATCCTGAGCCGCTACTTCCGCCTCATTACACAGCGAGCCCTTCTGTTAGGACCCTGAGAAACCGAGGCCGCTGATAGCGAGCCCACTTAGGCTGTCTGGGACTGACGTCCTTGCAGAGCCGTGACTCTGGGATGCCTGTTAGTTATTCACACTGAGGGGGGCCATGGATCAGTGATTCAACAGTGCCCATATTGTGAGAGACATGTCCGGACTGCTAGGCTTCTAGTATCATAGCCATAGTCTCAGAAAAACTGTCAGTAAATACTGCAGACACCGTCCTCATCCCCTGGCCATTAGTGCATATAATGGGAGTCTATGTGACCTGCCGGCCGTATAGCCGTACATGCTGTACCAGCTGTATAGAAAAACATGTGGTTCTGCACTTTTGTTTTACACAGAGAATATGCTGATAACTCCTCCGCCTAATCCAGGAGGGTATATACAACGTGCGACCAAACAGTGCAATGTATATAGTACAAGCATATCTATAAGTGCACTTCTGCACTAGTGGGGTTAGCACCACAGGTGCTGCTTAACGCCTGTTACAGCGATTGTGTGACTATCAGAATGCCAGGGTCTTCCACACTTGTCTCTGTATCGTACAGAAACTGCACTAATGGCTGCCAGCGTCCTTGTAGAGAAGGAAGCCGTGGGCGTGCCTGAGAAAGTGCGGGAATCCGGATTCACAGTGCACACAGTGAGAGAGGTGGAGTATGCAAAACATACTCCAGCTCTCAGCGCTGCTCTATGCAGCGTCACGCCCCTACCCTGACTGTCAGGGCTGTGGGCGGTAACGAAGGGAGATTAGGCCCAGAAGCCGGGGACTCTAGTTATCAGCGCGGCCGCCGTAAAAGCGCGGGCCGCGCTGAAGTCCCCGGCGCACCACAAGTGCCAGCCGCGCCGCTGCCAGCGGCCGGCGCGACCGATTACTGGAAGCGGCCAGCGTCCCGCCCCTCTCCTGACTGGCAGGTCTGGGGGCGGGAACGAACGGAAACAGGCCGCAAAAGCCGGGGACTCTAGTTATCAGCGCGGCCGCCGTAAAAGCGCAGGCCGCGCTGAAGTCCCCGGCGCACTACAAGTGCCAGCCGCGCCGCAGTCCCAGCGGCCGGCGCGACCAGTTCCCATAAATGAGCCTGCTTCAGCGAGGCTGAATGAGGCCATGGCACAGGCGCCGCAGC
The DNA here is from genome assembly GCF_048569485.1 of Anomaloglossus baeobatrachus. NCBI lineage: Eukaryota > Metazoa > Chordata > Amphibia > Anura > Aromobatidae > Anomaloglossus > Anomaloglossus baeobatrachus. Next base: position 235,301,576 of record NC_134359.1, on the reverse strand, counting down.
GCTGATGTCCCCTGGCGCACTACAACACCCAGCATGCTGCGGTGTGAGCGCCAAATGCACGGGGACACAGAGTACCTTGAGGAAGCAGGGCCATGTCCCTGATGTACTCCGCTCCATCCAGCATCTTCTCCAGGGGCTGTAGATGGAGCACGGTCTCAGTGCCTGGAGACCGGTAAATCCCACTTCACCCAGAGCCCTGTAAAAAGGGATGGGGAAGGAATCAGCATGTGGGCTCCTGCCGCCGTACCCGCAATGGGTACCTCAACCTTACAAACACCTCCGACACAGTGGGGTGAGAAGGGAGCATGCTGGGGACACTATATGTGTCCTCTTTTCTTCCATCCGACATAGTCAGCAGCTGCTGCTGACTAAAAAGTGGAGCTATGCGTGGATGTGTTGCCTCCTTCGCACAAAGCACAAAACTGGTGAGCCAGTGATCCCACTGGGGGTGTATAGCCAGAAGGGGAGGGGCCTTACACTTTTAAGTGTAATACTTTGTGTGGCCTCCAGAGGCAATAGCTATACACCCAATTGTCTGGGTCTCCCAATGGAGCGACAAAGAAATGAGGGATATGGAAAGAATATACCACCACAATGACAAAATGTCCTTATGGAAATGGTGGTACGTGGAAGTTGACTACCACCCCTTAACACTAGAAGTCCCAGAGAGGGGTCATTTAACATTTCTACCATTGAAACACTATGGAGCTCGAAATTCCTGGGACTTCTAGTTAAAGAGTGATGTGGCTGCTGTGCAACAGGCGCGTACTAGTCAGAGCTTGTGATGAGCCTGTGCGGAGCCGGTGTGCAGCAATCCAGGCAATTTGTGTTTTTACACTTACTTGTACCATGGGCAAGACTCCACTGGCTCCTTCAAGTTGGCCCCAGTCAGACCTGAACATGGCATAAAGTGAATATCTTTTTTAGGGTTAAAACCAACTTTTTTCAAGAAGGGTACAAGTTTTTCTTTACATTCTTCATATCTGCAAAATAAAAGTTTTAAAACAACAGTTTGCAAAAAAATAATGAAAGCATTAATACTTCGTTATATCGTGTAAGGCTACATAATCATTGTTCTACTATATGCGGATAATCACGTTTTATCTATAAAGCAGAAACAGCCAACAAAAAACACAAAACAATGATATTAGTAATATCACTATGTGCATATACTCGGCAATAGGCGGAAAAAAAAAAAATCTCTCAAAATAGTCTATTTAGTGCACACAGACTAATAACATGGGCTGCTGTCACCCATTTCATGCAACTGCCCATACAGCAATCAGCTCTGACAGTACACCCACCTGCCCGATATTGGGAAGATCTCTTCCCTTTCTGACTGGCACTGTACGCATTCGGTGCTAACCCAGTCAATCTGGCCAGGAAACTGGATTATTGTACCTTTAAACTTGAGAAGATAACATCTTGCCATGGCACATGAGGCGCAAACATTTTTATTTCAACCGATCTAAACTTTTGCCCCAAATGTACAAATCTTGAGAGGTACCTGGAAGCGCTAGTTATACAAATTTCTACAAATTGTGATGACTACTCAATTAGATGCAGATGTATGTAGGCACATGACTTGTCATGTATAAAGGAGGCTGGCTAATTTGTGCTTTTTAGTGCTTTAATAGCCAAGTCAGACCCCTTCTGTTCATTCATTAGCTGTGACAGAGGGGGCTGGGCTCCGTAGGTTGTATATATTCATAATTTTCAGATCAGATTATCCCAAATGTACCTGTCATTGCTCCAGTTTACTGTTGGATCATCCATTTTATTAATAAGAACTATCAAATGCTTTACGCCAGCCGTTTTTGCCAACATGGCATGCTCTCTCGTCTGTCCCCCTTTCTCGAATCCTGTTTCAAATTCTCCTTTCCGTGCAGAGATTACCTGTGGTTAAAAAAAAAATACAACAATTAAGTCCTATGTTATCAGTACAGAATTACACAAGGATATTCTATTATAATACTATAGTAATATAAAATAACACACAAAACACACACCAGACACTCCACACCCCACACCCAACACACACCCAACACCCACAACACACACCCCACACCCAACACTCGCAACACACACCCAACACAACATAAAACATAATATAACAATACAATACATAATACATAAAACATAACATCTATATATATAATTGCCTTATTCTGTCTGTCTGTCTGTCTCTCATGCTCCAAAATTGTGTCCTTACGGTGACACAAAGCTGATTGGCCGCTGGGCTCGCCATGGCCTCGCCCCCCCACACGGATTGGCCGCTCGCCCAGGCTGCGCCCCCACACGGATTGGCCAGCCGCTCGCCCAGGCTCCGCCCCCCCCCACAGATTGGCCTCTCGCCCCGGCACCCTGCAGGCATTGGCAACTCGGCCACGCCCCGCCCCCCTCACGCAATGCACGCTAGCTCTGCCCCCCCCCCCCGCGCATTCCCCGAACTGACACGGTCACGGCTGCCAGGTGAGTACTGTACTCCCACCCCCCCCCCCCCCCCACAAGTGGAGCCTACATCAGCGTTGCGGCTGATGCTGCGGGGACAGAGAGGCTGATGCTGCGGGGACAGAGAGGCTGATGCTGCGGGGACAGAGAGGCTGATGCTGCGGGGACAGAGAGGCTGATGCTGCGGGGACAGAGGCTGATGCTGCGGGGGACAGAGGCTGATGCTGCGGGGGACAGAGGCTGATGCTGCGGGCAGAGAGGCTGATGCTGGCGCAGCATGGCGGATGGAGTACGTTTGGGAGTGCGCAGCATGGCGGATGGAGCACGTTTGGGAGTGCGCAGCATGGCGGATGGAGCACGTTTGGGAGTGCGCAGCATGGCGGATGGAGCACGTTTGGGAGTGCGCAGCATGGCGGATGGAGCACGTTTGGGAGTGCGCAGCATGGGGGATGGAGCACGATGGGGGGTGTGCAGCATGGGGGAAAGAGCACGATGGGGGGTGCGCAGCATGGGGGAAAGAGCACGATGGGGGTGCACACCTCCCCCCAACACACACACACAGGGAACCACAAACACCGCCCTACACAGACACACACACACACACACACACAAACACCCAAGACAGCGGCATACACAAATATACGCACATACCGCGCAACACACACACATTGCACAAAACATACCTACCCCAAAACACACAAAGCACCCCCCCCACACAAACCGCGCACCACACACAGCACCACACACAGACAACACTGCAGACACACACGCTCCACAAACAACGCAACACACACAATGCAACACCCAAACACCACCGCTCACCCCCCCCCCCAACACCCAGAACATTTACAGCGCCCTACACAAACACTTGGTAACTGTACACAACAACATCTATATATAACAAAAATCATACATTAACTATACAATACGTAAATTCTAGACTACCCGATGCGTTAGAATCGGGCCACCTTCTAGTAACATACTGTAACATACTGTAACATAATAATAATAATAACAATGTAATATAATATAAAATATAATATAAAAACAATCTAATGAACAGGAGATCTGCTGACCGGACGGAGTTCTAGATTACATTTCCAAGGTTTTGTGGCTGCAGAAAACCTTGTCTACACAGGGACAGTAACAATTAATGATAAGCGTGTTTACCAGACTCCAGTACACACAGCACTAGGATATTCTGGAGAGTAGAATATTTAACCTACCAGCACAGCCAAATCTGCTTGTGAGGCGCCCCCAATCATGTTGGGCACAAAGCTCTTGTGGCCGGGGGCATCCAGGATAGTGAAGTGTTTCTTCTCCGTTTCAAAGTAGGCACGACCAACTTCTACTGTTTTACCCTTGTCTCGTTCCTCCTGGTTAGTGTCTAAAGCCCATGAGAGGTACCTGATAGTAAAGTACAAATATTAATGCAGCTCAAAATAGGCAGCAAATACGTACAAGCAGATGGTAGTGTACTGTACCAGCGTGGCCTAGGTGCAGTGAACGTTACATGTGCCCTCAGGCCTCCTATCAGCTACGGATTCCCCAAGTCACATGTTTCCGGAGGAGACTTTCCAGCAATGATTTTTTTTTTTTTATTGGCTACCACTAACTAGCAACTATTTTCTTAAGAAAATTCCTGAATATACATCAGAGGGATTGTTTCACGTTCAATCTTCAGGGCGCTCCCTACGATTGGCGAGCTTTGCATCAGAGGAGCACAAGGGCATTAAATTGATCTGGTCAGCTAATAGAGGAAAGAGCTTGCAAGCGCTGAGCTTACTGCCGAGGAAAGCGTCCACCACTGATAAGACTACAACGAGCTATGAATGCAGAAGTATAAGTCTCTGTCTGAGAGCAGAGACAATCATTAAAGCACCACTATAAGGGTTTTTTTTATTGCACTGCTGGAGTGGTGCTTTAAATTTAAGTCCCCTGACCCCTGTAATACTCACCCTCCAGCATTTTCATCTTCTATCATCGCCGGTCCAATTGGACTCTGGTGATTTGTGAGCTGCCGGCAGCTCCAGTGTTTCATGGATAACGCTGAATGTCAAATCTCAATACAAGTCTATGAGAGCCTCGTTCTTGCTCTCAGATGCATTGAGTTCTTGTAACAGAACGTCTAACTTTCGTCCACTAATTCTGATAAAAGTTGAAAACACGGGGGAGAGTTTCGGGGGGAAAGAGTATAAGACCAGGGGCAGGGACCTTTGATTAAAAGTACCACTACAGAAAAACAACAAACATGACAGCCCATCAGTGTCCTGCAATCATGCCGATGAGGGTCAGAACAGCGCGTCCCCTCCCAGTGTGAACTAAATGCTACTGTCAGTGACAGTGGTATTTAACAGGTTAACAGCGATGGGTGGCAGCGCCGCTCCACCCGCAACTGTTAGAGGAAGGATGAATAATTCAGCCTTCATTTGCTGATAAAGATGTGGGCTCGGAATACAAGCCCGCATCAAATCCAGGGAGACTACACATGATGGACATAGCATGTCATAAGTCGTTCTATTGTAATATTTTTCGAAACACTTTGCAACTGTAATTATTTACAAGGATGTCAAGATTTAACATCAGGTTCCCGCTACAAAACCCTCACAATGTAATGTGGTTGAACTTGGACATTGTTTTTAGTCGACAGTATTAACCATGTAACTCACCAGGTTTCTCTGTTCTTCTCTTTTGCTTCCCTTTCGTATTTCTCAAGTGTTCTTTTGTCCACCATACCAGTTAAATACCTAAAATATAAAAAGTAACTATCATTGACTGTATGACTTGACCCCTCTACAGCAGTAGCCTCTGGGTCTCCAAATGGTGAACTACAACTCCCAGCAACTGTTGAATACTCGCACGTGGAAAGTTGCTGTCTGAGCTGGAGACCCAGACTTTATAGAGTACTAACATCAATATATTGGAAACGATTAAGTAATTTACTTACATAATCTGCCCACCAATTGTTGATTTTCCAGCATCTGTATAAAAAAAATAAAAATTAAAAAAAAAAAAAAAAAAAAAAAATGACCATAGAACACAAAAATAAACAAGCAAAGTTTCATCACAAAAAATAAATAATAAAACTATCAAAACGGAGTCTACATACCTACATGTCCGATGAACACTACATTAACGTGTTCTTTTTTGGGTGCATCGGGTGGTGCAACAGCAGTTTTAGGTTTTGGGACTTCTTCCTCTTCCTCCATCATTTCTTGGGCAACTTCTTCAGAGGAGCCCCCATCTCCCGAGAAGCCGCCTCCTGGCTCTGCTTCGCTCGGCTCATCTTTGTGGTCCCAGGACTCTTCAGGAGACATCTCTGTCTCTCCATTTTCTACTGTAAAGACACCAGGGTTAAATAGAAAAGTGAAGAAGAATAAAGGTAAAGAATGACGACTGCCCAGCATAGATTCAATAGGACTAGGTATCGCTGCTCTTTAGAGGTCGTCCATTCAAGAGGTTTTCCACTACTAGGACAACCCTCTCTCAATCAGGATGTAACCCCCTCTGTAAAGAAGGGAATTTTGTTTACTTACCGTAAATTCCTTTTCTTCTAGCTCCTATTGGGAGACCCAGACAATTGGGTGTATAGCTTCTGCCTCCGGAGGCCACACAAAGTATTACACTTTAAAAAGTGTAACCCCTCCCCTCTGCCTATACACCCTCCCGTGCATCACGGGCTCCTCAGTTTTGGTGCAAAAGCAGGAAGGAGGAAACTTATAAATTGGTCTAAGGTAAATTCAATCCGAAGGATGTTCGGAGAACTGAAAACCATGAACCAAAAGAACAATTCAACAAGAACAACATGTGTACACAAAAGAACAAACAGCCCGAAGGAAACAGGGGCGGGTGCTGGGTCTCCCAATAGGAGCTAGAAGAAAAGGAATTTACGGTAAGTAAACAAAATTCCCTTCTTCTTTGTCGCTCCATTGGGAGACCCAGACAATTGGGACGTCCAAAAGCAGTCCCTGGGTGGGTAAAAGAATACCCCAATAAAAAGAGCCGACAACGGCTCCCTCTTACAGGTGGGCAACCGCCGCCTGAAGGACTCGCCTACCTTATTCTGGCATCTGCCGAAGCATAGGTATGCACCTGATAGTGTTTCGTGAAAGTGTGCAGACTCGACCAGGTAGCCGCCTGACACCTGTTGAGCCGAAGCCTGGTGCCGCAATGCCCAGGATGCACCCACGGCTCTGGTAGAATGGGATTTCAGCCCTGCAGGAATCGGAAGCCCAGAAGAACGGTAGGCGTCAAGAATCGGTTCCTTGATCCACCGAGCCAAGGTTGACTTGGAAGCCTGCGAACCCTTACGCTGGCCAGCGACAAGGACAAAGAGCGCATCTGAACGGCGCAGGGGCGCCGTGCGAGAAATGTAGAGCCGGAGTGCTCTCACTAGATCTAACAAATGCAACTCCTTTTCACATTGGTGAACTGGATGAGGACAAAAAGAAGGTAAGGAGATATCCTGATTGAGATGAAAAGGGGATACCACCTTAGGGAGAAATTCCTGGACCGGACGCAGAACCACCTTATCCTGGTGAAAAACCAGGAAGGGGGCTTTGCATGACAGCGCTGCCAACTCCGACACTCTACGGAGCGATGTGGCTGCCACTAGAAAGACCACCTTCTGTGAAAGACGTGAAAGGGAGACATCCCGCAGTGGCTCGAAAGGTGGTTTCTGAAGAGCCTTTAGCACTCTGTTAAGATCCCATGGTTCCAGCGGCTTCTTGTAAGGTGGGACTATGTGGCAAACGCCCTGCAAGAACGTGCGGACTTGCGGAAGCCTGGCTAGACTCTTGAAAAAATACGGATAGCGCCGATACTTGTCCCTTGAGAGAGCCGAGAGACAACCCCTTGTCCATTCCGGATTGAAGGAAAGACAGAAAAGTGGGTAAGGCAAACGGCCAGGGGGTAAAACCCTGATCAGAGCACCAGGATAAGAAGATCCTCCAAGTCCTATGATAGATCTTGGCAGACGTTGGTTTCCTGGCCTGTCTCATAGTGGCAATGACATCTTGAGATAAGCCTGAGGACGCTAGTAGCCAGGACTCAATGGCCACACAGTCAGGTTGAGGGCCGCCGAATTCAGATGGAAAAATGGCCCTTGAGACAGCAAGTCTGGTCGGTCTGGGAGTGCCCACGGTTGACCCACCGTGAGGTGCCACAGATCCGGGTACCACGACCTCCTCGGCCAGTCTGGAGCGACGAGGATGGCGCGGCGGCAGTCGGACTTGATCTTGCGTAACACTCTGGGCAGCATTGCCAGAGGAGGAAATACATAAGGCAGTCGAAACTGCGACCAATCCTGAACTAATGCGTCCGCCGCCAGAGCTCTGTGATCTTGAGACCGTGCCATGAATGCCGGGACTTTGTTGTTGTGCCGAGACGCCATGAGGTCGACGTCCGGCGTCCCCCAGCGGCAACAGATCTCTTGAAACACGTCCGGGTGAAGAGACCATTCCCCTGCGTCCATGCCCTGGCGACTGAGAAAGTCTGCTTCCCAGTTTTCTACGCCCGGGATGTGAACTGCGGAGATGGTGGAGGCTGTTGCCTCCGCCCACAGCAGAATCCGCCGAACTTCTTGGAAGGCTTGGCGGCTGCGCGTGCCGCCCTGGTGGTTGATGTACGCGACCGCCGTGGCGTTGTCCGACTGTATGCGGATCTGCCTGCCCTCCAGCCACCGATGGAACGCCTTTAGGGCTAGGTACACTGCCCTTATCTCCAGAACATTGATCTGAAGGGAGGACTCTGTCAGAGTCCAGGTTCCCTGAGCCCTGTGGTGGAGAAAAACCGCTCCCCACCCTGACAGACTCGCGTCCGTCGTGACCACAGCCCAGGATGGGGGCAGGAAGGATTTTCCCTTCGACAGAGAAGTGGGAAGAAGCCACCACTGAAGAGAGGTTTTGGCTGCCAGAGAAAGGGAGACGTTCCTGTCTAGGGACGTCGACCTCCTGTCCCATTTGCGGAGAATGTCCCATTGGAGTGGACGCAGATGAAACTGCGCAAAGGGGACTGCCTCCATCGCTGCCACCATCTTCCCCAGGAAGTGCATGAGGCGCCTCAAGGGGTGTGACTGGGCCCGCAGGAGAGAGTGCACCCCAGCTTGCAGCGAACGCTGTTTGTCCAGCGGAAGCTTGACTATCGCTGAGAGAGTATGAAACTCCATCCAGAGGTAAGTCAGTGATTGGGCCGGAGTCAATTTTGACTTTGGGAAATTGATGATCTACCCGAATCTCTGGAGAGTCTCCAGAGCAACGGCCAGGCTGTGTTGACATGCCACCCGGGAGGGTGCCTTGACCAGGAGATCGTCTAAGTAAGGGATCACCGAGTGGCCCTGAGAGTGCAGGACTGCCACAACGGATGCCATGACCTTGGTGAAGACCCATGGGGCTGTCGCCAGGCCGAAAGGCAGTGCCACAAACTGAAGGTGTTCGTCCCCAATGGCGAAACGCAGGAAGCGTTGATGCTCTGGTGCGATCGGCACATGGAGATAGGCATCCCTGATGTCGATTGATGCTAGGAAGTCTCCTTGTGACATCGAGGCGATGACAGAGCAGAGGGATTCCATGCGAAACAGTCTGGTTCTCACAGGTCTGTTGAGCAATTTGAGGTCCAAAACGGGACAGAATGATCCGTCCTTTTTTGGCACCACGAACAGGTTGGAGTAAAAACCGCGACCCCGTTCCTGAAGGGGAACGGGGATCACAACTCCTTCTGTCTTCAGAGTGTCCACCGCCTGAGCAAGTGCATCGGCTCGCTCGGGGGGCGGAGATGTTCTGAAGAAACGAGTCGGAGGACGAGAGCAGAACTCTATCCTGTAACCGTGAGACAGAATGTCTCTCACCCATCGGTCTTGGACATGTGGCCACCAGGCGTCGCCAAAGCGGGAGAGTCTGCCACCGACCGAGGATGCGGTTTGTGGAGGCCGAAAGTCATGAGGAGGCCGCCTTGGAGACGGTGCCTCCGGCGGTCTTTGGAGGACGTGACTTAGACCGCCATGCAGAAGAGTTCCTCTGACTCTTCTGTGGCCTGTTGGACGAGGATGATTGGGATCTGGCTGAGGGCCGAAAGGACCGAAACCGCGCCTGAATTTTCCGTTGCTGAGGTATTTTTGGCTTGGATTGGGGTAAGGATGAGTCCTTTCCCTTAGATTGCTTAATAATTTCATCCAATTGCTCGCCAAACAATCGGTCGCCAGAAAAAGGCAAACCGGTCAAGAACTTCTTGGAAGCAGAGTCTGCCTTCCATTCGCGCAGCCACATGGCCCTGCGGACTGCCACCGAATTGGCGGATGCTACCGCTGTACGGTAGCAGAGTCCAGGACGGCGTTCATGGCGTAGGACGAAAAAGCCGACGCCTGTGAAGTCAAAGACGCCACTTGCGGAGCAGAGGTACGTGTAACCGCATTAATCTCAGACAGACAAGCTGAGATAGCTTGGAGTGCCCACACGGCTTGAGCGATGAACAGTCAGCCACTGCTACTACGGATCTAGCCGCCAGTCTAGACACTGGAGGATCCACCTTGGGACATTGAGCCCAACCCTTGACTACGTCAGAGGGGAAGGGGTAACGTGTGTCATTAAGGCGCTTAGAAAAGCGCTTGTCCGGAAAGAAGGGAATTTTGTTACTTACCGTAAATTCCTTTTCTTCTAGCTCCTATTGGGAGACCCAGACGATTGGGTGTATAGCTACTGCCTCCGGAGGCCACACAAAGCATTACACTAAAAAGTGTAAGGCCCCTCCCCTTCTGGCTATACACCCCCAGTGGGATCACTGGCTCACCAGTTTTAGTGCAAAAGCAAGAAGGAGGAAAGCCAATAACTGGTTTAAACAAATTCACTCCGAGTAATATCGGAGAACTGAAAAACCGTTCAACATGAACAACATGCGTAACCGAAACAACCCAAAAATCCCGAAGGACAACAGGGCGGGTGCTGGGTCTCCCAATAGGAGCTAGAAGAAAAGGAATTTACGGTAAGTAACAAAATTCCCTTCTTCTTCGTCGCTCCATTGGGAGACCCAGACGATTGGGACGTCCAAAAGCTGTCCCTGGGTGGGTAAAGAAATACCTCATGTTAGAGCTGCGAAGACAGCCCTCCCCTACGGGGAGGCAACTGCCGCCTGCAGGACTCTTCTACCTAGGCTGGCGTCCGCCGAAGCATAGGTATGCACCTGATAATGTTTGGTGAAAGTGTGCAGACTCGACCAGGTAGCTGCCTGGCACACCTGCTGAGCCGTAGCCTGGTGCCGTAATGCCCAGGATGCACCCACGGCTCTGGTAGAATGGGCCTTCAGCCCTGATGGAACCGGAAGCCCAGCAGAACGGTAGGCTTCAAGAATTGGTTCTTTGATCCATCGAGCCAGGGCGGCGGTAGAAGCCTGCGACCCTTTGCGCTGACCAGCGACAAGGACAAAGAGTGCATCCGAACGGCGCAAGGGCGCCGTGCGGGAAATGTAGATTCTGAGTGCTCTCACCAGATCTAACAAATGTAAATCGTTCTCATACCGATGAACTGCATGAGGACAAAACGAAGGCAAGGAGATATCCTGATTAAGATGAAAAGAGGATACCCCTTCGGGAGAAACTCCTGAATGGGGCGCAGCACTACCTTGTCCTGGTGGAAGACCAGGAAGGGAGTCTTGGATGACAGCGCTGCCAGCTCAGACACTCTCCGAAGAGATGTGATCGCTACCAGAAAAGCCACTTTCTGGGATAGTCTAGAAAGTGAAACCTCCCTCAGAGGCTCGAAGGGCGGCTTCTGGAGGGCAACTAGTACCCTGTTCAGATCCCATGGATCTAACGGCCGCTTGTACGGGGGAACGATATGGCAAACCCCCTGTAGGAACGTGCGCACCCTAGGAAGGCGTGCCAAACGCCTCTGAAAAAAAGACGGATAGCGCCGATACCTGACCTTTAAGGGAGCCGAGCGCCAAACCTTTTTCTAACCCAGATTGCAGGAAGAAAGAAAGGTAGGCAATGCAAATGGCCAGGGAGACACTCCCTGAGCAGAGCACCAGGATAAGAATATCCTCCACGTTCTGTGGTTCTTAGTGGACGTGGGCTTCCTAGCCTGTCTCATGGTGGCAACGACCCCGTGGAATAATCCTGAAGACGCTAGGATCCAGGACTCAAAGGCCACACAGTCAGGTTCAGGGCCGCAGAATTCCGATGGAAAAACGGCCCTTGGGACAGTAAGTCTAGTCGGTCTGGTAGTGCCCACGGTTGGCCGACCGTGAGCTGCCACAGATCCAGATACCACGCCCTCCTCGGCCAGTCTGGGGCGACGAGTATGGCGCGGCTGCAATCGGATCTGATCTTGCGTGGCACTCTGGGCAAGAGTGCCAGAGGTGGAAACACATAAGGGAGCCGGAACTGCGACCAATCTTGCACTAGGGCGTCTGCCGCCCGCGCTCTTTGATCGCGAGACCGTGCCATGAAGGTTGGGACCTTGTTGTTGTGCCGGGACGCCATTAGGTCGACGTCCGGCCTTCCCCAGCGGCGACAGATTTCCTGAAACACGTCCGGGTGAAGGGACCATTCCCCTGCGTCCATGCCCTGGCGACTGAGGAAGTCTGCCTCCCAGTTTTCTACGCCGGGGATGTGAACTGCGGATATGGTGGAGGCCGTGGCTTCCACCCACATCAGAATCCGCCGGACTTCCTGGAAGGCTTGCCGACTGCGTGTCCCTCCTAGGTGATTGATGTATGCCACCGCTGTGGAGTTGTCCGACTGAATTCGGATCTGCTTTCTTTCCAGCCACTGCTGGAAGGCTAGTAGGGCAAGATACACTGCTCTGATTTCCAGAACATTGATCTGAAGGGTGGACTCCTGCTGAGTCCACGTACCCTGAGCCCTGTGGTGGAGAAAAACTGCTCCCCACCCTGACAGACTCGCGTCTGTCGTGACCACCGCCCAAGACGGTGGGAGGAAGGATCTTCCCTGTGATAATGAGGTGGGAAGAAGCCACCATTGCAGAGAGTCCTTGCCGTCTGGGAAAGGGATACTTTCCTGTTCAGGGATGTTGACTTCCCGTGCCCATTGGCGGAGAATGTCCCATTGAAGTGGACGCAGATGAAACTGCGCAAACGGAACCGCCTCCATTGCCGCCACCATCTTCCCGAGGAAGTGCATGAGGCGTCTTAAGGAGTGCGACTGACCCTGAAGGAGAGCCTGCACCCCAGTCCGTAGTGACCACTGCTTGTCCAGCGGAAGCTTCACTAGCGCTGAGAGGGTATGAAACTCCATGCCAAGATACGTTAGTGATTGGGTCGTGACAGATTTGACTTTGAGAAAGTGATGCTCCACCCGAACGTCTGGAGAGTCTCCAGCGCAACATTCAGGCTGAGTTGCCATGCCTCTTGAGAGGGTGCCTTGACAAGTAGATCGTCCAAGTAAGGGATCACAGAGTGTCCCTGTGAGTGCAAGACTGCTACCACTGCCGTCATGACCTTGGCGAACACCCGTGGGGCTGTCGCCAGCCCGAATGGCAGAGCTACGAACTGAAGATGGTCGTTTCCTATCACGAAACGTAGGAAAACATCGGTGCTCTGTAGCAATCGGCACGTGGAGAGAAGCATCTTTGATGTCTATTGATGCTAGGAAATTTCCTTGAGACATTGAGGCAATGACGGAGCGGAGGGTATCATCCGGAACCGCCTGGCCTCCACGTGCTTGTTGAGCAGTTTTAGGTCCAGAACGGAACGGAAAGAGCCATCCTTATTTGGCACCACAACCAGATTGGAGGAAAACCGTGTCTTGTTCCTGAAGAGGAACCGGGATTACCACTCCTTCTGCCTGCAGAAGAGCATCTGCTCGGTGGGGAGGTGGGGACGTTCTGAAGAATCAAGTCGGAGGACGAGAACAGAACTCTGTCCTGTGCACGTGGGCACACTGTCCCTCACCCACCGGTCCGTGACCTGTGGCAGCTAAATGTCGCCAAAGGCGAGCGAGTCTGCCATCAACCGCGGATGCGGAGAGATGAGAGAGCTGAGAGTCATGAGGAGACCGCCTTGGTAGCGGTTCCTCCGGCTGCCTTCCTTGGGCGTGATTGAGCCCGGCCGGAAGCTGAGCCCCTCTGAGGCTTTTCAGCCCTTTTGGACGAGGACAATTGGGACCTGCCCGAGCCTGGGAAGGACCGAAACCTCGACTGTCCTTCCAGGACAGCATTAATAGGGTAAGTCGCAATGCAGAGATTGCGAGGTTAAGGACACCACCTGCGGCACAGATGTACATGTGCTCAAGACCAGCTGCGCAAGAACAGCTGAAAAGCTTAGGGTGCCCATACGGCTGTGAATGCCGGAGCAACCGACACGCCGATAGCCTCATAGACAGATTTCAACCAGAGTCCATCTGTCTGTCAATGGCATCTGTAAGTGAAGTCCCATCTCCACTGCAACTATGGCTCTAGCCGCAAGCCTGGAGATTGGAGAATCCACCTTTGGACCCTGGGTCCAACGCTTGACCACGTCAGGGGGAAAATGATAACGTGTATCCTTAATACGTTTGGAGAAAACGCTTATCTGGGAAGCGTGGTGTTCCTGGACTGCTTCTCTGAAGTCAGCGTGGCCAGAACAATACTCAATATACGTTTGAGCTACTGAAATGGGACTTCTCCTGCTGTGAAGCTGACTCCTCCGCTGGGGGAGCTGAGGGAGAAAAGATCCAACATTCCATTGATGGACGCTATAGGATCATTCCTTATGGCGTCACCATCCGGTGTATCCGGAGTGAGAGCGGTGTCAGGATCAAAGTCCTGATGAGCTACGTCTGCCTCATCATACAGAGAGCCTCCTGGGACCCCCCCCGGAGCACCGATTTTATTCCAAATGAGGGTGGCCAGGGAGCAATGCTCCAGATTGCCCATGGCCTGTCCGGACTGCAAGTCTCTATCCCATTGCAACTCCGTCCCTGTCCTTGGACAGGGTTGAGAGGTGGTTCTTTTGGCCACGTCAAGTAGAGACCCCGGCTGACCAAGTGCTCCAGGGGAGCATTGCACACAATGGAGTTCAGTGCCGTGGAACAGTATCACATGCAGTAAAAACAGCATCGAAAGCCTGTGTAGCTTATATGCTGCTGCCGACTTATAGAGCCAAGAATGGCGACCGTACAGTGCAATGTATATCATACAAGCATAAAGTACAAATGAACACTGCAGCACATGCAATACAAGTAGCATAGAAAGCCTGTGCCTTGGCACCCCTGCTTTTCTGCTGCTGTAGACTAGCCATCTAGGGGAATATAGCCCAGAATAGCGACCATACAGTGCAATGTATAGCATACAAGCATAAGTACAAATGAACACTGCAACACCTGCAATACAAGCAGCATAGAAAAAAACCTGTGCCTCAGCACCCTTGCTTTTCTGCTGCTGTAGTCTAGCCATTCCATGGCGAATATAGCCAAGACTAGCGACCGTACAGTGCAGTGTATAGCATACAAGCATAAATACACATGAACACT